>NC_067431.1:10849232-11168399 GCF_009764475.1 Pristis pectinata | reverse complement strand
AAATAGCAAGGGTAAAAGGACAATAATAGCAGTTATATATAGGCCCCCTAACAGCAGCCGGGATGTGGACTATAAGTTACAGTTAGAAATAGAAAAAGCATGTCAGAGGGACAACGTTAAGATAATTATGGGGGATTTATACATGAAGGTGGATTGGGAAAGCCAGCAAGGCAGTGGATCTCAGGAGAGCGAGTTTGTGGAATGTCTACAAGGTGGTTTTTTGGAGCAACTTGTCGATGAGCCCCACCAGGGGATCGGCTGTTTTGGATTGGGTGTTGTGTAACGAACCTGAGGTGATTAGGGAACTAAAGGTAAAGGAACCATTAGGAACAACCGATCACAATATGATTGAGTTCAGTTTCAAATTTGAAAGGGAGAAGCTGATAGTAGGTATATCAATATTTCAGTGGAACAAAGGAAATTACAGTGGCTTGAGAGAGGAACTGGCCCAAATTGATTGGAAGGCTAAGCTAGTTGGAGGGACGGCAGAGCAGAAATGGATAGAATTTTTACAAGAAATAAGAAAAATGCAGGATGGAAATATTCCAAGAAAAAAGGTTTTGAATGGAAAAAAGGCACAAATGTGGATAACGAGAGAGGTTAAGGCTAAAATAAGAGCAAAAGGGAGGGCACACAAGGAAGCAAAAATTGGTGGGAAAACAGAAGACTGGGAAACTTTTAAAAACCTATAGAAAGAAACTAAGAGGGTCATTAGGAAAGAAAAGATGAATTATGAAAGGAAGTTAGCAGATAACATTCAAAAGGATACTAAGAGTTTTTTTTAATATATGAAGAGTGAAAGAGGGACATGGGTTGATATAGGACCAATTGAAAACTGTGCGGGAGAGATTATAATGGATGATAAAGAGATGGCAGGGGAACTAAATGAGTATCTTGCATCGGTCTGCACTGTGGAGGACATCAGCAATATACCGGATAGTCAGGGGTCTCAGGGGATAGAACTGAGTTCAGTTAAGATTACTAGAGAGAAGGTGCTAAGGAAACTAAATGGACTAAAGACAGATAAGTCTCCCAGACCAGATGAGGTGCACCCCCGGGTTCTGAAGTAGGTGGCTTTAGAGATTGCGGAGGCATTGGTGATAATTTTCCAAGAATCAATGGACTCCAGCAGGGTTCTGGAGGACTGGAAGGTCGCAAATGTATAAGAAAGGTGGGAGGCAGCATAAAGGAAATTACAGACCTATTAGTCTGACATCGGTGGTGGGAAAGATATTGGAATCAATTCTCAAGGATGAGGTTATGGAATACCTAGAGGTTCAAGGCAAGATAGGTCCAAGCCAGCATGGTTTCGTGAAGGGAAGATCCTGCCTGACCAACCTATTGGGGTTTTTTGAGCAAATCTAGGTAGGGTGGATAAGGGAGAGGCTGTGGATGTTGTGTATTTAGACTTTCAAAAGGCCTTCGACAAGGTGCCGCACACGAGGCTGATCAATAAGCTGAGAACTCATGGAATTACAGGTAGGGTATTAGAATGGGTGGAGCATTGGCTAGTAGGCAGAAAGCAAAGGGTGGGAATAAAAGGGTCCTGTTCTGGTTGGCTACCGGTTACTAGTGGTGTTCCGCAGGGGTCGGTGTTTGGGCCGCTTCTTTTCACTTTGTACATTAATGATTTGGATTATAGACTAAATGGTTTTGTGGCTAAGTTTGCAGATGACACCAAGATAGGTGGAGGAGTATGGAGTATTGAAGAAACAGGAAGGTTGCAAAGAGACTTAGATAATTTAGGAGCATGGGCAAAGAAATGGCAGATGAGATTCAAAGTTGAGAAATGTGCCGTGGTACACTTTGGTAAAAGAAATAAACGGGCAGATTATTATCTAGATGGGGAGAAAATTCAAAGTACAGAAGTGCAAAGGGACTTGGGGGTACTCGTGCAGGATACCCTAAAGGTTAACCACCAGGTCGGATCAGCGGTAAAGAAAGCAAATGCTCTGTTGGCGTTCATTTCGAGAGGTATAGTGCATAAAAGTAGGGAAGTGTTGATGAGGCTCTGTGGAACACTGGTGAGGCCTCATTTGGAATACTGTGTACAATTTTGGGCCCCATATCTTAGGAAGGATGTGCTGATGTTGGAGAGGGTTCAGAGGAGATTTAGAGGATGATTCCCAGAATGGAAGGGCTTACATACGAGAAGTATTTGTCAGCTCTTGGATTGTATTCATCGGAGTACAGAAGAATGAGAGGGGACCTCATAGAAACATTTAGAATGTTGAAAGGACTGGACAGAGTAGATGTGGCCAAGCTGTTTCCCTTGGTGGGCGAGTCCAGGACTAGAGGGCACAATCTTAGAATTAGAGGGTACCGGTTTAAAACAGAGTTGAGGAGAAATTTCTTTAGTGAAAGTATGGAATTATTTGCCACGTACAGCTGTGGAGGCCCAATCATTGGGGGCGTTTAAGGAGGAGATAGATAGGTCTCTAATTTGTCAAGGTATCAAGGGATATGGGGACAAGGCCAGAAATTGGGGCTAGATAGGAACAGTTTTAGTGTAGCTCATGGAGCAGACTCGATGGGCCGAATGACCTACTTCTGCTCCTTTGTCTTGTGATCTCGTGACAGGAAGACCCAAGGTGAAGAACAGCCCATTTTCAGCAGCTTAAAATCAGAATATCAAGTGCCTTAATATTTGAAGAGCAACAGGAATACCCCCCGTATTGATAGGAAACAACTCAGAGGAAAAGTTCACGAGCTGTTTGGACATTACAAGGCAACCAGTTCATTGCAATATCAGACTGAAAATGAGGAGTGTGAGAAGCTCGACACAGGTGGAAGGTGAGATTATTTCATTGAAATCAGATGACTTCATTGTGGTGGATGAGACTGCAAAGTCTTGGGAAAAAAGTTTCACGTCTGCAGGGCTTCTGTTGTTTACAAAGTTACTGAATGGGCTGACTCAAGCTCAAATTGCACTGAGTGCCTTGAGGGAGGAATTGTCTTGTACGGTGGAGGCAGTTCAAGAGTTCTGAGGATCCCATCAGTCATGCTACTGTAGGCTTGGATTTGCTGATGTCAGCTCAGTACAGTGTGGCCAAACGGTGCCAAGAGAAGCTGGAAACAGTTAAAGCAAAATTGCAAACACAGGAAATAATCCAGAAAGCAAGGTTAGAGTTAATAACTTTCTGATTTTGAATGGGACAGAAGAAAAAAAAGGTTCATTTTCTTTGGGAAACTGAAAATAAAGATCAAATGAGAGCAAAGACATGAATGCCTTGTGAAGGAATTTAAGTGAAAAATTATTGCTGAGTGTTGTATCCAGCAAAATAGTGAAAGTATATTTAACTGTAAATCCTGTGATATTAATTAGTTATTAGCTCAGGTTCAGTGTTAGAGGTAATGTTCAGGAAGTTTATTGCATCATGTATTCATGATGTATCCTGAGTCCAGGACTAGAGGGCACAGTCTTAGAATTAGAGGGTACCCGTTTAGAACAGAAATGAGGAGAAATTTCTTTAGCCCGAAGGTAGTGAATTTATGGAATTCTTTGCCACATACAGCTGTGGAGGCCCGATCATTGGGGGTGTTTAAGGAGGAGATTGATAGGTATCTAATTAGTCAAGTTATCAAGGGATACGGTGAAAAGGCTGGAAATTGGGGCTAGATAGAAATAGTTTAGTTTAGCTCATGGAGCAGACTCGATGGGCCAAATGGCCTACTTCTGCTCCTTTGTCTTGTGATCTTGTGATGTTTACAAGGAGTTCAGGCATCAAATATAGTACGCAATGTGAGACAGTGAGGTTTGGAGAAGTGATCTATGGGGATTTTCTGTATTGGAATGAACATGATCGACCTGCAAATTTTAGTTATAGGGTTGAGCTCGTAGTTGACAGGCTAAAGAAATTAGTAGATTTATATTTGCTTAATTCTAAGAAGTGTGTATACATGTACTTATTATAATTTATCCAAACAACTGATTAATATCATAATTTCTGCCGGTGTAATTAAATATACAAGGATGGTTGGTAGTTTGCAAGGATTTTTTTTCTTAAGACAATGGGGAAAGCAGTGTAGGTTATATGAACGCGAGTGCCTTTTTAAGAACTATGTGGTGTGGCTTTTGAGACATCGTTGTACCAGCCACTGTTGGTTATTGACTGTTGTCTACCATCAAAAAGACATTTTATTGGTAGCTTTATCCTTGTTAATTGCATGAGCAAACTGCAAATCAACAGAGCCTACGAGCACTGCAAATAGTGTCGAAAAGTACATAAAGGTTTAGAATATTTTATTCTCTGTCATAATGAGCCCAGAGCTGATTTTAAATAAAGAATGAGATTGTTGATCGATAAATATTAACATTATGAATGCAGTGAAGGGACATGAGAGTGGGATCAGAGCAGGTACGACATTGTGAAAAATGAGTGGCTCTTTCTGTATTGTAAATTTCTTTGATTATATCACACAGGGCAATTAAAAGACAAATAATAAATGGCAGTTAAGTGAGTTTGCTTCAAGACATTCAATTCTTCAATCAAGTAATTAGCTTATTCTACATATTAAGCTCTTATGCATTATTTTTCACTGCTTTGCGAGTTGTATTTTTTTGCAGATTAGTGCACATTTTGATTAGTTTAATCATTCTGAAACTGACAGATAAGTGGCAAGTGATTTCTGCATCCCACACAGCCCTGCACCACTTAAGCAGCAATAGCCTTTGAAGGTATTATTTGAGAACTCATTCACAGACTTTCTCTGCTTTGTTAATCAGTGAAAGGCCTCTCCCAGGTTTATTTCATTACTTGCATGGTCTTTAGTAACATTCCTTTTTGAGTAATGAAAGCCTCACTGTCAACTTCTCACTGCTCCACTATTCCCAAGTCACAGTCTTATAAGTCAAATTATTTGCAGAATCAGTTCCTTACACCGAACCACACAATGAAGCATAGAATGGTAAGTGCACAGGAGGCAGTCATTGTGCACCAGCAGTGTAGCTGGTTTCACTCTGCTGCCCTTTCATTGTAGCCCTGCAATTCTCTCTTTCAAGAATTGTTCTAACTCCCTGCTGAAAGCCACCATTGAATTTGCCACCATCACCAGGTCAGGCAATGCATTCCAGATGGGAGCTACTCGCTGCATGAAGAAATATTTGCCTCATGACATCTTTGATACCAGTCAACATAAATGTTTGATCCCCGCTTCCTAACTTCTCACCATGGGGGACAAAGTTCCTCTCTATCCACATTGTTTGGGACCCTCATTAGCTTAAACACATCCACAAGTTCTTCTCTTAATCTTTTCTTCTCCAAACCACACTCTCTTAGCTTCTCCATTCTCTCCCAATAAGGCAAGTCCTCTGTCCCTGGACCATTTGCAATCAGAGCAGACCACTGGCCAAACCTACCCATGCTAACCTAAATGTTTCCACTTCCCAGCTCATAATCAATTGCCTTATCTGATCTGATTCTGCTACCTCCACTCTTGATGTTTTGTATAAATGCAAAGTGGATTTCTGCCTCCTTTTCAGAACAATTCCTCAACCCCCGAGAAATTGTTTTAATCAATTAATTTAATTCTCCACTGACCAGCTATTGTCCTCTCTGCTGAAGAAAGCAGGTCATACAAACTGGGAGCGGGAGCAGACCACTCAGTTATTCAAGTCTGTTCCATCAGTAGATAAGATCATGGCTGATCTCACTGTAGTCTCAATTCTATGCTCCCATCTCCCTGTGGTAACTTTTCATCTCATGCTTATCAAGTATCTATTTACCTCAGCTCGAAAAGACTCTGCTTCTACTGCCCTTTGAGGAAAAGAATTCCAAAGACCCATGACCCTTAGAAAAAAAATCCCCTCACCTTTACCATACATAGGCAACCTCTTATTTATCAAATGGTGGTGACTTGGTCTGGATTCCCCCACATTTTCTCCTCACTCACCCTGTCAAGACTCCTCAGGATCTTAGGTGTTTCAATAAACTCATTCTTCTGGTCTCCAACAGATATAAAACTAGCTTTTCCCACCTATATTCATAAGACATAGGCGCCATTTCAACTATCAGTCCAGTAAGACCTTCTCTGAACTCATTCCAAAGCATTAACATTCTTTCTTAAATTAGGAGACCGATTTTGCACACAATATTCCAAATGAATTCTCAACAATACCTGATAGAACTGAACATAATTTCCCTACTTTTGTATTCAGTTCTTCTCACAGGTTTTCTCCTTCTCTTGGCTTTCGTAATGCCTTGCTGTACCTCCAAGCTAGCCGTCTCCAAATCTTGCACCAGGACATCCTGATTCTCTGTATCTCAGAGCTTTGCGATCTCTCATCATTGAGATAATATGCTTAGTGTTCATCTTGTCTATGCCTTTCATTATTTAGATTGCCTCATTTAATTCTTCCCTCAGAATCCTTTGCTCCGTACTTGCAAGATCCTGCTGATGTCAGGTGTGAAGGTATTCCACAACTTGAATCATAGAACAGTACAGCACAATACAGGCCCTTTGGCCCACAATGTTGTGCCGACCTTTAAACCTCACCTAAGACTATCTAACCCCTTCCTCCCACATATCCCTCTATTTTAAATTCCTCCGTATGCTTATCTAGCAATCTCTTGAATTTGACCAATGTACCTGCCTCCACCACCGCCCCTGGCAGCGCATTCCATGCCCCAACCACTCTCTGGGTAAAAAACCTTCCTCTGATATCTCCAACTTGGCTCAAATATTCCTCCTAAAGTCCAGCACACACAACCTGGTCCCATCACTTCAGAAGTGTCATCATGTCGATGTACAGCACTCAAATAAATCCATTCCTACACACTGGTTTCGTCTCTCACCTTGCTGGTTTGATCTCCCATTCGGGTGGCTGCCCACGGTCCCCAAGGCCAGTACTTTCCAGGTCTGGATATGGAGCACCAATCTCACTGGTCTGAAGCATCCCAACACCCAGCAGTGCAGCCTAAGTACCAACAGGGCAGGGAGAAGGCTGTGCCTCAAATTCCTTTGACCACCATCAGATTTGCCAGATGTAAAAGCCGTCAGGATCTTCTTACAGTTTATGAAAATCTCTGACACTCAGCTGGGAATCACCACTTGGATCTTTTAGCCGGCCAGATCTGGAGGACAATCTGAAACCACTGTGATTTCAATGGGAATTCCAGACTGTAGATTGCAATACAAAGATGTTTTATTTAAGATGTTACTTAATTTATATATAATTATAACATTAATTTTCACTTAAATGTTCATAGCCTTTAAAATACGTCTCAGTGCCAGAGACATGAAAATCTATGACAACTTTGATGAAGAATTAAATCCACCCCAAGCTTTCTGGATTGTCAGGAGAGATCCAGGGAGGCCCTCTGCACTTTCCCTTTCATGCTCTGGTAACAGTCTGACCCTCAGTACCAGCTGTAATGACAGAGGGTCAATGAGAGCAGCCCTACCTATCCAGTCCACACGAGTGCAGTGGACAGTCGACGCCTCGGGTCGAGATCCTTCGGAAAGGTCTCGCCCCGAAACGTTGACAGTCCATTTCCCTCCATAGTTGCCGAGTTCCTCCAGCATTTTGTGTGGTGCTCCAGATTCCAGAATCTGCAGTCTCTTGTGGCTATGCAAGTTCAGTCACTGGGCAATTGCAGGCAGCGGTTCAGGCCAGTGGCCCCAGTTTAGCACCATGCAGCCCATTATGTTCATAATATGAATATAATTAATGGATATTTCAAAGGAGATAGATGTTTCCTGCTTTTCTCGAGCTCTAATTTGTTATGCTTTTATGTGCTTATTCTAAGTTCATCCATCTGCTGGGATCCAGATCAGCATAAAAAGCAACATAAATTTTGTCATAATCCTTGCAAAAATCAGATGAGGAAATTCAATCTCCTGTTTTTTTTAAGAATGCAAAGATAAATGTCCATGTTCACTTTTTGCAGAGATACATGGTGATTTTAGATCATAAAAAGGAATCAAAATGAATACCGGCAGTGTTTAAACTATGAAGTAATATATACATCTTCAGGAATGCTCTGGGAGAAAACAGTGGTTAAGAAAATTAAACAAAACAGTAAAATGAATCTATTCATCACCTTCTTTTGGTGTACGTGCAAACAAAAATGATGCATCAAATCTTTATTTATTTCACCCAATGGTATTTTATATGTGTTTTGTATTTACGAGATTTTTATACTTGCAGCAGCTTTAGTCTTTGATGTAAAGGTTTTGAAATAACCACTTTAAATGATCCATTATGTTTTGTGAAAAGCACTTAGATCCTCTGGGCTCAGACTGCTCATAAGTGAAGGCATGAGTTCATGTTTCAAGTGCCAACATATATTTGGGCAAAGGGATAAACAATTTTTAATTGAACTCTTATGCATTCACAACATGTCAGAAATATTGAACTGGTAAACAGATGTCACTTCCATCCTACAAAGCTTATTCACGTCAGCGCAATGCAAAATCTAATCTAAGTGTTGCATCTGGCTACAATTTACTTTCCAGTTTGGTTTTGATTCAACCTATTAGTTTTCAAAATATTCATCTTGCCTTCCCAATCTGTTGATTAAGTATTCCTTTTGCTCAAAGCATCCTTGTGTCACTCATGGCTGAACAACCCCAATTTCCCACAACTGGTCCACAACTCTGCAAAAGATTCAGTAACAGACCCTCAACCGAACTGTTTTTCAATTGTTGCTCCATTGTTGTTAACTGAAGCCTTTCCTATAAATTGTCAGGGTGCTGATATCTGAAGCCTGTCATTTTGTGGGATGGGAAGTAAAGTACGTGCAAGCTGGCATGAAACACCTTTCACTTCAAAATGAAAATCCCACCTTAAGTAACATCCGAAGCTGATATCCAGAGTTTGGCAAGGGTCTACACAAATTATCAGCAATTTTTAAAAGATGTATCGAATATTTTTCATACCTGAACTTATTTAATTTTGCAGAATTGAAGGAAGCCAAACAGTCATACAGCACAGAAACAGGCCCTTCAGCCCACTATCAAGTATCCATCTATCCTAATCCCATTTACCAGCACTTGGTCTATCGTCTTCCAAGTCATGGTAATTCCAGCGTTCATCAAGATACTTTAAGTATTGTGAGAGTTACCTGCCTCAACCATCTCCTCAGGCAGTGCTTCCAACTGCAACCATTCCCTAGATGGAGAAAAATTTCCTCAGACCCTCTCTGACCCTCTTACTCCTCTGTTTAAGCCTGTATCCTCCACTCTGAGTCTGTACCTGCTCCATGCAAGAGCAACCCATCTAGCTGCACCCTCACGTCCTCTCACCACAGTTCTTCAATCCTTTGCTTTCAGATACCTGTCCAACTCCCTTCCGATTGCTGCAATTGAGTATGCCTTCACAATCATCTCTAATAGCCCATTGCAAACTTTCACCATTTGCCAATTTAAAAAGATTTTGCACATTTTGCCTTCTGGTTCTTTTGCCAATCATGCTCATTCTCTCCCCTGGTTCTCGATTCTGCCACAAAGAGAATAGTTCTTCACTTTATATCTAAACTATTATTTTAAATGCCTCTATCGGATTTACTCTCTGCTTGTCCATACTATGCATCCAATCAAAGACCCCTGTACTGGATTAATTTCACTAAATCTCTTTTGCATCCTCTGCAAGGCCTTCCCATCCTTACTAAAGTGTGATACCTGTAACTGGTCACAATCCTCCAGCTGTGGTTAAACCGGTGGTTTTTTTTGAAGGTTCACCAATTCTTCCATGTTTTCGTACCCTTAAGCACTTTTATTTGCAAAGCTCAAGATCCCACCTACTTTTTTTTAAACCACCTTTTCACTTTCCTTTGAAAATTTCAGTAGAAGTACACTCCTAGATCTCTGTTCTTGCATCCCTTTTAGGATTGTGCTCTCGTTTATATTGCTTCTTTGCTCATTTCTACCAAAACATAATATCTCATGATGAATTTCACCCACCTATTCCACTAGTCTGTTTATCTATCTTTGAAATCTATTTCCATCATTCTGACCATTCATTATGCCTCCAAGCTTTTGTCATGTGCAGATTTTTTAAACTGTACTATGTACACCCAAGTCGTAAATCACTTAGATGGAAATAATATGAGAAGAACATGCATGATAGATGCATATGTATTTTCCTGGTCTGACCCACATGGAATTCTACTCTGCACTTCCCTCCAATAGATAACATGAGGGAATAAGGGGTTTAGATAAGGTGAACAGTCACAGTCATTTTCCCAAGGTAGGGGAATCCAAAACGAGGCAACATAGGTTATAGGTGAGAATGGAAAGATTTAAACAGGACCTGAGTGGCAACTTTTTCCACGCAGAGGGTGGTGGGTATATGGAATGAGTTGCCAGAGGAAATGGTAGAGGTGGGTACAATTACCACATTTAAAAGATATTTAGATAGACACATGGATAGGAAAGGTTCGGAGGGATATCGCCCAACTGGGACCAGCTCAGGTAGACACCTTGGTCAGCTTGGGCCAAAGGGCCTGTTTCCACACTTTATAACTCAGACTCTTGACTCAATCCGGGAAACCACTTTTCACGACTATCGTTTCCTCTGACTGAGGAAATTTTCTACCCATCCAGGCACTTCAATCTTGATACTCATTATGTAGCACCAGGTAAACTACTTCAACTGAATTCCCCTCAAAATGACCCACTGTTACCTCGTCTAAAAACCATAAAATTTAGTTATTCATGATTTGCCTGATGAACAAGCTGGCTTTCTCTAATCAATCTCCACTTAATCAAGTGATCTTTTGTTCTCTCCATATTATTGTTTGTAAAACTATCCCCACTTTTGAGGTTAAACCTACCACTTTTTACTGAGCAATTTATCCCAATAAATGTATTTGGTACAAGGGTGTAATATTTGCATTTACTGGTCCCCAGGCACCACGTAAACAGCTTATTTCCACACCCTCCCCCCGAGTCAACACACGTTTGGAAGTTTATAGCCAGAACTCCTACAATTTCCTTCCTTGCTTTCTTAAGCGTCACAAGATGCATTCCATCTCAGCCAGGTGATTTAGCCACCTTAAGTATAGCCAGCCTTTCCAATTCTGCCTCCTTAGCAATGCTTGGCCCATCCAACAATATCTTCTTCTGCTAAGAGTCCAACGGCAAAATCTTCCTTGGTGAAGACTAATGTATGGTGCTTCTACCTCCTCGCATCCACTGCCTCGATGAGTAAATTACCTTGATGCGCTCCGATTAGCCACACCTTTCCGCTTAAAAGGCTTCTTCTGTTCACATGTCTGCAGACTATTTTCTTTATACAAGTTCACTGCCAAACATTTCTCATGCTTTCTCTTTGCATCTAATTTCCTTTTTCAATTATCTTCTGAAATTTCTGTAATCAGCCTGGGTCTCACTTGTACCAACACCCTGGCATCTCTTTGATGCATTTTATTTAATGCCCTATTTTACTTACAACCTTTCACATCATCCTGGGAGCATTGGCTTTAATCTCCCAACTCTTCCTTCTTATGGGAATGTACCTAACCTCTCGCTGAAACATCTCCATCTTAAAGGCTTCTTATTATTCAACTGCAGTTTTGTGGTCAGTCTTGGCTTCCATTTTACCTAAGCCAGATAAATTCTAATCACAATGAAACTGGCTCTTCTCCAACTGATTGTATCTAACTTGGAGTTATTTATAACACGTTCCATGTCTATCCTTAACCTTATGACATTTTGATCACAGGTTTTCCTATTGCTCTCTCTCTGATACTTGCTCTACCTAATCTGAGTCAATTCCCAGACCTGAGTCCAGAAGCTTGCTTTAGTTATTGTACCAGAAATAAACTGATCAAGGAAATCCTCCTCAGCACTCTTTTTTAATTAATTTTCTGGATCTAGGCATTGCCAGTAAAGCCAACGTTTATTGCTCATCCCTCAACTTATTCCCCTCAAGAATTTGGTGGTGAGCCACTTTCTTGAAGCACTGCAGTCCTTCTGGAGAAGGTGCAGTGCTGTTGACTAGGGAGATCCAGGACTTAGGTCCATTGATGATGAAGGACGAGAGATATATCTCCAGGTCGGAACAGTGTGTGACTCAGAGGAGAACCGGCAGATGGTGATAACCCATGCACCTGCTGCCCTTGTCCTCCTTGGTGGTGAGGGTCACCGATTTGGGAGGTGCTGTGGACTATCGGGAGTGAATAAGTGCAGTAAATTTTATGGATGGTACACGTTACAGTTATCCTGTGCTGGTGGAAGTTGGAATGAATATTTAGGGTGCTTAATGGCACCCTAAATGGGTTGCCAATCCAGCCAGCTGCTTCCTCCTGGATGGTGTCGAGCTTCTGGAAAGTTTTTTGCTGCTGCACTCCTCCAGGTACATGGAGAGGACTGTGTTGCACTTTTGATTTGTGCCCTATTTTCCACATTTCTCCTCTAATCCTTCCACCACTTCATTTAAATATATGCTCCCTTGTTCTTGACTACTCAGTTAAGGGATATAGTTCCTTCCTATTTACTCTACTTGGGCTCCTCAATTTTATACACATTCAGTTTGTCCTCAGCTTCCTCTATTCCAAAGAAAATAACCCAAACCTTTCAGATATTTCCTCATAGCTACAATTTCCCATTCCTGGCAATAGCCTTATAAATCTCATCAACACCCTTCCTCCAATGCTACAATTTACACCTTAATCAATTCTGCCACATCACATCTTTCCTGTGAATGTGTTGGCCAGAACTATACACAATACTCAATCTGTGGTTTAACAAGTGTTGTATACGATTCGAGCATAATCGTGCTGCTCTTACATTCCCATTGGGACCTTGCAACATTTTCTTTATGATTCACTTTATACAAGCAAATACATGTGGAAGTTGGTTTAATAATCAGAATTACTGAGACCAGAACTACTTGAAGTCTGATATCTGTGTCAATAACCACTAGAAAGACTTCAAGAGTTAATTGTTCCTTCAAAGACCTCTCTCCCTAGTTTAAATAATCTTGCTGAAAGACATACCCTTTGTTTTGTTAAATGCACATCCCATAAATATGCTGAATTGAACAAAAAAGTTACAACACAAGAAAATTACGTGCATACCAACTTTTAAAAGGATGAAAAATTAAATGCTAGTTACACTGCCCAGCCGATGATATACACTGCTTCAAATATTTAGTTAACTTTCCTTTAACAATGCAATGTCATTGCTTCAAGTACTGCTTAAGGCAAAACTGCATAAATAGTTAAATTTAATAAAGCTCTTCACTTTCTCAGTGAGAAACTTAAGCCGATCATCTCCTAATCTCAAAAAGAGTTCAGAATTTTTTGGTTTTGTTTTTCAGAATATCTGGCCACCCCTTCCTAGATGTTAATTTTAAAACTGTCAAGAAATTATCAGAGCAACAACACGTTTTTTCCTTGCTCTACAATAAGAACACAATAGAACATTGTGGTAGTTTAAAGCACAGCAATCATACAAGACTCTGAAGTAACATCATATTTTTCCACATGGAAGCAGTCAGATGCTGCGATACCTGTCACAAGACTTGAATGTGGATGAAGAAACCATTATCAACGGCAATCAGACTGCAGTTTCCCATTAACACCAAGTGATTCATTGGAAACTCTGGCATGCAGCAACAAACAGCATTTAGCAGTTATCCTGTAAACAATTGAAGAATAAATGCAAGCCCCAGCATGCAGTTGAACTAAACCATGGTCTAATGCCATTTTCTGTAATACCACACTGTATCATAGAGCAAATGTAAACTGAATCAAATGAGTAGTTAAAATGAGAACCGAGGCAACTAATGTCAAAAATAAATCAAACTCAGCATAACAAATCACCGTAACTCAACAAGGGAATCATAAAGAAGAATGCAACATTTATAATAAAATTAAAATTACCAATGTGAAAAAATGATAGAGAAGAAATTGGACTGATGAAAATTATACATGCATAATTAATCAACAGGGTAGCACACTCGTGGGCATACCTAATGCCTCACAATGTGGTGAGAGATTCACAACTCCACATGAACTCCATGTTGACTCAGAAGTCTTCATGAAAGTTCTGTGATGTGGAAATTAAATTCCCCATTGATAACTCTGGAAAAAGTACCTCTCAGATTAAAGACCACATACAGTAATTTATGCCATTAATAAAGATTTAAGAGTAGACAGCTTCCCAGATCTTGCAGACTTCAATTTACCTCAGAGCAAAAGTCAAAGAGGAACAATGGTTCAGATATGTTTCACATCAAGTTATTTCCTTCAATCAAAAAGCAAAACAACCACTGATGCTGAAAATCTCAAATAAAAGTGGAAATGATGGAAACACTCAGCAAGTCAGGCAGCGACTATGAAGAGGTGAAAGGTTATCAACTTGAAAATATTAATTCAATTCCTTCAATATTTTTGCTTCCAATCCCAAATATCTTTGATCAGAATGAAAAGGTCTTCTTAAAGCAATAACTGCACAGTATTTCTTCAACAGTTCATCAACATCTTCAAAGGGAAATAGTTGAAAGTACATTTGGGAATATATTGGGGATTATACAGAAGAGGAATTAAGACATTACAAAGCATGATGATCAGCATCCTAATAGCACGCACAAAATACTAATTTTGAGTATTAAGTATAATAGATTTTCTGCTACTTCATTGATGTTTACAGAATGGTGTAAACATGCCTCTAGCAAAAGAGCTTGTGTTACGGACTGGTGAATGTCCCTTTAAGATAGAGCATAGTGGTGTGTGGGTGTGGCGTGGTTACAGCAACAGAAGATAAGGACTTAATGACATTGGTAGAGCAGTTGAGTGGGGGGGGGGGGGGGAGAAGGGAAGGGGGAGACTAGCCTGCTAGTCTCTATCGATGGATGAAAAACAGTAACTGTGTCTGTCACTACAATCCACATATGGATTTTTGGAGTAATCCAGTGGAGTCCACTTTGTCGTTAACCTGTAGAGGGAAACAGGTATTTGTGTGGACGGCCACATCTCGGATGCCTTTCGGGGTGGCAGATACTTCAGAACAAAGCAGTGGAGTTCACTGTTGTTGTTGACCTGTAGAAGGAAACAGGTATTTGTGTGGACGGCCACGATTCGAGTGCCTTTCAGGGTGAGGCAGATGCGGTGGAGTGGTCACGGCTGAGTACACACTGAGGTGTCGTTTGGGTTCCAAAGTGGAACATTTGGATTTCGTAATTACTCTCTATTCTCTCTCTACGTTTTGTCTTCAGTCAACGGTGGTTTTGTTGAAGAAGCCTTTGCTCACGTTTCACCTTATGGCTTGCTGAACTGAACTTTGAAAGCTATTCCTGGACTTGGAAGTCTGGCAATTTGCCACACACACACTTCGAGTTTAGTTTTTGGGGTTAATGTTTAAGATTTAACATTTTTACTTCTAACATTCTAACATTGTTACTTTTATTTTTCTTATTATCGTAAGTAGTTATTAATAAAGTAGTTTTTAAACACTTATACACGACTCAGTGTGTTTCTTTTGTTGCTGATTCGTAACACCTGCTACAACCCCACTACAGAACTTTGGAAAGATCAAGCTCAAAGAGTTTAATGGTTATTCCACAATTACAGCTTTAAAACAAAATATTTTGTATCATTAATTTGGATTTGGATTTTTTTTCCCAAAAATGCCTCATTTTGACTCTAAGTGTTGAGAACAGTTGAATGCAGTCGAATGGAAAACTCTGTCAACAGATGCTCTTGCACTGGAGGCATTTAAGATAATAACCTGAGATTTCTGTGATTACCCGCAAAAAACTGCTTCCCAATCTGCCCTATTTCTTGCTTTTATCAGTCCCATATTAAGGTGGATTCTTGCTAACAGTCTGCATCTGGCAGTTTCTTGTGTCTGTAACTGCCAAACTGCCGACTGAAGGCACTCTGAAGTAAATATCCCAGCTATCTAATCATGTATTAAATATAACAGTACATTAGAAATTTACAGCTGACACAGTGCCTCTGCTGCAGCATTAAAATAGCCTAATTGCAATCTGCAATGAATACAGTGGGATGTAAATTCACTTTAACTGGTAGTGAAATAAAAATCATTTTCAGTTTACACACTCTGCCTTTATTGTTGTGGAAGTCTGTTTTAATTCCTCCTTGAAATAATTCTTCCCACTAATTCACCCTTGTGTTGGAATAGAGCTGTGACAAAAATGAGCAAGCTTTGCACCAACCCATATCACTCTATGCATAAATTTTGAGTCCATCATACACATAACGAATGTGGTAAGCACCATTTTCAAACGCATACTATCAATTTTAGGGAGAAAGCTAACTAGGAATAAAAACAAAGCATGGCCATCTTTTCGAATCACACTGAGCAAAGTGTGGAAAACGTCTTAAACGTAAAAATGATTGAATTTACTGGGAAGGAAGCATATTTTCATATCCTGAACATGCTGTTTACCAATGAGGATCCTTCTTTTCAGAAGAAAACAAAATAATGCATTAATTGAATAATAATAGCTGAAAACAAATTGTAAACTGCAAATATTGTTAGCTGCCAAAAGGCAAGCTAGTTAGAATCACTTATTTGTATACGCAAGGTGTACTTTTTTCTTTATATAAGGGACTTCCATATTCATGCATTAATTAATTAGGCAAGTCAGCATGGACTTCTGCTTCCAGAGAGAAGACAATTAGTTCCCACTGGGTGGCACAATGCAGCTACTGTCTCACAGCTCCAGCATCCCGGGTTCGATCCTGACCTCCAGTGCTGTCTGGGTCAGACTTGCAGGTGCTCCGATTTCCTCCCATTTCCTAAAGAAGTGCTGGTTGGCAAATTAATTGGCTACTATGAATGACCCAAGTGGAGGTGAGTAGTATGAGAATTAGGAGGTTGATGGTTATGGGAGAAACAATAGGAATAGGTTAACTGGAATTGTGGGAGAATTGATTTATTCTGGCAGGCAGTAGAGATTTCATGAGCTGAACAGCCTCCTTCTATATCATAACAAAACAGCATTAGCTTGAGGTTATTATCCTGGCAGAATAAATGTAGGAATCAAGACAAGAGAAAAAATGTTAATTCTATTGCTCAAATACAAGAATGCTGAGGTGAAGATCACTGTTGGTGAAGACTGTGGAGCAGACCTTTCACAGAACAAGAAATTAGGTGGAGAAAGGGTGGTACATGGTTGTCCAAGGGGGAGGTGAAGGAGAAGGAGAAAATAGGAACTAATCCTGGCCCTACTGTGTGACAGCACTGGATCAATGGGATTCAGTTCTCACCACCAGATGAGAATGATGACCAAGTCTATGAAGTAGAACATTAAGATAGGTTGAAACAAAGAGCTATTTCTGAGTAAGAATGACGTTACTCGAGACTTGGTGATTTTTTTTTAGAAACTTTTGATGCACTATAAACAGTTTACTTTTATAACTATTAAGCAATGCATCATCTCCCAGCTTCCAGGGAAAGGGAGAGAATCTAATCAATGCTAAAACCGAAGAAGAGGAAATAAAACAGAAGGTGTATCACCGATAATATAGGAAAGAGTAGAATGAAATCTTGCAATCTAACCTAGTATCTAATTTCATCGATCGCTACAGAAAGAAAAATCTGTCAATCACTCCTGGTGCCTCCTGCTAACCTAACAGGAAAAGAATAGATTCATTACACCAAAATGCAAGGAGAAAAGTTAAAGGTTCTTAGAACATCAAGGTAATTACAGAGAAGGGAAGTTATAATACCTTCCACTGGACTACCCAAAGCACTTACCCAAAGCACAGATATGCTTTCAAAGTACAAGTTACTCTGGTAATTTAAGAGACACGGTAGCCAAATCATGCAGAGAATGATAATAATGGCCAAATGATCTTTTTCAGCAATGGTGATGGAGGGATAAATCCAACCTAGGATGCTAGTGAGAATATCATGTTGTTCTTTGAAATAGTTCTGGATGTTCAAAGCACCCCAAGCAATCAGAAACCTCAGTCTAACATTGTCAACTGCACCACTAAAAATCGAGCATTCCCTCACATTCGATGCTGAAGTCTCTGGAGTGGGCACTGAAATCACAGCCTTCTAGGCCAGAGGCAAGAACACTATGAACTGAATGAAACTAGCCTGATGAGCTTGTTACCAGTATTGAGTATTAGGTCAAGCAAGATTAATTATAGGGACCAACAGGGTCATCGATAAAGCCAAGGGCATATGGAAACAGCCAAAATTATTATGAGGAGGTCAACTTAAATGGGATATGTTTCAAAATTTCTTAAAGACACAGAAGAATTCAAACTTTTCTCCCAGCCGATATAAGAAGCAACTGATCACATGAAACAACTGGACAAAAACCACACTCAAGGGTGCAACTAAAATCAATTTTAATTAATATCTAGCAGATGTTTGACCAAAACAGAGTTGATATCAACAGTACACGATATGCAAACTTTGAGGGAATAATTTAATAGAAACTGCAAATCTCAATTACAGATTCTGGGAAAATAAGCAAAAGGAAACTACCGGAAAGCATAACGTTAGGAAGAAAAAATGAATGTCTGAAAGCACTGGCACATATAAAGATAAATACAAACCAGTGAAAAAGCATAACAGAAAACTGACGAAAGAAATAATGAAATTACTGCATTAGCCAGGAAGTAAAGAATATTGTTCCAAAGCTCAAAACTATGAGCCGCACAATGAAGCTATATAAGTTTAAATATTGAGTAATAATCATCAAATGTAAAATATGGCATTTGAATGGCATGGGACAGCAAGATAGTAAGCGTCTCTGTAACTATCTGCTCAAACAGATGCAAAATGTGGGGGCACTAAACTATCAGAACGGTAGCATGATAATTAAATGTCCAAGAAATGGAAAATATATTGCATGCATAAGCTCTCTGTACTTCAGGAAACTGTATGGATAGCTCCAAGCACAGATTAAGCTTCTATGAGGGAAGAAATGAAGTGCTCCAAGAAATTTTTGTATACAATAGTCAAGGATAGTTTGATGAATCTGAAGGTAACAAAGCACCAAAAACAAATGGACTCCTTCTACCAGGTGCTGAAGTGAGAAGTGAAACCCTTTAGGAATTAAATGATCAAGGACTGGAAATCAGCTAAACAAATCCAATCTTCCAAAAGCACAGAGTTATTCAGGCAAAATAGAGGACAATGCACCTGAAGATGTTGTGGGTAAATTTACCCACAAATATTTTCAGAAAAAGAGACATACTCAAATAAATATTGTATGATATAAATAAACACGAATAGTCAGAATGAAGTATTTGTTTAATAAAGTCACTGGAATTCCTGAAGGAATTACAGAACAATGATAACAACCCCATGGATGCAATTGTGATGCAGTTCTCCGAGCTTAAGGGAAGTGTTAGTTCAAGTGAGGAGCTCAAAAAATACCAGCATTGTTGTCAAAATAGTGCCATACACTGTTTGGCATCACGACCTGCCATTGCTGTAAACTGATGTCCTCACCAACATGGTGCTGAGTGCAATTCGACCATTAGTATCCTTGCACACACGGATGCCATTTTGGGTCTCAAAGGACTCTCAAAACGCCCGAAAATTAAGCACAACAGAATCCAATGTTACAGCCTTTGTTCTGGCAAAGTACAACTAATCTTCATTTTCCTTTTCCTTTCTCCTGAACTGTACTACTATGCTTCAATACTTTAGACTAAGATAAAAGTATTTCCAGAGTTTGATTTGATGCTTAGATCTTCTTACCAACAATGTGTATGTCATAAGTGACATTACCCATTTATTTTTGAACAGAAAAATTTTAGAAAAAGACACAATCACACATAATAGAAAATGGTCCAGAATTATTTTCATGCTTGTTTAATCAAGCCAGCCAAGAGCCAAGACAATACCACTTACAGCTGACAGATGGTAGCTAACATTTCTATGCTCATGCAGAATTCTGAAGCAAAATTATTCACAAATATTAAGAAGTTGTGACATATTTGGTATCCATAAAACAGAATTCCCTGACAAACTGGGTTATTTTGCTTTATTTTTTTTTATTTACAGCGTGGTAACAGGCCCTTCCGGCCCAACGAGTCCGCGCCGCCCATTTTAAACCCAATTAACCTACCCGTACGTCTTTGGAACGTGGGAGGAAACTGGAGCACCCGGAAGAAACCCACGCAGACATAGGAGAACGTACAAACTCCTTACAGACAGCGACAGGAATCGAACCCCGATCGCTGGCGCTGTAATAGCGTTGCGCTAACCGCTACGCTACCATGCACTCTTACGCTACGCTTCTCATACAACGCTAATTCACTTTTATTTTAGACAATGGCAACCCAACTGAACAACTTATTTTGGTGTAAAACTGACATGCTCATCAACTTCAAATTAGTGTGTATCTCCAATAACTCTAGTTGCAAACCATAAAACAGGCTTTACTAAAAACAGGTCAAATGAA
The DNA here is from genome assembly GCF_009764475.1 of Pristis pectinata. Taxonomy (NCBI): domain Eukaryota; kingdom Metazoa; phylum Chordata; class Chondrichthyes; order Rhinopristiformes; family Pristidae; genus Pristis; species Pristis pectinata. Next base: position 11,148,052 of record NC_067431.1, on the reverse strand, counting down.
CTTGGAGAAGCAGAAAGCAAAATTCCCACCATACATTTGATTATCTACAATCATATGTGTAATAAATATTTTTATTCTTCAATTTTTTCCAATTCAATTCGACTGAATTTCCTTGTTTTATGTTTTTCTTCTCTCTCATTGTTTTTGAACACTCTTTCATGTGTATTTGAACCATTATTCACCTTGACGACTTCAACTGTTCCTTTTGTTAAATTGTTAACCACTATTACATTCAAATCTTCCTTAATGCCTATATTCCTGGCTTTCAAATTTTCCATTCAACTCAACCATTGCAGGCTTATTTATTTTTTTTATCATGCAACTTTCTAAAATTGTTTGAAATCACCCACTGTGATACATTCCTTTTACTTTTTTTTAAAATCCATCTTTTGTTCTGTTTATATTCATCCACGTTTCTTTTGAGATTCGGGGGCTGAATGTTAAAGTTTGATCATCTGTAAATCTGGCATTTTTAATGATCAAAACTGGAGGATGAAAATCAGGTCCAGAAAACAGGAAAGATTGAAAATATTGTCCAGAAATCTGACATGTAGCACAAGCTTTTTCAACATTTCACATTAGAAACATCAATGTTTCCCGGAGTACAATGCAATTATCCTGGTTCTGAAGTTGAAACACACCACTTGGGAGACTCACCCAGGCACCTTATGTCACAAATTATGTTTGCACGGATGAGCCATTCTGTGCTTGCATGCTGAAGTAATGATGTCACTTCCAATGCAACACTCATTTAGAGTGCTGCTGGGAGAAATTAGGTCACATTGATCCAAATCATGTCTGAAGTTGGTCACTCACAACCCAACCAATTCTGCAACTGCATGATTTAAAGGGGCCTTCCTGAGCTGGTCTCAGCCTGGCTCTGGAAACCTGAGTCAGATATATCCCCTTTAAAATTATTTTCTTACTCCCTCCAACAGACCCCAACAATACAGATACCACGAAAGTTGCCAGACACACTCCCATCCCGGTACTACGCAGATGAGCTCCAGTTAGTTGCCCCCTTTCTCCAATCACCATTGTCAGACCTCACCACCCAGCTCCTGAACAACAATCATAACTCGGCCCCCACCACAGAACTCACACCTGCACTGACAGCCAACCACTGCCCCGATTTCCCCATCATTCCAGATTCTCTATCCCTCAAACCCTATTTGCGGTCTTGAGCAGGTGAAGGAAAAGATTTCTCAAGCGAGGCTGATTCAGTATCATCCTATGCCTACAGATCAGGCACTAGTAAATTTGCGAACTGCTTGCCCAATGTGGTTGAACTACTCCACGACAACTAATTGAGGTACCTCTGCACACACTGATGTTTTGTGGTCAACAGGCCAATAAAACAACAATCATGCTTTCCCTGAGAGCATTAAGACATAAATAATAAAATTCCCAACAAGCACGTGTACATCCCTGAACTCCTGAGGGAAGGGTTTTCAGTTGCATTACTGTGAATAATATTAAAATAGAACGAAAGCCAGTAGTAGCAAAACAAACCTCCCATTCTAAACCCCAATCTACACCCTTTTTCATTGATGGACTTTTGCTTGGTTTTGTTCACAATTAAAATATAAGCAACATTGTTTTGAAAACCAATCTTGTCACTAATTTTGAAAGAAAACAATTAGTTTAATGTACGGTGCATGTCAATTGGATTAACAATGCTAACTAAACATGCTTAATAGATGCCCATCAATACATTAATGTGTGAATTGCACTTCTTCTTATGGAATAGCAAATTAAATTCTGTGTGATGGACGTTTGTAACGCAAGTCAAATATTGCAAAAGTTAATTCAATGTAAACTGAGGTACAGTGGAAATAATGGTCTTATTCACATGAAAGGCTCAGAAAAAAATCTAATCAACAGGAACTATTAATTTGTCTTTTTTTTGCCCAAACTGAAGACATCTCCAAAGCTGCCAGACATGCAGGTGTATTCCTTCAAATGCAGCAATCATCAGAGTAACACCTAGGGCCTCAAACATTGCACAACGTATATTGAGTTATTGTAAAACTTAGTAATATTTACAAGATTTCATTTCATTTTATGCATCACAAACTTCTGAAGTACTTAAAGTGGCTGCTGTGGTACAACCATTTCACCAAAATTGACTGAGATTCTCACCCAAACTCTTGGCTTCAAAACGAATCTCCCTTTTCCTGTGTGCTATGTCCTACAGAGTCGCGAAGAAATCTAAAGTATAATCCTCAAGTAAACTGGCATTTTACACATGGGGCTGGAACTGCACTTGGCAGAGTTATTTGGAAGGGATGGGGGGGGGGGGGGGGGGGGGGCGGGGGAAGAAAACGACCAAAGTGAACTTGTCCGTTCCTCCATGCCCTTGAGGTGCCTGGAGATATTTCACCATGTTAAAACTGTTATCACTACAAGTTGTTGTTGTCCAAGGAATAAGTACAGAGATTGTGATTTAGTTGCAAGTCTTTTGAGTTACTGCGTACACTGGAGTTACCAATTGCCTTTTAGATAAACAAGATACGTAAATACAAATGATCACAAATATTTCACATAAAAGAAACAATTGACTTTCAGTGTTGATTGAGATAACATTAATACCTGGATCTAGTTAACAATGAATGTTCTTGTTTTCAACATGAGGCTATAATCTACCAGCTAATTTTACTTTCTTGAATTTTCAAAACTGGAAATTTGTTTTTCCTGGTGCATGTGCCCTGAGTTTGCAGGAAGACAAGTTACTTCGGATTTTCTAGTGGACCTCCACTGGTTCAGAATGGACACAAGTTGTTTTCCAATAAGTATTGCTGCTTCGAAGTTCACTTCAGGTCACTAGCATTAAGCATGCCATACAGTTATGTCAGTACATCCTGCTGTGTATTTCCAAAATTCATTTCCATTGGCTTCTGAAATTTTGGAAGCTTCACCATCTAGGGATGAATTTCTTACTTACCTTCACTTACTGTTAAAATAACTGCTTTTATGGAATGGTTTTTGCAGATTGAACCCTAAGAGCATGAAAAGAACAAACAAAACTTCTTGATTTCTGAACAGATTTCCTTTACTGGATTAAAGTATGCCCTCAAAATCTGACGAGTTCAAGTGGAAATAATTTCTTTAAATTGAGTTATGGAATAGTTGGAAAGGTTTTAACATAAATAGGGAGATAAGAGTTACATGTCTCAGAAGGGTTATTACAATTAAAAAGGATTTTTGAAAGCCTGGAGAGAGTTTTAAAAGCACACTGCTGAGATAGGGTGATGCAGTGTGTTAGAAGCTGATAGCTTACCTGTATGATCTCAGTTTGAATTTAAATTGCACCGAAGTGAATGAAAACTTTTTCTATCTCCAAAATACAATGACTCTCCCCTGCAAGTTTTGCCCATTACAACAATCATCAATCTCACTCAGAAAAGTTTCAGCAATTAGTGGATTTTTTTGTATTCTCTTTCGGGAAATATTAATCTCACCATGAAAAAATATATTTTCTGAGTTACTAGAACACTATCAATCATATTGCATCACAATTTAGATTGGACAGCTGAAACTATATATTGAATTATAACGGTTCACCTGTGACATTAAATCAAAGGTTAAGGGAGAACCAACATTGCCACTTGCTCAGTCCCTCAGCATACAAACACACACGTGCGTACACACATACAGAAAGTCTCCCATTATTTGACCTCAGACCTAATCAGTTTGAAGAAGAAATAATAATAATGTCTATTCTTGCTATTGACATGAAAGAATTGGACTACCTGTCGAACACATTTCTCAGTGTCGATTTCCACTAAGGTTATGTCTGATCCCCTTCGGCACCCTCTATAGGGGATCAATGAGCTGGAAAAAAGGTTTCTCCAAGTGGATTGAAAAACCAATCATGACAAACCAAGTCTAAAACAGGAAATACAAAGCAAGCAGTATAAATTAGACTTAAATACATACAGAAAGTCAAAATGAGGACTGACAAACAAAACTGGAATTAAAAAAGTGACAATAACTACACAAGAAGAAAATATAAAACAATTTACATGTTCTCTGAATCCAATACAAATTAATAGCTGAAGGAATGGGACTCCACGTTATAAAATTAAACTTTCAGGGTCGGAGAGGTTTCTTAGTATCAATGAGCACCTGTAGAAATTCACTTACTCCCAACTGTGTCTGCCCAAACCCTTTCTGCCATCCGTAATGAACAAAATAACAAGTGGATGCACACCATCAGCATGATATCAATGCTGAATTTATCAGCAAGGATCATGACAGCTACTCTGTAAATGGGTTATTTTTATGTGAACATGAGAATACTGCAAGAGTTGATGTCACATTTTATCCACTGTAACACTGAGCAACATGAGCCTCGTCACTATTCTCATCACAAGATGTGGACCAATAAAGCAAATGTCTGATTACACGTGTCTTCTATGGAAGAAAAAAAAGCTTTAGATACATCTCCATTGAAACCTTGAACAACAAGGCTGTCCAAATACCATCCAGGTACAAAGACAACCTATCCCCCTGCTCACCAGTCTTCCCCACCCCATCCACAAAAATTCAAACTAGATGATGATAGCACTTGCTGCAACAAACCCCCTGTACCTGTTGTCTGTCTTAAAATTTTAGTGGTGTTAAACAGGCTACATAGCAGCATCAGTGTACTGAACTTTGCTTCTGAAATTCTGTTCCATTGAATTCAATAAAACTAAATTTCAGCAGCAGAGAATTATACAGTGATGTCACTCTATAACACCTACCAATTTAGGATAAATTTATAGGCAGCCATCTTTTTTTCTTTTAAACTTGGAAGTGGATATCTTATTGACTATGCATACCATCATAACCAAGTCAAGGCCACCTCAACCAAGTTCAAAGTTATGTTCACCCAAAATCCAACAGATGTGTAATTCTTGAAGCAGGAATCCAAAACAGTTTATTTTACCACTTTGTTTTATGTCTACTTATGACATCCAACCTATCTTAGATTGACTAACCCTTCAAAATGTCAAAGATCAAACCTGAAAACCTGCTGTCTGAATCAAAGGCTACAAAAGGTGCTTAAACTCATTAATCATTCAAAGGTGGATGTAATTACATCTTTACAGTTCATAGTAATTAACTTCAAGTTGCATTGAATTAGACAAAAATGAAAATCTTGCAAGTACGGTCATTCATTGTAATTTACATAAGATTTAACAGGTGAAGTAGTTAGGGCTTCCTCAATAACTTATCATATTCCACTGTTTAGCAAAAATTAAATGACATAGGGAATCAAAGAGAATGATGTCATCAAACGAGTTTAGGTCTCAAAATGTGAAATTACACAACATTTGATATGTTAAGGTTCGAAAATTAAATGTAAAAGCAGTTAAGGTTTTTCAGACATTACTGGTCTTACGTAATATTTATTTCAACCACTGATAACGATTATGTACAAATATAAATGTGCATATGATGAACGAGCAGATCACTTAGCAACATCAGGTTTTGGCAAAATGTAATATATTGAAGATTTTTGAAGTAGAAAAAATATTTAAATATTTATTATGCTTGCAAGATGTGCAGAAATGGAGGTGTGGGCCTGTGTTGTGCTGAAATTGCATCTAGATGTAAGTGGGTTTATAATTTCTGACCTGCATGTGGCAAAGACGTTCTTCCATCAGAGCTAAAGTCAATATGACAGCTTTGCACAGAACAGAAATTGCCTTTACAATTCATTGTCTTCTCATATTATCTAAAACAAAGAGATTTTCTTCTTTCTACTATGAATTCTGTCTCAGATCGCCATTTAACAGCAGAGGATAAATGGCAAAGTGGTAAATCAAGGAATAGAAAACCTTATTCGTGAATACCAGACTTATAATTTCAGTTGTAACATGTCCAGTTTCTGGTAACAACATGGTCAACTGAGCCTCTGGCAGGAAACACCTGGTACATGGCTGGTCACTGTGGTCAAATGGAAAAGAGAAAAGCACTCTTGTGCAGCACTCAAACCTAAAATAGGCATTAGGCCCTTTGTAAATGAATAAACACTTGCCCTCAGAGGCCCTTGATTGTGAGGTCAGTTTGTCCTGAAAGTAGTTATTACCAATTAAAAGCACATCTTATGACAGCCTGTTACCTATCTTTTGAATACACTCACCTAAATGTAGACCTGATAGATGAAAATATGCAGCGCCTGATCCCATGTTGAAGGAACACCAACTTTGATGCCCTTCCACCTTCTGATATTCCAGTATTTATGGAAAAAAAAATTGCTTGGGCATCAGAGAGAGCTTTAGTCCCACAGAGGTTTAAGTATGAACAATGTGAGATTACACGCACTATTGGATAAAATTATGCAATAGCCAATAAAATGAGTGTGTTAGCAGTAAGAATTGCCACGCATTAAAAAAAAAGAAACGCATCTTAATACTGCTGTATTCATCTGGGCCGTGCACAAGCGAAAATCTTTCCCTGCTGTCTGCTCAGATTACATTTAGATTCTTCCCCCCTCCTTTTTCCACATCTCCTCTCCTGCCTTCATATTCTAGAGAGTCGCTGCAAGACAGGCAGAAGCCCAAAGCAGTTTGATTTTACTGTTCACATTCCATTGACCCCCAAGGCTCAAGACCAGTCACACATCAGACTTCACCACTGAAGTGGTACTGTGCTTGCCACTACACCCCATATGTGTATTATAACTCTAAGAGAAAATGGACACATTGAGAAAAAACATGATTCTTCTGCAAGTTTCTGAGTCACACAATAAATCTTTTAGCACCATCACTTTATTGCTACACTGATTCCACAAGGTGAATAATTGATGTTGCAACAAATCATTCCTCACACAATTCTTTACGTTCATGTGCCTCGTGGGATTAAGTGAGTTTATGAATAGTTTGCATTTGAAGCAAGAAACAATTAAAGAACTTTACAATTGCATAAATCAGAATCAAGGAGGAAATCAAATGCAATTAATATAATCCACAGGCACCAAGTAACAGGCCTCCAGAATTCCTACTGGGGTTGTTAAATAAGTGCTCCTCAATCACAGCTTTCTGATTTCTAAGTGATACCTTTGCTTTTCAGCAGACAACCCTAATGTTCATGAAAAATGTTGTGTTCTGTTAATTGTCAGGTGGCCCCAATTAATTTGATCAATACTGTCCAAGTTACAAGTAAAAAATGATCATCAACCACATACAAATCAAGGTCAGTTAGGAAAAACCACAAAATAACTGCAGTAGTCCATTGTTACTCAGGGAAATTAGTCATTTAAACTTCCAATTCATTGACATTGGACTGTACGTTCCAGAATGCTAGCAGTCCAGAGGCTGTTTTTGGAGCATTAAGTTTGCAGGATATCTTGGGAAAGTCACAGCATGAGTTGGGAATGAACCACAGTTTTAGGAAGTTACATGCAACTCACAAAAGAAAAGCATAGTTACGGCAGAATTAACAAGTAAACTTCTAGTCCAAATATCTGCTGAATATGCAGAATTAATTCAGCAAATTTTATGAGGATGCGCATACAAGCTGAAGTCATTTAATTTGCACTGCTCATTACCTTTCCTCTTGATGAGCTGTTCTAGTGCAGTAACACTGGCACCTACCAACGATGAGAAAAATTACCCAGGTATGTTCTGTTCGCAAAAAAGCGGGACAAATCCAATTCAGCTAATTACCACCTAATCAGTCTGTTCTCAATTATCAACCAAGCGGTGGAAGGTGTTGTCCAGAGTGTTATTAGGCAGCGCTTCCTCAACAATAAACTGCTCACCAATGCACAGCTGAATTCCAGAGAGAAGTTGAGAGTGACCGCCTTTTATATCAAGGCAGCACTTAGCAGTATGTGGCATCAAGGAGTCCCGGTAAAACTGAAGTCAAAAAAGATCAAAGGGAATATGCTCCAATGCCTCGAACTACATTGCTCAAAGAAATGGTTGGTTGTTGGCTATCAATACTCGACACAGCAAGATATCACTGCAGGAGTTCTGTGTCCTAGGCCAAACCATCTTCATCTGTTTCATCGATGACCTTCCTTCCATCATAAGGTCAGACATGGGGAATGTGTAATATTCAATTCTGTTTGCACTCTTCAATAAATGACGTGGTTTTTGCCTGGATACAGCAAGACCAACACAACATGCAGGCATGAGCTGATAAGCAGCGAATGAAATTCATGCCACAAAAGTGCCAGACAATGGCCACCTCCAACTGAGAAGCTAACCATCTACCCTTGACATTCAAAGGTATTGGTATATTATTGTCACGTGTACCGAGGTACAGTGAAAAACTTGTCTTGCATACCGATCGTACAGCTCAATTCATTACACAGTGCAGTTACATTGGGTTAGTACAGAGTGCATTGAGGTAGTACAGAGTGCATTGATGTGGTACAGGTAAAAACAATAACAGTACAGAGTAAAGTGTCACAGCTACAGAGAAGGTGCAGTGCAATAAGGTGCAAGGTCACAACAAGGTAGATCGTGAGGTCAGAGTCCATCCTATCGTATAAGGGAACCGTTCAATAGTCTTATCACAGTGGGATAGAAGCTGTCCTTAAGTTTTACTATAGCTACGTTCCCTGCCATCAATATCTTGGAGGTCAGCACTGTCTGGACTCAAAGCAATCAATACTCCTGGCTCCTGACTACAGTGGCGGACGGACTGGGAATTCTGCAGCATGTGGTTCGGTTCTTGATGCTCCGAAGATTTTTCACCATTTAGAAGGTTCAAGTCAGGAGGTGATGGAATACTCTCTATTTACATGGATGATTGCAGCTCTCACTCTCAAGGAGCTTAACACTATCCAGGATAAATCAGTACTCCATTCAGCACCCGAAACATTCACTCCCTCTCCTACCTGCACACAATTGCTCTATCGTGCACCATCTCCAAAAAGCAAGGCAGTTACTCGCCCACGCTACTTTGACAGCACCTACCAAATTTAGAGTCTCCGCATTCAATAAGGTCAAGGGCACCAAATGGATGGGAACACCATCATCCACAGGTTCTCTTCCAATTGTATGATCAATTGGATGTTACTTGGTCCAAACGCAGAACATGCTTCCCAAAAGCACTGTAGGAGTACCTTCGCTACTAAAACTCCAGCAGGTCAAGAAGGAAGCTCTTCACCCCTTTCCCCAATGGCAATTAGGAGTGGGTGATAAATTCTGGCCTTCCCAGCGATGCCAAATCCCCAAAAAATGAATACTGAATGGCAAAAATGTTAAACCATCTGGAAGAAAGAAAATTCTTATATCATTCCTTTCCTCTTGGTCTTGCCTGATGTTAGCAGAGAAATGCATGGAGTAGAGAGGCTAATTTCTCAGCAGACCTCGTGTAACGCTATTAGAGCGCCAGTGACCCGGGTTCAATTCCGGCCACTGCCTGTAAGGAGTTTGTACGTTCTCCCCGTGTCTGTGTGGGTTTCCTCCGGGTGCTCCGGTTTCTTCCCACATTCCAAAGGAATGTGTGGGCATGCTATGTTGGCGCCGGAAGCGTGGCGACACTTGCGGGCTGCCCCCAGAACACTACGCAAAAAGATGCATTTCACTGTGTGTTTCAATGTACATGTGACTAATAAAGATATCTTATCTTATGTATTTAGAGCTATAGAGTGATACAGCACAGAAACAGGCCCTTTGGCCCAATGAGACCACACTAACCAGCAAACACATTTTTATACTAATCCTATTTTATTGTTCCCACAAACTCCCCTCCAGATTCTGCCATTCACCTACACCCCAGGGATAATTTACAGTGACCAATTAACCAACAACATGGATGTGGAAGAAAATTGGATTACCTGGAGGAAATATACACAGTCACAGGGAGAGGATGCAGAATCAACCTGGACAATGGTGCAGGCAAGGATCGAACTGGATCGTGAGTTGTGAGGCAGCATTTCTACTAGCTGTGCCACCCAATTATCATCTGTTCTCTTATCAGGTAGGTTTAAAGCATTGTCAAGCCCACATAATTATTGGTACATTTCTTGATAGCAATTCTCAAAGAGAACATCCCCCCAAAATACTAAGACACGAATCAACAAGTTAACCCTTGTTTTTAAGATGGTATTTGGTGAGGAAAAGGAAGCTGTTGAAGGACTTGCGAAGGAATACAAACAAAACAAACTGAGTCAAAAGAATGGATCGGATGTGACCAATGTGTGGAATTATAAAAGACAAAACTTCTGAAGCTAAACTTAGTGTTAGTGAGATCTTTACAGGCTGATCTAGATTTCAGATAACAATGGAGACTTCATCGATTCGCCATAAAAAGGGAAGAAAGGAAGTCTCCAGGAGTGAGTAATTGGGCTCGAATTTTACTGTCCATACAGTCTTTCAGCCTTGGATAAACAACTTCTGTGAACTGGCATATAATCGGTTAGAAGCCTAACTTATTTTTAATCACAAAATGAAAAAAAGATAAACTGGAATACTTCAGTCATTATTCCAGATGCACGTTCCTCGCCATTTATTGCAATTTGCGGCAGGCCCGGTAGCGTAGCGGTTAGCGTGACGACATTACAGCGCCAGCGACCCGGGTTCAATGCCCGCCGCTGCCTGTAAGGAGTTTCTACGTTCTCCCCGTGTCTGTGTGGGTTTCCTCTGGGTGCTCTGGTTTCCTCCCACATTTCAAAGACGTATGGGTTAGGAAGTTGTGGGCATGCTACGTTGGCGCTGGAAGCATGGCGACACTTGCGGGCTGCCCCCAGATCACTCTACGCAAAAGATACATTTCACTGTGAGTTTCAATATACATGCGACTAATAAAGATATCTTATCTTATTAAGAGAGAATAAAAAGGCAAAATATGCCCGATTGTTGTGAACTAAAGCAAAAATTGAAACTATGAACCAGAATTTACGAATTCCTGTAGAAATGGCACACAGTGATTGAGGTGCAAACTAGCCTGGAAGAGATAACCAATCAACTTCGACGTTTGATAAATTGCTGGATGATTTGTGCAGATCCACCCTTAACCTCGCCGTGAAATTTGTGGCTTTGATAATTGTACATCAATTGCCCATAAAATTCACAAACGGTAAATAGTTAAGCCAGTAATCTGTTAGCAATTGGTAATTGATGATGACTGTCAATCAACTCCCCTGTTCCAGAAACTGAACCAGCCTTTCCTCGGAGAGTTAAAAACTGTCTAAAAATTTCTCATATTTCCTTCACCTCTCTTTCTCTTAATGCAGTCTTTTTTTCCCTTAATTTTTCTTTCTGTATTTAATTTTTCATGGAAAAATAGAGGAATTATAATTCCATGAAAAATTTCCCTCATTAATCAGGGAAAAAACACTGATCCCAAATACCCTGCTGTCCTTTTTATCAGCTCACCTTCCAGAAACTTGCAGTTAAGAGAAACCTACACTGAAGGTTCAGGAGCTGACTAGGCACACAAGGCTTGAATTATATACTACATTGTGCCCAAAAGCTCCTTTCTATTAACATTAAGCATCTAGATATTCAACCATACAAATCAAAGGCAAATAAAAGTTTTACATGTAATTGATAGAGCACATTTTGGAAGTTACATGTGACATTTAGTGCAGATAATAGAATGAAGAACATATTGACCTTAATATGAGAATAATAAGAGTAGCAAATGTTGATAGCCTGTGCCCTTGGATATGAAGATTGGAGTTCACAGTAAAGGAAGACAATGCCATCTGTAATTTTCTTTCCAAGCCATTTTAAAACATAAAGTTGTACACTGATAGGAATATTAAATCAAAAGCAAATTAAAACGTAAAACATAAATAGTTTAGAGCACTATAACTTTTCCTCATATTCCAGTTAGCAGATGGGCAGTTCAGTTATGCAATAAAATGCTTTGACTCTGAAAAGCAGAAATACTGGCAACAAACAGCTCACCACAAAAAAAACTACTTAGGTTTCAATAGGAGGCATAAAAGCAAGAAGTCAGGCTAAACTTGATAAAAACATTCTTTTGACCTCAACTAGAGTCTTGTACCTCATTACTGGAAGCATATGAAGGTATTGGTGCTGATCCAGAGAACAGTTCCTGAGATGAGGGGCAAAGGTTGCAAGGGGAGATTAAGGAAGCTGGGACAATGTTTTTATAAAGAGAAAAATGAGGAAAGTTTTGACAAAAATATACAAAGCAAAAAGGGTTTGGACAGAGAAGCTGTTCCCGTCGGTTGAGAGGTCAAGGGTAAGAGGTTACCAGCATAAAGTAAAAGGGGGAAAGAGAATTAAGAATGTTGTCACAAAATCATTTTATTTTACACAGCGAAGTTGGAATCTGAAAATGCACTGCATGCAAATGTATGGAGGTAGGTTCCATTGTGACCAAAAAAATAGATGGAAATTGATTAATACATGGTGCGAAACCTTTGCAAGCTGTAATGTGAGAGCTTCTCTTGTGGAGATCTGGCACAGGCACGATGGACTGTATGGCCTCCAATGCTATGAACCTGAATAAGTTTCAAACTGACAACCATTTAATAGATCACAGATCTGCCCGAGTATCATCAGCATTTCCAGCACCGCCAGCATTTGTTTCCACAAATAATCTTTTGACTGAAATTAACTTTATGCTGAGAAATAGATATCTTTAGGGTTCAGGATAATATCAACCTCTTCCCTTCGTCTTCAACATTTATATAACTTGGTGAAATTTTATCTCTTTGAAATATTCTGTGAAACAAATAGACTTGACTAAATTGATTAACACGAGAAGAGTAGGTATCATTAAGTTATAAAACTGTTATGTAACTGGACAGCTCATTTGATCTGTGGAGGGAAATTAAAGAGGGTGTTGACTTTTTTTAAAATTTGCTATAGGAAACTATTTTAAGTTTTAATGAAAATAGCTTGGTGGTTCAAAAGGTAAAGCAGGTTTGAACATCACAGCTGGGAGGAACAAAAGGCTTGATCTTAGCTAGTGAGCTGTCAAGTGCATTGCAAAGAGAACACGACGGGGGAATTTTGTTGCTGTCATCTATCGTTCAAAAGCAAGGCAGAGAAGGAGTTGTAGAATGAAGACAGCCGCCGTACTTGGGTGGATAACCCTTGACGTATAATTGTGGGATCCAAATTGGCTCAAAAAACTGATGTCTTGACCCACTGCAGCAGTGAGCTGTACATAATCCAGAGCAGTGAAATCAACGCTAATATTAGTTAAAACGTAAAAGTTCCTTCCACATTACAAGCTCCCTTCGCATGGATAGACAATATGATCACTTAAACTTGCTGAGGAAAAATGTAAGTTGCAGGATTAACTTGCATTTTCATTAGAACAAAAGTTGATTCTCTTGCCAAAAGACGGGTGATAAATTAAAATGGTTGCCATGTAGCTGAATTATAAGCTGTGGTTTAACAAGTAAATGTAAAAGGAATCTGATGGATTATCACACACCAAGCATTTAAAACTGAGGTTTTAAAGGTACCTCCATATCTTTTTGCTTTCACATGTAATCCATCTGCACAAGTATTTACAGTGAGCAAATCTCTTTAAAGGACACTGTTGTGTAGGTTGATGACAATTTACCGTACATTGTTCAGAGTACAGTAAATTGTACACTGCAGTAAATGAGAGTGGAAAGGTTTCATCTACAAGGAAAAAAAAGTTAATCTTAAAAGAACAACTGTGAGATGATAAAAGTACTTGAAAGGCATTTCAGCACGCTTTTAAATGGAGGATTGTGAAAGATACGATTTAGGTTATATAACTGCCACTTTCAAATAGAATCAACATGTTTCCAGACATGCATCGATTCAAAAGTGGCAATCTAACTCTCCAGCCAGATCTTGAGCTGAATACAGAATACACGGAAGCTAAATGATGCAGAACCAGTTCTGGGAAGCCATCTCACCACCTGGATAGTGCACCAAGTATATTACAGTTCAACTTACACGTAAAGCCAGGATTAGAAAGTGCTCACACAGTTCATTCAACATCTTGGCCATTTTATAGGATTGTTTTCTTCAAATACCAGATGCTGCAATGTTACCTGTTCTCTGCAAACAATAAATAATCGCTGAGGAAGTTGGTACCTGGAGGAATGGAACACCCAAGATCAAAGCCATGGCAACGTGCACACCCCTCATACAGACCACTGACCAAAGGTAGGAGGGAAGTGCCTCAAACTCTGGTCCCCAAACTCAGTCAAACACCAACTTCAGAATATAAGACATCTTTATTAGTCACATGTACATCGAAACACACTGAAATGCCTCTTTTGCGTACAGTCTTCTGGGGGCAGCCCGCAAGTGTCACCGCGCTTCCGGTGCCAACATAGCACGCCCACAACTTCCTAACCCGTACGTCTATTCCCCACCCTGCATTGCACAGGAGGACATTTGCAGGAAATTTGCAGGCATTTTTGAACATGGGAAATGGGTAATATTCTGGAGTTAGTATTTGAGCGAAATTGGGAGCAGGTTAATGGTGGGTAAGTGCCACTTGATAGCACTGTCAGTGATGGCTTCTATCACTTTGCTGGTGATTGAGAGTAGACTGATAAGGCAGTAATTAACTGGATTGAATTTGTCCTGCTTTTTGTAAAAGGGACTTAGTCACGTTGTCAAGTAGATGTAAATGCCGTAACTTTACTGGAACAGCTTGACCAGAGGCGTAGCTAGTTCAGCACAGGTCTTCAGCACTACAGCTGTTATCTTTCTCCAACTGTTGTTTGTTAAATTCAAATTAAAATATCTACATTTTTTGCTGATATGAAGATTACTCCAAAATGCAAAGGTGGCAATTGTATTTGCACAATATAGCCAAGGGAGTGAAAAAAGAAGCAATTTTTCCCAGGATGTCCATCAACCTTTTTTATCATCTTATACAAGATGGATGAAAATGAACAAGCCAGCACTTAATATCATTCATAACTGCCCTTGATATGGTGACGGTGGTCCACCTTCTTGAACTGCTTTAGTCAACATGTAGTCAATTAAGGTACCCCACCAGACAGATTTGGAGCAAGTTCAATGATTTTATCTCAGCATTAGTGATGGAACTGTGACATATTTCCAAGTTAGGACAGGGTTGCAAGTTGGAGGTGAATTTGCAGTTTGTGTTTCAATGTGCTTGCTGTCCTTCTCCTTCCCCTTCCAGCTAAAACTATCAAGTACTGAAGGCAGTAAGCCAATAGACATCAATCAAAAGAAGGGGAGAAAAGTTGTTTAGCATGAAATTGCTTCAGCATGTGTCAAATCTGAAATTTCAGCCTGGGGCTTCAAAATTTGGTGCACTAATTGAGGTGATGCACTCTACAATAGTGATAACATCTCAAAAGAAAACTTAAAGGGTGATACATGGAATTTAGTAATGTACGAGGATTAGACTGTTAAAAGAGCAAACTCTCCAAAAAAAAAATTGAAATGTGTTTCCCTTAACCTTGCAGAAAGACCTGCCTTTTGGGGATAAACAGGGATTTTCTCTGATCGTGAATGTGAAAAGAAAGAAAAGGCTCCCGTCCAAAATTTACAACCAGGACTATGATCCTGTTTTTAGATTAAATCCACAAAATTACTGTTAGAAATAAAATTACTCTGCATCAGCTGAAGCACCACTGAAAGGAATCATCTTTTGCTTTTACGAACTCCATCAGGTTACAAGGGTCAAGTGGACAAATGTTGAGCTTTTAAGAGATGGGAAATATTTGTTTTGATGTCAGCTGTAACTCTGAAAAACCACCAAAGAATTACTAAAATTCAAGTAGGCTTGAAATTAATTGCTTATAAAATTTTGACAGCATGTTTATGTAATTGAAAAGCCAAAAAAAAAACAGCAGAGGCTGGAAATCTGAAATAAAAACATAAAATGATGGAGATACTGAAATGTTGTCCCCGTTTCCTTCTCCACAGACGCTGCCTGACCTGCTGAGTATTTCTAGCATCTGCTGCTTTTATCACAGCATATTTGTGTATTCATTTCAACTTTATGTAAATGGAAACAATTTAGTAAAATAAAAGCTGTCGAATTTTAATCAGGTTTGGGGGCTATATGGCCTAATGCTGCTGCTAATTCTTATTGTCTTATCAATATAAACAAGTGTGCTGAGCTACCTTGAAGAATGAATATACAAGGACCGTGCTTGTGTTAAATTTGAACATGTAAATTATAATTTACAATTATTGCAGAAATGCAAGAATTTGATCATTCTATATTTGTTTAGACTGCTTCGGTGTTCTCCGGAAATTATTCATGTTTGCAGCTAATTAGCTCACAAGTACTCTCAGTGGGAATAAGGCATCGACACTATTCCAACATTAGATAGTTACATTCAGCCCTCATGATCTTCTGATCTGTTATCCACAGATCCAAATACTCATGAAGTCAGCCCCAGACCCCATTTCAATTTTTGATTTCAGCCAGAGACCTTGAGCCAGATCAGAAAAACTTTAAGTAACTGTAAAAGAGTTATAACGTTTTCAGATGTATTCCTCAGATGTACGAGTGTAATCCTTTGTGCACATCTCCCATACTACTGGAATTGGAGCAGCCACATCCCATCGGCTCGTCGAGTTCCACATGTGGATCATCTGGGATTACTTAATTCAACTTGTGTGCATTTTATGAGTTTTCAGATTGCTTTATTAACTAATCTTGTTTCCTGATAAGCACTTACATGTTTTAATGTGTTTATTAATACGTGTTAATACTTTCAAAACAATATCAGGATTTTTTATATTTCTTTGGGTAGTGTATTGGGTACATAAAAGAGTGCTTTTGCAGTATCTGCACCTTTGTTATCCATGGATACCTCATGCCCCTATCTCCTGCGAGTAACTGGATTAAGTGTCTTCAGTGAGGTTCTTCAATGTGAGATTTGAGCTCGACAAACCCATTCCCAGTCTGTACAGTCACCAAGTTTATGCATTAGTGGTAATGCTTTGGAAAATTAAAAGCCACACGTAATGCTCTTGATCACTATGCAGTGACGCCCGCTAAAGGTGTTCCCACTGGAATTCAGGTGCAGAGGAAAGAAATATTCCCATCCGTGGTGCTGTGTCGTCAAGCTCTCAGAAATCACTTAGTGTCATGATTCACTGCAAATAATGGGAACTTGGGCAAGGTGCCAAATACATCAGGGAGCTTGAAGCCATCCCAAAGCCATTTATCCCAGAGGAGAGGGGAATAAATTGTCAAGATGGAAAGAAAACTGGGCAAAAGTTTGAAGAAACAGCCAAAAACCTGGTAATAAAGAGATTTCACAGTGATCTTCATGTCCAGGGACATGATTTGTGGAAAGTATTGTAGAAAGTAAGGTGTTCTACAACAAATTCTAACAGAAATGGAAAGGCAGGTTAACTCTTGTGTGCATGCATGGTGGAAGAGACAATGTTGTGGATGCAAATGGCATCAATAAGTTGCTCCCGTTCAAACAGAGATTCTAAAATGGTTTATTACTGTGAAGTGACCAGTTCAGGCAATCCCATTTTCTATCTTGAGAAGATCCTGTCTGGTGAAATCACATGTTCATCAGGGTAGATTCATGGAGAAATGCTATTTCATTATTTGAAACTTAAAATTAGGACAACCCTGCTTCAGTGGGGTGGAGGTAGTGGCTTTGGGTATGAAAGATGATTGCACTTTCCAGTTGATATCTACACCAGTGTACAACCTGAAGGTTCCATTTGAAGAGGGAGCCAACGACTCAATCACACTGAAGGTCAGGCAGGGCTAATTTCAGAACCAATACTACAGTAGACAAGATGTATCCCACTGACTCTTTTAAACCAACATTTTAATAGAGAAAAGTTTGCAGACTTCTCTATTTGAGAAATTGGCATTGAATGAAGAGTTCAGTTTTGGCGAAAATTTTGCATAAGTGAGGTTAAGGCATGCTGTAATTAAAAGTTCATTAATGAAGTAAACAGTACTAACAGTATTATGCACATTGAGTTAGCTTTCAATACCACACAGCTGCAGTGAAGTGCTTCAAATTGGTTTGTCTGCATGTAAATTAATAATGAAGGCTATATTCCTGGCTTTCAGCTACACTTAGACTACTTACAGCCCCATTTGATCCAAATGTACACTTTTATTCATTTAGGTCTGACAGCCTCTAAAGTTGCCCTGGGAATGAGTTCAGACATTAGTAGTTGAAAAAGGTTGGCTTATTATTTAAAATATCTGTTCATCCACTGGTTGATATTGAAACTGAGAAACAGCCAGCAGATTTAAAACAAATCAGTACTGGGAAAAGAAGGTTGACTGGAATAATTCCAGACCTTGGGCAATAAACTTGGATGGTTTTCTCTGGGGCATCAGAGGCTGAAAGGTGACCTGATGGAAGTATATAAAATTATGAGAGCCATAGATAGGGTAGATCATCAGTCTTTTTCCCAGGATGGAAATGTCAAATACTGGGGTACATATGCTTAAGAAGAACGGGGGAAGTTTAAAGCAGACTTGTGGGGTAAGTTTTTGCTTTCCACCCACACAAAGGGTGGTAGATGCCCGGAATGCACTGTCAGGGGAGGCGGTAGAAGCAGATGTGATGGCAACATTTAAGAAACATTTAGACAGGCACATGAACAGGCAGGAAATAGAGGGGCATGGATTATGTGCAGGCAGATAGGATTAGTTTAGATTGGCATGAAAGTCAGAGCAGACATCCTGGGCCGAAAGACCAGTTCCCTTGCTGTACGATTCTCAATGTAAGAAGATTAGATTGGAGAAGTAGGGGCTCTTACTCCTTGCAGCGAAGGAGGATGAGAAGAGATTTGATAAGAGGTCGACAAGATCATAACTGGTTAGATAGGGTAATAGAGGGAAGCTATTCTCATGAGCAGAAAGTTCATGGAACAGAAAGACTATTTTCAAGGTGATAAGACGAGAGGAGAAACCTCCTTTAGACAAACACAAGACAAATTATTATCTGAAACCCACTGTCTGTAAGGAAATTGAATGGATCTGACGTTTCGAAAGGGAAATGGATAGGCACAGGTGGGAAAATAATCTGCACAGCCGATGAGAAAGACCAGGGGACTGGAATGACAACATGAGCTAACACAGCCAGGAATACAAACGCCTTCCTGCTCACTGATCAGCTTCACAGATTTCTTGTAAGGTTATGCTTGAAGCTAAGGGATGGATAGCTAAACTCATCTCAAATGTTAGCAAGTTGCATTTGGTTGGAAAACTTAAGATTCATCAAGGTAGGGGATAAATAGGCAGAAGTCATTCAAACAGGATTCGAAACAAAAAAGGATTGAACAGATGGTGCTCTATTGACACAATACCAGAGTGGTAGAAAGTGGGTTCACAATTTAAGAAAATTACAGCAGATGGATCCAAAAAAAGCACCCTGCCACCCTCTGGGGACAAGGACAACTTGGAAAAAACACTTCTTTGGCAGTAAATGGGAAAAGCTGTAGGAACAAGTCAATTTCTTGGATATTAAAGACACGCAGGATGCTTCAACAGTCCAAATATGAAAAAATAAAGAATGAATGATGCCAGATCTTTGTAATGCAAAGTTTACTTCCTAAATGGAACCTAATTATTTAAATAAAATCAATTATTTTTCATTTTGCAACATTCACTGTCCTCTGATCAACTGGATACTAAAAATGCTAAATTCCAAACATTCTTGTTCAGACTATGGATTTATTCCTGAAATGAATCATCTACATTAAAATTCAAATATTAATTGAATTGAATCCAAAGCAGAGTTAGGAAATGGTTACAGTATATCCAATGGATTTTGAATGCCATGAGGTTGAAGGGGCTTGGCCAGCCCCCATCTGACAGAGGTACGTTCAATCTGCAAGCTGCACCCTGACTCCAAAGGCCTCTGAAACCACTACCTGTAATGTATACAGGAAAGAGAGAGAAAGAGGCGAAGAGGGGAAATAGGAAGCAAGTGGTGGCATAATTCAGAAGTCGGCTGCTTGAAGATTCAAAGGAAAAATCTGTTTGCTTCGAGTTAACAGTAAAGATGAAGAATATGGAATAAAGACTCCAAATACAATCACGAAACTACAGAAGAATGCGAGTGGTGTAGTCTTGTGATATTGGAGACTTTTCAGATAATTACACAAATATGAAGCACAGAATTAGGCCTTTCCACACTCGTCCATGTCAGTATTCGAGTGTCACTTAAGATTCCTCCTCATTATCTAACTCAAGCAGCTTACACTCTAATCCCTTTCAAATGCTTAGCTACCTTCCCCTTAAAAGCATCTTTAACATTCACCTCAACTACTCCCTGCAGCTGTGAGTTCACATTCGCAGAACACTCGGGAAAAACAAGTCGTTTCTGAACTCTTTATTTGGTTTTGATGACTATTTTCTACTGATGCCTTCTAGTTTTGCTCTTCCCCTCAAGTGGAAATATTTCTCTGGATCTAACAAAATTACAAACACATTAGGTTAAGGACGACTATTTTGTCAACCACCAGCCTTCCCTTTTCACGAGAGAGACTCAGCCTGTTCAAACTTACTTGATAAAACTACAAAATTAAACCTAATATCATCTATAATGTACACAGTCGGAACATGGCTCATAATCTGCACATTCAATGTCACCAGATTTATTATGTGCACCCACTACATGGTTGATCCCAAGATCAAATACAAGCTCGAGATACAACCTCAGAAATCTAGACTCCTGTGCAGGACTAAGGATGTGCTGCAGTGTCAGTGGAGATGCCCTTTAAGTCAAGGTCCTACCTATGCTTTCGGATGGATACAAAAATCCTTTGCTGCCATGTTGACAAAGAACAGGAAATTATTCCTGAAGTCCAGGCCATTATCTACCCTCAACCAACAGCACAAAAAATGCAGGTTATCGAGACATCATCAAGTTTATGTTTGTGGGACCTTGCTGATCAAGAAATGGTTGTAATTCGTCTTTTGACTACACAATTTCAGTACTTTGTTGGCTGTAGAGTGCTTGAAAACTTGTAAGGTTACGAATTGTGCATTGTAAATCGTCCTTTTAAATCATCCTCGTAATCTTTGAGTACCCTCGTCAGCTTCTCCATCTTTACAATATAACCACCAGTAAAGTATAGAGTAGTATTGCTCTAACCAAAGTTTATCAAATGATCAGCATAATCTCTCGCTGTCAGAGTTTATTCCTCTGCTAATAAACCCAAGGACGACTTCTATAGAAGATGTTACTGAGCAGCATCACATTTAGTGTTGTATTTATTCTTCTCAATCTTTGATAATCGATCATACTTAGATTTTAGTGTTTTCATAGAGTAGATAACCTCCTTATTCTTCTTAACAAGATGTAATACCTCACACTTAATCTGCACTGAAATTCATTTGCCTATTTTATGTCCATTCTTCATGCTTATTAGTTCTTGCAATTCAAAATGATTATCCTCAGTGTTCGTTGTCCATTCTGATCTGCTGCAGTCTGCAGATCTAAAAATCATTTACACAAACTGAACAGCACTGGTCCCATCATTTGGTCCTTGGAATCACACTTGCCATTTTCTGCATTAATTAGATAACTATTACATCTACTCCCTACTTTCATACAGTTAACTAGCAGTTCTGTTGATTGCTCCCCAACTGAGATCCTCTGGCCCTCAGTATTCTATTTTCGGGTACCCCATCAAAGGTACTGGGTTATTTGGCTTCTGTAAATTACCCGTGGTGAAGACAGATGTTAGTAGAACAGTTGATAGACAAGTGAGAGAGAATGGGTTGCAGGGAAATAAATGGGGAACGGGATTGTACTGTGAGCCAGTGTAGACTGGATGGACCTCCTTCTATATTGTAAGAAAATAATGATCAATTACATGTGGAATTGTTCTTCCACTGATGATTTAGAATTGCTTCCTTTTGTTGAGCTGGAAATATCCCATGAAGAAACTCATTTCTGCAAAAAATTGACAGTACCTCCAAAAAGTTATATTCCTCATGGGACATGTCCAGCTCAAGTGAGGAAAGATGCCAAACCTAGATCTGGGCAAAGAAGTGAAAGCAGACATGCTTCCGTGAAAGAGCAATGAGGAAATAGTGATCACAACTGAATAACACAAGTTGTGAAATTTGCCCAACAAAAAACTCCTTTGACTACAAAGAAGCATTTGCCAGAGAATTGAAATCAGAGAAGCCTGACAGCAATATAGAAATTGTAATGGGGGGGGGGGTATATAAAAAAAGAAACTAGAAGTGTGAAGAGGGGGCACAAAATATCAGTGGTGGCAAAAACATAAAAAGGAACCTCCCAAAGCATTTTTAGTATAATAAGGACAAGAGGGTAACCAGGACAAGAGTTGGACCCATTAAGAACGAAAGGAGAAATCTGTACATGGAGCCAGAGAACATAGGAGAGGTCTTAAATGACTACTTCTGATCTGTATTCACTTTGGAAAAGCACATTGTAGTTGGAGGATTCAGGAAGGTGAACAGTAAAATTCTAGAAAAGTTAACATTAAAAAGGAGCTATTAGATGCCTTAGTAAGCTTAAAGATTGGTAAATCCCCAGGGCCTGATGAGATGTATTCTAGGCTGCTTTGAGAGACAAGGAAGGAGATCACTGGGACTCTGATAGATTTTTAAATGAGGTGCCAGATAATTGGAGGACAACAATTGTGAAACCTTTAGTCAAGGAGGACAGTAGTGATAAGCAAGTTAAGTCTCAGCTAAGTGAAGCAATACTTAGGAAGTTATTGGGAAAATTACGGAGGAACAGGATTTATCTACACTTACAAAGCAGGATTAAATCAAAAATAGTTTGCATGGTTTTGTTCAAGGTAGAAATTGTCACTCAATTTAATTGAATTTTTCACAAAGTTAACAGTGCATTGATGAGGGTAGTGCAGTTAATATAATCTACCTGGACTTTAGTAAGGCCTTTGACAAGGTCCCACATGAAAGGTTGCTTCAAAAAGGTGAGAGTCATGGCACCCAAGGCAAGTTGGCTAAGTGGTTGTAGACAAAGTGAAGGGGGAAGGGTTGTTTCCCTATGACCAGTGGTGGGAATCTTTACTGTTTTTCATACATGAATGATTTAGACATAAGTATAGAAGACATGATTATTAAGTTTGCAGATGAAAATTAGTAGCATTGTTGATAGTGAGGAAGTCATAGGCTACAGGAAAACATTGGCAAGTACAGAGCAATGGCAGATGGACGTTAATCCTGATAAGTGAGAATGCATTTTGGGAGGACTAATAAGGCTAGGACATATAGAATGAACGGTCAAGCCTTCGAGAATATTGAGGAACAGAGGGGCCTCGGTGTATGTCCATGGATCCCTGAAGCCAGCAACACAGGTAGACAAGGTGGTTAAGAACACATAAGTAATGCTTGCTTTTGTTAGGTGGG
Source organism: Pristis pectinata (assembly GCF_009764475.1). Classification (NCBI taxonomy): domain Eukaryota; kingdom Metazoa; phylum Chordata; class Chondrichthyes; order Rhinopristiformes; family Pristidae; genus Pristis; species Pristis pectinata. The sequence continues at coordinate 11,124,793 of NC_067431.1, read as the reverse complement.
ACAAAGACGACAACAAGAAATTATGGTACAACTTTATAGTTAGTCCACAGCTGGAGTACTGCGTTCACTTCCAGCTTCCATACTCTTGGAAGGACGTGAAAGTGCCGAAAAGTGTGCAGAGAAAATTTGCCGGGATGAAACGTTCCATTTATGAGGAGAGAATGGTTAGGCAGGATCTGTGTTCCTCGCAGCAAAGAAGGTAGCTCAGTGGGGTGAAATGAGGAATACAAAATTTGAGAGGCAAAGAAAACAAAGTATGTCAGAAACCTTTCCCCACAGCAAAGGTGTCTGGGGGCACAGTTTTACAATAAGGGGTAGGAGGTTTAGAGGGGATACACGGAAGAATGTTTTCTCCCAGATGGTGGTTGGAATCTGGAACACATTTCTTGATGGAAAGTAGAGGCAGAGACTCTTGCAACACTTAAGACATGTGTAGATGAGCATTTGAATCACAAGGCATAGAAGACTTGAGGGCAAATTCTGGAAAATGAGGTCGGTAGCTGGTGATCAGCATGGATATAGTGGGCTGAAGGGTCTGCTCGATGCCGAACGACTATGATTCTATGACAATGGAACCAGGTGCCCAGAGTGTTTATTCTGGTTCACATTTAGCTCTTAAGAAAAAAAGATGAATTACTGCTTTGAATTTTAAACATAAAACAGTGTTAATGTTGATAAATTTTAAAAATAGCTTGTTAGCATTGGCAAACCTCTCTCATCTCCCTCTTGCTTCTTTCAAATGATCTCATTCTGAGTAACATAATATCCCAACATCTGTTTTTGCAAAACAGTTCACAAAATTATTTATCTGCACGGTAGATATTACCAAGTGTCAGATAATGCCCTCCAAGATTCTGACTGATTAAAATATTATGAGGATTACCACTCTGCCGGCTAAAAATTTGAACTGATATGGAAAGAAAGTACCCAAGGTATATTTGTCACTTAAGGAGCTCAGATATGTAGTCAACGCAAAAATGACATAATTACTCAAAAGGACAGATGGTAATATAATGGAAGGCTTTACAACTGTGAGATACATGCTGGGTGGTGAAATCACTTCATTTTTCGTTTCCACTACCTGCAGAATACCTCCAAACCAGTCCATGACTACTCAGCAGCTCAGACGATTCCTGTGACTTTTGCACTGAACCATTTTATTCCTTTAACAAATACATACAAGGTTTATTTTCCAAGAATCAGTTGGACTTCAAAACAAAACCTCGGTTAGTATCTCAGAACATGTACAGAGCTATTCTCGTAAGCTGGTTTTACAATCTGAGATGTGCAGCAAGCAAGATAACTCGTTTGCCAGATGTACATTACATTTCACAGGCGTCGGTCTGAGTCCAGAAACTGCAGCGTACCTGAAAGTCAAGACAGCTTAAATATGGCTTTGTAAAAACTTCTGCATGAAGACAGACATAACATTGATTTCCAAATCCAGGCTTTGTGGTACGTAGCCTGATCAAGCAACTCCATTGCAAAGATTACAACAAATATATAAAACATTTATTAATGGATTTGAACTTTGACACATGCACTTCAGACATGACTGTAGCCATGGTAGTTAGTTGCTACATAATTGGGATGGAGATTAGTATTTTAACAAATAACCAGTAGAACATGAAATAAATACCTTGAACTGACAGGGCAGATGCTCATGGTAGCTATCATTACAAAGGTGCCTTGATTTCAACATTTCATTCAACAGAATGAAATGATCAACACTGCATAGACCCATTGAGGAATTGTGCAAATTCTCCATTCCAAAAAAAAAACTCCCCTTCCAATAATAATGGAAGCAACCAAAGGCAAATAATTGTCTTTGTTTTTTAGCCTCTATGTTTTCTAGATGCACTTACCATTGCTGTTAGAAGTATAAAATGTCTATAAAGGAGAAACTAGGGACCAATCATACCACCATTCAGGCAAAGAAATATTACTTAAAATGTTTACTAATGGACTGAGCTCCTTTTCCCTGGGGATAGTTGAGGTCTGAGGTTTAGGAGCACATCTCTAGTTTACAGTAACTACTTTCCTATTTAGAGACTGGTTGGGGGCAGTCGGGGTGTGAATGGTTGTGGGAAGTGTATGGGGGGGAGGGGGGGGCAGTGGTTGGAGGGAGTTTGCCAGGCGTTAACAAGACCAAGCTAGGATTTGAAGAAAGTGCTGCTGAAACATTCTTCTAGTCTAACTTCAAAACATTGCCTCTCACAATTCTCAACATAGCGGCGAAAGAAAGTTCACAGTACAGCAAATAAATGTCATCCACCAAATAAAGCTCATTTGATCACTTTTAGACTGATGTTTTATCCGATGCTGTGTCAACAAGCTCAGAATTGAGAGGGGAAGGTGGGAAGAAATACATCAGCACTCCCATCGGTTACTGGTACAGGGGAAAGACAAAGAAACACATCCCTGATCTCCAGTGCATAAACTGAAAAACCACTCCCAGCTCTCATAGAATAAGCCTTGGAGTTGTTTCACTGATAATAGGATATTAAGTGTAATGAGTGAGAAATTAATTTTAAATTAATGACATGTTACAGAAAATAATGCAATGCTCAAGGAAAAACATTGAAACTTTGAGAATGTGGGGAGAATAAAATAGGATTAGTGCAGGATTAGTGTAAATGGGTGCTTGATCTTCAGCGCGGGCACTGTAGGTCGAAGGGCCGGTTTCCCTGCTGTATGACTCCATATCCAGATGCAATGAATGAATTTAATGCCTCAGTATTGTGTCAAAATGAAGAACAAAGTTCCAATAGATGAAAGAAATCATCTGCTTGTTCAGATGACAGAGACACTGCACAGACTGGGCTCTTTGGAAGCATTGGATTTTGAGGTATTGTCGAGATAAGAGATCTTTAAACCACCCTGAGTGTGAGGAAAGAGACAGACCTGTTATTCACAAGAGCAAATAAGGCTAACAGCTGTCAATTTCTCTTCTTTCCTGCTAAGTAATTATAACTGCATGGCAGGGAAAGGGTCAATAAATCCATGAGAAGCCAAATGGAAGAGGTGATAAGACAGAAGCAAGACACAGATGGTCTGTAAATCAAGCAGAAGTCCACAGTCCATAATCAATATTAATAACTGAATCCACCAGATATTAGATCAGATCTTCTCAAGAATGTTGTTCACAGGAAGATTTGCAGCATATAACTTTTGTTAGGCAGTGAAATGCCAAGTCAACAGCTGCTAGAACTAGTCTACAGATGGAACAAAAGCGTTTATCAGGACATACCTGATTTGTGGCCACAGTGGCCTGCAAGAGGTTTTGAGATGGTAGGATGCAGACATGTTATCAAAATGGCACAGAGAAGCCTGAAGATAGTGGGAAGGATATTCTGGGGCATACTGGTGCTAAGTTTGGCTTAACACTCTGGTCCATCCCAAGAAAAATCAACAAGATCAATGAGTCAGCCGGCCATCTGTCTGATCCAGTCTAGTGATCTTATACTCAGCTCAGGTCACTTTACAAATAGTGCATTGTCACTGTTAATGGTGAAGCAAAGTGCCTTTGCAACATCCCTCATCAATATGGTTTGCTCGTGCTTCCTTCGAGAAAAGAAACATGAAAAACTGGACTATTTCCTTCATACCAGCACCTTAAAATTTCAAATGACGGAGAGAACTTGTGGAGAGGTAATTGAATGATAAAGGCTTTGAAGGTTTGATTCTGGGTTTGAAACATACATTGCTTGTGCCAGATCAGAACAAATTTCAGTGGCACAAAATTGGTCTCAGCGTTGCAATAATAGCAAAAGGTTTCAGGAAGTTCACCACAATCACTCTCTCTCACTGTAGGATGGAGGGCAAAAGGTTGGGTGATTATGTGTAATAGTCGTGGGTAGAAAAGCAAAGGATGGGACATCAATTTTTTTTTTAAAAAATCCACATGCTGGAAATCTGAAGTTAAAAAAAGAAACAGAAAATACTGTCAACTGTCACTGGATCATTCAACATCTGTGGAAAGAAAAACAGAGTTAACATCTTCAGTTGAAGCCCCTTCAGATGAAGCGTCTTTCACCTGAATCATCAACTCCCTTCTCTTACCAAGAAAGGGACATATCAAATGAAGACACTATTATGCTGACTGGTGATTTCTTCGTATGATTTTAGCAGCTGGCTCTGTCTACTGCAGGAATTAAACCCATTCAACTTCTAATTTCTTGGCAATCTTTCAATTAATAAAGAAATTGCAATAAGCAATTGGCTTTTAAATAATCTCCTGCTTGCAGCTTTCAATAATGGAAGTAGATTTTAAGGAAATTATTAAGTTAGATCTTCATCTCTACAAATGCCAAAGTTCCTCAATACATGACAGCAGGCAGAATAACAATAGGTGACAGTGAATACATTTTTCTTGCAGAAGTCATGATGAAATTTCAGTTTAGACTTTTAGCAGACTGTTAATAAAAGAGGGAAGCACCCTTTCCAGTCAACCCTTCATGTGTAAGGATGGGACTCGTGCTTTCCGTGGTCTTTGCCAACGTGTGATATTTTAAAATTACAGTTTTGCATGGGAAAATCTAAAATGCCAAAGTCTTCCAGATAAGTTCTAGATATCAGATCCAATTGCCCCAAAGATACATCTTTTAGAATGGAAACAGGAGATTTGACATTATTGCAGGTATATCTGCAGGTATAAAGAGCCATCTAGCCCATTCCAATTAGTTAAAATTTCAGATAAAAAAATTACCTTGGCTATTTGGCTTGGCTACTACTGTTTTGCTCCCTTTATACCAGATGTTACCCAATCATTTATTTTGGATGAAAAATGAGCAAATTGTTCTAAATTACTGCCTACATGCACGTTTGATTATCTGTAAATTTAAAAATGGTTCCACTTAAACCCTTCTTGAGATTATAAATGAATCGAATACTAAGCCTTGCAAAGGTCCACATAATCAGCTGCAATCAGACCTGCTCATTAATAACCAACAATTTCCGAGGATGTGATTTGAACCAGTTACTCGCCCTTAACAGCAGTTCTTCAAATTTTCCTCAGACAAGATGTGTCCTTGAAACAAGAATAAAATCAAATCTATTTCTTAATCTAGAAAAGAACAGCTGACATTCTTTCTCACAGAAATGGCCCAATTTAAGTATGGCTGAGCACAAGTGTTATATTACTGGCCTCATAACCCAAGACCTGAATGAATGTTCAGAAAATATTCAAATTCCACAAAGGCAGTTAAAAACTAAATTCAGTTAACTAAATTAATCTAGAAAAATCAAGCGTCAATAAAAGTGACTACGAAACTACAAGGTGAATTTTCAAGACAATTGTGCTTGTGGTCATAGATTGAGGAAGGAAATCTGTTGTGGGTCATAGGTAACTTTAAATCTCCTTTGAAGTGGCCTATCTAGCTATTCAAATGCATCAAAATCACCTTAAAACAGTTTAATAATCTGTACATTCTAACTACTTGATTTATATACAATAAAAAGGGTCCTGTTCTCCCAGATGATCCTGCAAAATTGCCCTCAAGTATGTTCCAGGGACATGCTCAATTGGGAGAGTGGCCTCACAAGCTGGTAAAAAAAACTTTTCAGGAGGAGTGAAGTGCAGGACAAAAAGCTATATGGAGGTTGGTTCAGACAGATCAAGTGATAAGGAGCAAGAGTACTGACAATAAGGGAGGCATTTTATAGAAGTGAGGTGGGAAAAAAACACCAGCATAACAGGAAACAATGAGAGAGCAGTTTATCTAAAGTTGGACAATTCAATGATTGCAAAGGTTGCAAAGTGCCCAGATAGAAGACAAATGCAAGGAGGAACATTCCAGAAGGGACATACGGATTCTACTTGGAGTCTTCAAAATTCACCTCCACTTGCCAGAGCAGTACCACTAGTGACAAAATAGGCTAGTTTCCATATTATATAAACAGACAAACTGGGCCTGCAGCAGATAATGTGTGAACCAGTACTGGGGAAAGTTTACCTCACTTTGTCCTCACCAATGTATTGTAGAAGCACCTACTTCTGAGAGCATTTCAGGAGTTAATTTCAACATTGGAAACACTGTGCTTCCAGCCTGTCTGAACTGTTAAACTATGCAAGTACAGATATAGCTGTCAGTTGCACTGAATAATGGCAGCAAACATTAGTAGTTTTGCCATTATTACTGTAAAAATCCAAGCCATTGAGTTTCAAATGGTGCAATGAGAACTTCAGTGATATGCGTAAAGTATTTCAAAGGCAGTCTAGGAGATGGACGATGTGACTAGGAAATTCTCATGGTCAAGCAACACACAAAATAACTGGACATTATTAGGTTGATCTTCATCCGGACATCCAGTGTACTGCATTGACTCAGAAGCTTGGGGGAAGTGGTCAGAATTTTCTGATGGATGCAATATTCCATCTGCAATAAATATCAGGACTCAGGGAAAAAAAAATTCTTGCCTTGAGCATATCTGACATAATCTTACAACTATAAAAAATGATTAATTGCACAAAGTTAAAAACACTTAATTAATTCAGTCTAATTTAAATGGATATACTTAAAAACACACATTAGCGGTGATCATCCTATTTCAATATTAATTCAAAGCTGTTACTTATGTATCTGCAATCTTGTGAAATGTCTGTTGTGGGGAATTTTCATCAGGATGTATCTGCTTTAATGCAAAACTTAGGCTGAAAAATGACTAAGTAATAATAGTGCATCAAACTGTAAGCTTATATTCAAAGGCATATGCTGCAGGAAACACATGCTGCAAGAAATTAAGCAGGATTGATTCAGATACACTATCAAACCACATCAGTGTTTCTTGACTCTTTATGCTATGGCATCATTGAAAAACTCACAAAGCTTCATGGAAAACAGATGAAAGAAAATCTATTGTTAACATTAATTACTATCTGTGGGAGTACTACTGCAAAAAAGTGCTGGTGGGCTCTTATAACTACACAGGCTAATTCTTGGAACAGTGCTTAAAGGTTAACAGGGTATTAAAACAGAACTAACTTTGAAATAACCTGTTATTCATTTCATGATTTTGTAAGAGTGGCATTTTATGACCACACTACAAATTCCAATCATTATAAATGTATCAATAATTGAATTAAACTTACAAATCTGCCATCATAAGGAGAAAGTACATGAACAATAGTTACAATGACACATTATGGTTTTTCTACAAACCAATATCACTGTTAATGTTTATTATCAATTGTTTTTCTCTCAATAGATGTTTGCAAAAACCTTCAGATCCAAAATTGAGTTAACTTTTTACTACAAAAAGGAAGTTCATTCCTTCGGTGTGTTTATAAATAAAATGAGTCTTTAATTGGAATATTAGTCTATCCAAACCACATTACAATTAAAAGCCCATAAGTTATATACCACCTTCCACAGGCCATTCAGGATTTCGCCAAGCATGTTAAAACTAGTTGAAGCATTTCTGAACTGTAATCACCATTGTGATGCAAGGAATGTGTCAGTCAATTCACATACAAACCAAAATATAATAATGAGAAATAATTTTCTGTTTAGTTGAGTTGCAGGGCAAGTACCTCCTCCAGTTTTGTGTGAAATAGTCCATGGGATATTTTTGCGTCTGGCTGACAGACCAGTGGGAACAGTTCACCATCTCCTCTAAATGTGTCACCTCTAACAATGCAGCACCTCCTCAGCAGCTTCTGACTCAGCTGTGAGTGCCACCAACTGAGCCATTGGTGACGCTGAATCATTTTTATAATTACAAGATTATTAAATATGCACCAGTCTGATTGTTATTGACTGTGTACTGCAATAATCTAAGGAAGTGTTAATTATAAATATGTACTTTTTGTGCAAATTGACTAAATATTGCTTCTGAATGCTAATAATCTGGATGGTTTCCATTAATGCCATGGCACATGATAACACATCTCTTGTCAAAGTGGCACAGTAGCACAGCAGTTAGTGCTGATGCCTCTGAGCTCCAGCAACCCAGGAACCATCTTGACCTTGGGGCTCGTCTGTATGGAGTTTACATGTTCTGTGGTCACATATTTCTCACAGGTGTTCTGGTGCCTTTCCACATCACGTGACAGGTTGCCATGTTAAATGGCTACTGTAACTTGACTTGTGTCAGTGAGAAGTAGTAGAATGGGAGAGAGGGTGGTTGATGAGTAGGAGAGAGGAAATAGGTTGCGGGGGAATGAGTGAGGCACAAGATTGACGGGTGTGCTCTGTGAACCGTCACAGACTTAATGGGCTACTTTTTCTTTGTTTATGAAATATGAACTTGCTTTTGACAAGATGGGGATAATCAGAGCAAGCAAGTGACCAGTTTATGGCAATTGTTGCTGATGACCAAATATCAAGAAATTGGCAGCCTTAATACTTGCAATGTTCCAGTATCCTTCAACCATTCACAAGGTGTCAACTCAACCATCCCATAGAAGTACTCAAGTCCATGAAGTGTTAACAGTTTGGAACACTTATTAATTATTCTGGATGAAATTACTAAAATAAACTATTTTATTGCATCTTTAAAGAATGTCCTATGTCTTCCAGTGTTTGCTTCACTGAAACACTGCCAGCCAAAACTGTACAGCAAACATGAGAGGATATTACAATACACAACCAAAATTTAAAGAGCTTCATAAAGGAGAGCAATAAAATAGTTGATACAAGAGTTACAATGATGACATTCAGGAGACATTCCATGGATAAGTACATGGAAAGGAAAGGTTGAGGGATGTGGGCCAAAAGCAGGCTGATGAGACTAGCTTAGATGGGCACTTTGGTCGGCACGGACGAGCTGAGCCGAAGGGCCTGTTTCCATGTTGTATTACTCTATGACTCCAATTACAAAACCAGAGGCCTTAGCAACTGAGGCACACGACCTGTGGTGGAGTCTTCAGAGGATGTTCAAGAGTCCAGAAGTAGAGAAGTGCAAACATCTCAGGGTATCATAGAGCTGAATGAGATAACAGATCAACCATCTTATCACATGTAAAGGGATAGTTGACAATTGAAAACTTGGACATTGACCTGGAAGACATGCGATTTTGTTTAGAGCCATTTCAGTTTCCAATCGAGGTGGAAACCAAGGTTGGAACTTGGGTGGTGGCTTGTATTCAAGGCCTTCAAAGAGAAAACAGTTAAGGTATGACATTTGGTTACAAGGTTGGAGAGAACATGTGCTATTGATTTTGAGGATGGTGTAACAATGACAGATCTCAAAGTGTTGGGGGATGATACTCATCGAGAACGATGAACAACAACAACAACTAAAATGAGAGCCCGGCAAGGAAGTTAGGTGGTCAGCATTGTATTATAATTGACTGAAGATTGTATAAAGCGTGAATAAGCTGGGAGGGGAGAAGATCATTGGGAAAACAGTCTTCCCAAACCAGAAGCCCTGGATGAACCAGGAGATTTACCATCCACTGAGGGCTAAATCTGTAGCGTTCAAAACCAGACATCCAGAACCCTGCGAGAAGTCCGGCTATGACCTACGGAAGGCCATCGTGAGAGCAAAAATGCAACTCCAAGTGAAGCTAGAGACACAATCAGATGCATGACACCTGTGGCAGGGTTTGCTTACCATTACTTCCTGCAAAGTGAAACCTAATAGCATAAGTGGCAGTGATGCTTCATTCCCTGATGAGCTCAACACCTTTTCTGCATGCTTTGAAAGGGAGAATAACACTACACCTGTGTGAATCCCCACAGCATGTGGCAATTCAGTAATCTCTGTCTTGGAGAGTGATGTCAGAACATCCTTCAGGAGGGTGAACCCTTGCAAGGTGTCAGGCCCTGATGGTGTACCTGGCAGGGTAGTGAAAATCTGTGCCAACCAACTGGCTGAAATGTTCAAGGACATCTTCAACTTCTTACTACTGCAGTCAGAGGTTCCCACCTGCTTCAAAAGGGCATCAATCATACCGGTGCCCAAGAAGAGCAGGGTGAGCTGCCTCAATGACCATCTCCCGGTAGCACTCACATCTACTGTGATGAAGTGCTTTGAGAAGTTGGTTATGGCTAGAATTAACTCCTGCCTGAGCAAGGACCTGGACCTGCTGCAATTTGCCTACTACCACAACAGGTCTATAGCGGATGCAATCTCACTGGCTCTTCACTTGGCTTTGGAGCACTAAGACAATAGCAATACATATGTCAGGCTGCTGTTCATCGATTACAGCTCAGCGTTCAACACAATCATCCCCTCAGTATTAATCAACAAGCTTCAAAACCTGGGCCTCTACCTCCCTTTGCAACTGGATCCTTGACATCCTTATTGGGAGACCACAGTCAATGAGGATCAGCAATAACATCTCCTCCTCGATGACAATCTGCACAGGTGCACCTCAAGAATGCGTGCTTAGGCCATTGCTCTACTCTCTACACTCATGACTATGTGGCTAGGCACAGTTCAAATGCCATCTATAAATTCCCCAATGACACCATTGTTGTTAGCCGAATCTCAGATGGCGACGAGTAGGCATACAGGAGTGAGATAGATCAGCTGGTTGTGTGGTGTCACAACAACAATCTTGTACTAAACGTCAGCAAGACCAGGGAATTCATTGTAAACTTCAGGAAGGGGAAGTCTGGAAGTCCTCACTAAGGGGTGAGCAGTGGAAAGAGTGAGCAGCTTCAAGTTCCTGGGTGTCAACATCTGAGGATCTATCCTGGGCCAAACACATTGATGCAATCACAAAGAAGGCATGCAAGCGGCTCTACTTCATTAGGAGTTTGCGGAAATTTGGAATGTCGCCAAAGATTTTTGCAAGTTTCGATAGATGTACGCCGGAGAGCATTCTGACTGGTTGCACCACTACCTGGTATGGAGGCTCCAATGTGCAGGATCGAAAGAGGCTGCAGAAGGCTGTAGACTCAGCCAGCTCCATCACAGGCATAACTTTCCCCACCATCGAGGACATCTTCAAGAGATGGTGCCTCAAGAATGCAGCATCCATCATTAAGGAATCTCACCATCTGGGACATGCCCTCTTCATGTTAGTACCAATCAGGTGGTAGGACAGGAGCCTGAAGACCCACACTCAACGTTTCAGGAACAACTTCTTCCCCTCCACCATCAGGTTTCTGAATGGTCCATGAACTCTACCTCGTCATTCCTCTTTTGCACTTTTATATATTTTTTTGGTAACTTATAGTAATTTTTATGTCTTGAACTGTACTGCTGCCGCAAAAGGACAAATTTTACAACATATGTCAGTGATAATAAACCTGATTCTGAAATGAGATTCAGGCTGAGTTCCAAGTCAGGGCAGGAAAGATGTTTACAGGCAGTTTACGACAGTAGCCCAGGGAAAGGGAGGGATATGGCTGAGACAACTGGGTACAACCACAATTGACACATTCATGGCTTCATGTAACTCCTATTGCAGGTGAGGTTGGAGGAGACAGGGCTTAAGAGGATGGGTTGCCAAAGAAGTATTTGAAAGGCAGCTGTCAATCTAAATAAAGCAATTCATAGGAAAAAAAGTTCATTAGTGCTGACCACTCAACATTGTGAACGCTTAGATCAAGACAAAAGTGCATGACAAAACTTAATGCTCAAATCTTTTGCAGCTTCTAACAAACACTCACTTTATGATTCATAATCTTGCATTGTAATGTTCTGTCTTTTCTCGCAAGGGATTCTTTTCAACATTATTTAGCAACACATCAATCCAAAATCAGGACAACTTTGGGAACTGGATTTTAGAGAAGAGAAAATTGTCGGCCTCAAAAGCAGTGTAAATAATTCAATTGTAAAAATCATGCTATTGAAGCCCCTGCTTTTCCTTCGTATTGTCAAGACAAAAGAAGTGCAAAAGCACAGGTGATACAGTGGAACTGTATCCTGGATCACCGAAATGTTTCACAAAGAAGTCTGCTCTCTTGTGTATTCTGCCTTTCGAGCGAAGATGGCAGGTGGAACAGCAAGAAAAGAGCTAAAGTCACAGTGTTGCTACCCAGGTGCTCTTATACGGCAAATCCAAAAATGGCAGATTGTAATGATAGCTATACAAGTCAACAAGAGATCAGGATAAAGGGAAGAGATAAATAATACAGAGCTAACAACTAAATAACATTATTCCTTTTGGTTTCAAATGCAGACAGTGGATACATTAGTAAAGAAAGGAGAAAAGATCCATGAAATAAAAAAAAATGCAAATTACCACATATGTGGAAATCAAACTATTGTCTAAAAAAAAGAAAAATAAAGAGCCAATTAATACTGTTTTGTTGTCCCAAGACATTTGTCCCTAAACTGGGCATGCAATGAATAAAATACATCACAGTACCACTTCCTTCAACAATGCATTATTTTTAATTATCTCTACTTAATGTGTACAGGTGTCCCCCACATTTCAGCTGTTGAGGTACAGAAATTTGTCCTTGCGGAATGCACAAACCACTACCCAAAAATTTGATACACAGAATAAAGTTCTCACAGAACTTGCGCAGAAAAAGTAAACTAATTACACAATTTCCCCCCCAACTCACATGCCTTGACGCATGCTCAGACGACACGGATTCGTGTTACAGAATAATCGCGAAACAAACTTTTCCATGAAATCAACCTCTCTCCTGTAATGGGGGGGGGGGGGGGGGAGGGGGGTGGCGGGTGCTCTAAAGTGCCTTCTCACCCATTATCTTAGCTCTGATCATCTTTTCTCCCTATGATTTCCACTACCCAGGAATTTAGAATTGCCAATCCTGCAACAGCCCAAGGAAAACAAAGAATTAAAGTGAAGTTTGAAACTACTGAATTTATAAAATGAGTGATAGTCAGATTTACTGCTCCAAACATCTACTCACTGCTGCTCCAATGCATTTCTGACCTTAAGCCTGCACTACTAAACTGATCTTTTGATCTTAATGGTAAAATCTATCATCCCTGGACATTGCTTTAATTACATCAAAATGGTTGTTGGGTATAACAATTCACTGAAGGTCTCTGCAAAACCCAAACATTATACCTAGTGGATTTGGCTTCAACTATCTAATAGTGTTCTGAGATTTAAAATGGAAAGGGAAGAGTGATAAAGGGGGGAGAAAAAAAAATCAAAGTACATCGATGCATTTTCAGTAATGTTGTGCTATTTTTAACTTTGAACTTTAAAAGGCGTCCCAATGAGCCTGCAAAATTGAGTGCACTAAGCATACACAGACCATGAAACTACAAACCTATAGGCAACTAATTTTCCCTTAACTCCTTTAAAAGCAAAACTGCAGAGCCAAATCCAGAAGCTCCTTCTGAAAATGATAATGGTAGATTAGTTTCACTAATTTGTAACAGCCTTTCACAAACACTTGGGGGAAAAAAAGTTATTTTGCACACCTGAGTCACTTAATAGTCAATTTGCTGTCCCAAACATGGTTAATTATAGCACTGCTTTCTATATAATGCTTTAATATGCTTTGTAATGACGCCACTGCTATAAATGTGCACAACTATGCTAAATTAAACGCAGAAAACGTTCAACTTAAATTACTCAAGGAGTAATGCTTTTTCCAGCATCTCAAAGATGAAGGACATTTAACAATTCTACACTTACGTTCATGTTACTCATGAACAATATTGACATTTCAGCAAAATATATAATTGAACAAGTTCTGGAATATTGTTAGCTGCTGCTGGTTGTAAGTGTCATTTCATATTTGCAAATTATTTTTGATTTTCACCAATAGTATTGATCCTGTGGACAGTGAAATAGTCAAACATGCCTAGAGTCCATCAGAAAAAAAGTTGCTATTTCCGTGTACTTCCCCTCAGCAGTCAACACAAGTACATACTATCCGGACCAATCTTCCATGAAATGTCTTTAAATATCTTACATATAAATCACAATGCAAAAATAAAAGGACAATAAAATTAGTCTTCCAAAAAAGATGGAAAATAATGAGATTTGCTTGAAATCTTGTAGCAAGGTACGCATATAAATCAAGAAACTGATGCAGAAAAATAACAGTAGTTTCAATGCACTGCCTGTGATGTGATGATATTTCATTGTCCGCTGAAATGACAGACCATTACACCCCTTTCACATGTCACACTTTTTCCAGTGTTGCCAGTGAAACAGCCAGCTTTACAGTTGTTGTAAACTCTGAGTTGTTATCTACATTCGCTGTTTTATGACTGCTTTGCAAAAATGTTGTCACCAACCTTAAGAGTCATGCTTCCTACGATTTGTTACATATCACAAACAAGGTATCTGGAATGCTCTTCTATAATTTGTTTGAACAGATTAAAAGTTCACACCATCCGAGTGTGCCTGCGCTACGCAACTTGAAAATAGGGGCATTTGTTCCGTTTCAGTGGATAGAAGACAGTAAAATTATCATTTGAGGTGAGGTCTATGATTTTTGAAATTCAGTTTTTTTTAAAATGGAATTGGTCACAGGATATGAGTGCAGAAAACATTAGCATTTAATATCCATCCCCAATGGATAGCATGGTTCACTAAAATATTTCAAATGGACAGTTGCAACCACCACATTGCTGTAGATCGAGAGTCACTCGCAACCGAAGGAAAATGGATTCAAATCCCCAATAGAAGCTATTGAAGCAGCTGGGTGTTTACAACAATCTGTTCACTTTATGGTCACCATTACTGATACCAGCCATTTATTATGGATTGCTAAATTAACTGAAATTCCCCATTTAGTGGGTTTTCTTGTCTCTGAATAATGCTCAGTCTTCTTAAGTTGTTCATCTCATAACCGAGCTCTGCTTCCTTACCATAATTTAGCAGTCAGATTGAGACCTGGAAAAGTTAACAATGCTTCATAAACTTGGAGAAATAATCATCGAAGAGATACAGCACAGAAATAGGCTCTTTGGCCCACCGAGTCTGTGCCAACCATCATTCCCATTTTTACACAAATCCTACCCCAACCCATTTTATCCTCTCCACACCCCAATCAATTGAACCCCATGCCTCCAGATTTCACCATTCATATACACACAAGGGGCAATTCATAAAGGTCAGTTTACCTATCAACTCACATATTTATGGAGTGGGGGACGAAACGGGAGCACCCGGAAGAAACCTTTGCAATCACAAGGAGAATGTGAAAACTCGACAGGGACAGAATCAGCAGTCAGGACTGAACCTGGTCACAGGAGCTAAGAAACAGCATTTCCACTGGCTGTGCCAGGAGAAACAGTAAACATTTCAGGTCAGAAGGGGTTAACTGTTTCTCCTTCCACAGATGCTGCCTGATGTGCTGTGGTTCCAACATTTTGATTTTGTTTCAGCTTTCTGATATCTGTAGCTTTCAATGTATCTTTGGATTGCTCCCCAATGAACTTAATTGCTCATTTGAATTTCTAATTGGAAGTTAACTGATGGCTATCATATGGTCTCAGCAAAATTAAAACTGATCTTTACAAATGATATACAGATATTACATTGCAAACTACCGAAGTAAACAAAGACAGTTAGTTATCATTAACTCCAAAATGTTTTACAGTTATATCCTTTGGTGTAAAGTAGACAATATATTTGTGCATTAATTATCACCATGAACTTTCATGAAACATTTTTCAACCACAGGGCGAGTGTACTGATGTTCCAACTATAAATAAATATTACAAATTCTCTCATTCCATGGATGTTAGGATACTCTGTTGAAGGTCATGTATTCTGCCGGTCCATCTCAGTTGAACTGCTCCTGAAAACTAAATACAGAGTTCAATTTCACTTTGATTGCAACTCTGCTGAAGGCTGAGGTTTGCAAGAAGCTGAGGATTGTCCAATCTTTTACTATAACTGGTGAATTTCCTTGGCATTCCAAGTGGGGCATTTTTGTTTTCAAATTCGGCTACGAAACCCAGGGAAGGAAAGGAATAAATGTTGTGGAGCATGTTCAAATAGTGACTGTTGCTTGAGTTGAAGCGTCAGTGCAATCTACCCATGTAAATCACCAATAATGCAGCATGCTCACCCAGCTCAAGATATAATTTTAGCAAAATAAATGGAGTTGAGGAATTAATTTGTGCTTCCTCATATGGAGCCTGCTCAAGAATTCATGAAAGTTCCCAAACCGAGGTAGAATGCTGAAACAACAAGCTTTACCGCAGGACACAAACACTTCGCAAAAAAAAAATCACACAAGACAATTGATATTCATGCAACATCATCTTTAACATCACACTGCTGCAAAATATCTGGTATAATGCAGTCAATATAATAGGATTTGGCAGTTCAGTGTCAGTAATAGAAACACCATAAGTGTAATCTGCCATTGCTCACAGTATGATTGGGTTGTGGTTAGTGGACAGATTTTTTGAAGCAAATAAAATTAAAACTTAAGCCTTTGGATGCTCATGGTATAGCATTGCTAATGCTAGTAAAAGTATGAGGGAATATTCACCTTCCTGTAATTGAAATTTTGTCAACAACCTGAATTAACAAAACTATCATACATGCACAAGTAAAACTCAGGTATCTCCACTCAAAAGCAAACACTGCTACTATTCTCTGACTTGCATTGGTCCTAGAAAAAAAAGACAATTGCATTCCATCAAGTAAACCAGATCAGCGGTATTTTGGAAAGAGAGCAACTTGCAGTCGATTAATGAGATGTTTTTGCCACCATTGTTATGAAATTGTGTTGAATGTACAAAATGTTAGTCAATGGTGAGAATTTAATAGTTTTGAAAAGTTCTGCTGGGAGAGTGATCCATTGGCATGCAGTATCTAAGATGATTTGGTGACCACAACTACATGTAAAATTTTGAAGCAGTGCAGAGCTGTTTGAAGAATCCTTGGATGGAAATGGAGATGTCTCCCATGGATAGAAATGGGCATCAATGCTCCGCAGTTCAGTTCCTACATTATTGGCTGTACAACCATGTGTCCCCCATATCCTTTGACTCCATGAAGTGGGGTGCATCTCAATTCACATGTTGTTGGAAGTGAATTACAATCCCCAAGCAAGCAAAATTAGCAATGTTAGAATGATTATCAAAGACAAAACTGGAATTCCCATCTTAAATATTTTCTTCTGGTATGATACCATGAAAAGAGCTATTTCCTGCTTGTGGATAATTGTTGAGTTTGCCACAAATGTAATTTTAGTGAAGTTTTCCCCAGTACAAGTCAATATCCTTCTGAAGTAAAAGGAATGCATTCAGTTATTAAACAAGTCTATTTTCCTCCCCATGAACCCATTTATAACCAGTAAAGATTACATGGTGTCAGAGTAACTTTTAATTTATAAACTGAAAACCAAACTCAAAAGTAATTTCTATGTAGACCCTGTACTAGCCAAGAAATCTCCTAATAATCAATAAATATTAGTGACAAAATAATCACAAATATTATGCAGCTTAATTAAAAGGTAAATTAAACGTTAATCATCCTCCAGATTCAGTGTTACAGGAATACGAATTCCAAGTTCCTCACAGGCTACTATTGAAAATAAAATCAGAAGAAGTACTTAAAATTACAAGCTTCAAATCTTTTCCTCAATTATATTGAGATACTCAAGCCAATCCACTGTAAATCGATGCATTAATAACATCAACATTATACGCTGTCACTACTATCGGCAACATCACATAACATTAAGAATAATAATTTTCCAGTTATACTATCATCCGAAGGATGCCTCTCTGTCAATGTGGCTCTGTTCTGAGAAGGATTGCATTAATAAAATCAATAACCGTGAACAGAGGGAGTGCTCTGCACTGAGGCAAGCAATATACACAGATTGGCCTATTGATACCATTCTCACAAAGATGGATTTCCAAACATTTTCTGACTACAACAACAGCTTTAGCCTTTCTTTAAAGGACTTCAGCCTTTTCCAAACACCTTAACGGCTGACTGATCTCTGACGAAGAATAAATTACTGTAATAACATTTTGGATTGGAACTGTAATAACATTAGAAAAGCACAATACTTTCAAACCAGTAAAAAAAAGCACAGATGCATTATTTTCTCCTTTGCAGAAATAACTCGTTATTCTTTAAGTATGACCCTCCTGTTCAGTCTTTCAATGCATGAACATAATTTTGAAAAACTTGCCGGGGGCTCGAATTTGTCTCACCCCACCCACTGCCGACCCTTCAAGAAACTTAAGAAAACCCATAAGCATCAACACAGTTGCAAATAAGACGGGAGTCAGCACTTTGAGCATTGTCCAAGAATGTGAGAAAAGTGTAAACAAATTATGTTTCGAACTGGTGGAAGATTCACACATACACACGCCGCGATTGTGGATAACTAATTAATATCATTAACATCAAAAGAAAACAGCGGCCATCGCAGTCAGGAGCTGAAAGATAGTGAGCAAAATACCAATTTTTACAGGGCAGTCGTTGTTCGGAGGCGCTTCCCAACAAGTCTTGGAAATGCCCAAGACTGGAGCCGAATTCCTGGAGAAAAGAAAGCTATCCAACGTAGACGTAATCCCTTCCTTTCCGACAGGGATTTACCAGTACACCCGACCATTAATATTAATCCAGCAAACACACCACAGAACTACAAATCGAAAAATACATCCAATGTTCACTTTGAGTAGACGAGGCACAGAATGCAAGCAATAAGACGATTTAAGTGACAAGGTGTCAAACTTTTCATGCAATTATTTAATGCAACGGTTCCGTGGTTGGAAATGCGCGGGATGGAGTTGTCTCCTACCTGAGAACGGCGTTGTCGCCTTGTCTCACCGTCACGTTGTCCATTGCTTTGGGCATGTTGCTGTCACTGCGCCCGACCGGCTCCCCTGCAGGCACAAGGAAAAGTAACCTGAGCGCGAGTAACATGAGCCACCTGCCGGGGTAAAAGCCCGTCAGTTGAGAGCCGGGGCCAGGTCCCATTCTGGCCGGAGACGACACCACACACAGCCGCATAGCGAGTCCGAGCCGAGCCTCCAACGCAAGCACACACAAGAAAAAAAAACACTTCCACAAACGGCAACCTGGTGCAGGCAAAACTCCAAGCGACCAAAAAAAAGGGGAAAATCCAACAATATAAATCTGTTCCAAAAACCCCTGAAAAACAGATCTGCCCGTCTGTATCCAAACTGTGTACAAGTGCTCGGTTTGCTTCGCGTCTCAAATCGCCAAGAGGATTGCAAGAGGCAAAAAAAAAAGTCGAGGTTTTTTTTTAAAGAATTCTCTTCTGGAGGGGGTTGGGGGGAAACAAGCTGCTGTAAATGTAATGCAGTCCGAGCCAAAACAAAATGTGTTCACAGAGAGAGAGAGAGAGAGAGATGACAAGAAGCAGTTGGACGCTGCTGCCTTCCTTCTCGGTTACTGCCTCAGCAGCGCTCCAAAGTCCTTCCCATCCGGCATCGTCACTCGGCAGCCGCCTCTCTCAGTGACCAACACACTGGAGTTACACTGGTATGGACAGCAGGTAACCCCTTCCTTCCGCCTCACCATGACTCCTGAACACCAGGGAGTCAATTAACCCTTGAGTTTGCAGTTTTTGTTTAAAAAAAAGCAAAACAAACCCTCTATTTATACAATAATACAATCATTAGCATAGTCAGTCCTCCAATCGTATTAGAGTAACAAACAACCAGCAGTGATTAAAACAAAAATCTTTCATTCCCAGACATGGTGTTACGACGAGCAGTGATAAAGTCCTTTGCATCGTGCATTTGCTATCACTGCCCGGCGTCTGCTGACAGCGGTCGTTCTGAGCAGCAGCGTTTTGTGTAGTATTGAATCCATTTTAAACCCCCTCGCTACCAGAGTCAGCGGTGATATTTAACCCTTGCTTTATCATGTATTGCTAACGCATTGACATGTTTGATGAACGTGGAAATCACCAACCCCCAATTATCACGCTCGTCGATAATCCTGGGGTCCAGTGGCTGAAGTTTGTCTTGAGAGTAATTGTAACCTTTCTGAGTTTAGCAGTACGGGACTCCTTTCCTTACGACTTTAATAGGGTTAATGATGAAGGGCATTGACAACGGATAAATATCTGGGCAATACTTATTTTATAGCGGCTTATATTACTGACGAAACCGATGCTACGATACAATTGAACTGAAGTCAGCAAACCTTAACTCAAAGCCCTCACTAGATTTATCATTATCAACAAACTCTTTTTCCCTAATCCAATAGATAAGACTTGCTGGGATTTTGATCTGTCCTTCTCCAACTATGTTTTTGTCAGACATCTGTAAATTGCTCTGAAGGCTGCTGCATCCTATAGAACGTCAATTAACACACCTGCCAGAGCCACTATTTATAAATATGTTCTAAACACTATAAATAAAAGTCCCATAATGACTTTGACATTCTATGAGTCACCTTTCCCTGCAAATTCCAATGCGTCCAATCGTGTGGAAACTGAAGTTTAGCAAAGAAAAAGTAAAAAAGAATACAAAGTACATTTAATTATGATTGTGGCAGTGTTCAAAAGTTATTCCTGTAAGTGACAAGCCTTCGGGAAATTACAGACCATACTTTTCCCTGTAACAAATATCTTGGGCACTGAGCTTTTATTTGAAGAATGATTAATTTTGAATTACTTGACTTTGTCATACTGTCATAAACAACATTTAAAATACTTGGGTTATCACAATTACACTGATGCAAAGTAGTTGATGTTTCAGAGGAATACAAAGTGACAGGTTAAATGCAGGCACTGACCCTGGAATACAGCAATGTGAGAGGCTCTCAGTAAGGCTTCCTGAAGTATAACTTCAGAGCAGTGTTGGTTAGATTTTAGTATTCACTCCATTGAACCAGCTCTACATTCAACATGCTAAAGCACAGATCTTATAAGGTAGAATGTGAATGTGTGGACAATCCTGCCTGGGCACTTAAGTCATTTATTCTTCTGAGACAGAATCATTTTCTTGTTACTAGCAGGCAGCATGCATGCGTAGCACTCTCTCCTGGCTGTGAGAGTGTGATTCCAGCTTGCCAGTATAAATCATCCATTGCCAGTTGAAAATTGACGCAGTAGTGAAGAACCTATAATGGCAAGCTTTACTAGTACTGAAGATATGTGCTTACATTATAATGTAAATTTCTTGCATTTTATTTAACTTGATTATTAGCTTTAAGACAAAACAGGAAAAAAACACCAACCAACTGAATGGAAAAGTTAATTAAGTACACTGCAAAGAACTGTCATTATAGCTCTGTGTTCCTGACTCCACTTCACAATATAGAATTCAAAAGATACCTTTATATTTAAGTTGTAGTTTTAAACATGTAGAGATTGAATGGAAATATCTGAATTTTGTGCAGTCTATTCTCTTTTTAGCTTCTTCTGCCATTCCCTACTAATCATAATTGAGAACAAGTGAATCCTGTCAACCTGTACAGTAGATATCTAACATCTTTGCTCAAGTTCTTTCGAAATGGGAGAATTATATTGACATGGGGCCAATGCATCAATGTGCTAGAGCCCATACCTTCAGCTTGACTGGATACCTCAGTCAAAACTAACACATAATCATGTATTATTTTATATTCATGGTATAAAAGTATTGTAACTATTATTGCAACCTCTTTTTCCTTCTCCTATTGAAATTCAACATTAATTATTTGAAGGAGTGTTTTAAAATAAAAACAGACTTGAACACTTAATTAGCATCATGCTGGTCCATAATGATTATGAACAAAACAGCATTGAACTCCTCCAAAATGTAACTTAGAGATTTGCCTTTTAAATCTCTTTTAATGTTCCTTTTAAGGAAACCACTTTGCATTTCTGCCTTGAAATCACCAAAGTCATTGAGTGATACGGATAATGTTCTGTGGGTCTCAGATGGTCACCCAAACATTAATTTTAATGGTATCAATAACTACTTATGGCCTGCTCAAAAGCAACATGAATTGAGACAGTATGGATGAAAAAGCAGATATGTAGTAACAAAGGTAAATAGAGCAATTCATTGTTGCTTAAATTGTTAAATAGCTCTTCCCTTTTTTGATTTTGTTGACTTTTACTGCAGGAACTCAGTGTTCGCTCGATATCAACTTGCTATCTTTAAATAATCATCATCCCAATCTATCACATCAAATTATATCTCTCTAGCTAAGACACAGATATGATTAAAGAAACAATAATAGTGCTAAAGGGCAAGCCAGGGGAAAATCTCCTAGCATCCTGTTCAAGTTGACGCCGGAAACATTACTGAGGGTAAGCAAAGACTTCTTGTTGTCAAGATCAGTGGCAAGCACTGTCAGTTGCTGCTGACTGCAAGATCTGGGCAATTATCTTTGCTATCCTTTCAAATGTCTCAGTGTCTCTCCTCAATGTTTTCTCTGCAAATGATTAACAGGAAACTAATTCATGCTTGGTCAGTGAAACGAAACACCTTGCCCCCTTCCAAAATCCAAATTCATTCCAAAAACAAGTGCAATGTCAGTTGCTAGTATATTGCATGTTTAACACCATTAGTTGAGGACAAAAGTCTGCCCACAAGTTTGTTTAAATAAACAATGTAACAAGAATAAATTATGTAATGAGACAGTAGCCTCAAGATTGCTTTACCACATTTTAAGAGTTTAAGGATACATTGTCTCTCATCCTAATGTTATTCTTCAAAGTCTGATAAACAGCACAATTTTCATAGAGTCTTGGAGTCATGCAGGATGGAAACAGGCCACTTAGCTCACTGTATCCACACCGACCAGTGGGCACACATCCATATTAATCCCATCTTCCAGCACTTGGCCCGCGGCCTTCTACATCTCAGTGACTTAAGTGCTCGTGTGGACACTTCGTAAATGCTGTCACTGGCTCTGCTTCCACCATTTTCCCCGGCAGTGCATTCCAGGTACTCATCACTCTCTGGGTGAAAAAGGTCTCCATCAGATTCCCTCTTAATCTCTTACCCCTTACCCTAAATCTATGTCCTCTAGGTTTATTCACGTCTGATAAGGGGAAAAGTTTCCTGCTGCCTACCCTATCTATACCTCTCATAATTTTATGTACCTCAGTCCCCTCTGCTCCAGGGAGAACAAACTCAGCCTCTCCAATCTCTTCTCATAACTGAACTGCTCCATCCCAGGCAACATCCTGGTGAATCTATCACTGCTCTGTTCTCCCCCACCCACCCCCAATATATTGGGCTTCCCCTTTTCCTATCTCCAGTCCTGAAGAAGGGTCCTGCCTCGAAACATTGACCGTCTGCTTTTCTCCACACTGCTGCCTGACCTGCTGAGTTCCTCCAGCATCTTGTTGTTTTATCATCTAGATTCCAGCATCTGCAGTCCTTTGTTTCTCTAGTGTCCTGGTGAATTGCTTCTGCACCCACCCCAGTGCTATCAGATCCTTCCAATAGTGTGGTGACCAGAAGAAGTGCATGCAGCACTCCAGCTGAAGTCTGACCAATGTTTTATAAGGTTGGAGCATAATCTCCACGCTCTTGTGCTCAATGCTCTGAGTAATGAAGGGCAATGTCCCATCTGCCTTCTTAACCACATTATCCACTTGCACTGTCATTTTCAAGGATCTTTGGACTTGCATGCCAAAATTCCTCTGTTCCTCAATACTCCCTAGGACCTTAGCATTCATGGTGTATGTCCTAGCCTCATTAGTCCTCCCAATTGCAACACCTCACATTTATCAAAATTAAACTCTGTCTGTCATTCCTCAGCCCTTCAATTACAAGGTTCACAAAACGATATTGTTGGGTTTCCCTCAGTTATGCCACGCCGGCTCAGTTTCAGCACTTGCGATGCAACAGACCCACTGCAAGATCTCACAGGTGCCAGCATGAGCCTCACAGCTGTGACCTTGGCAACTAGCTCTTAAAGACTACAATACAAGCAGCACTCTCCTCGCTCCAAGGAAGTGTTGCTGCTTAAAGAATGGATTCTTCAGTAATCACAGGGAGTGGGGAGAGTGCTCTCAGAGAATCGGAGAGACCTGGACAGGCCGTAACAATAGACCCCACAGGGGACATGCTCATTTTTGCAAGGGCACTGCTGACACCCTCCAGGGCCACAGCCAGATGCTCCTGACAGGAAATTGCTTGAAAGGTTTCTCCAAGGACACAAGCACAGATGATAATTATCTTCAGTTTAGTGAAGCCTGCAGGACTGCAAGAACCCCGTGCCTGCTCTTTCTGTCTGCCTTAAGGAAAAGCAAATGAAACCCTTGCTTATGTAGTTGGAGCAAGCCCCCTAATGCAGCAGTGAGCGTTTGTGAGATGTGGCAGAGACTGTCAACAGCAGCCTGGAATTATCCAAAGACAAGCAAGCTGAGAGTGACCTTGACCTTGGCCTCCACAGGCAACACAGTCCAGGCCCATGTGTGAGCTCTTATACCGGCTTGACCACATCTGGAGTATTGTGTTCAGATCTTTGTGAAGACAGTTTGAATGTCTGCCTTTTAAACAGCACAGTTTCCAGGGGACACAGAGTGAGTAAATTAGTACTGTTGCTTTTTCAGACCAGTGAAGTTGAAAGTAATGCTGGTGACATAGGCAATGTCCTATTGCGAGGTCATTTGGGGAAGCTTTATGCTGGAAAAAGATGTGCTAGTTCAGATAAAAATCCTGTTGACAAGTTGGGGTTGAATTTCCAGATGAGCATGAAGTCATCCAGAAATGTGATGTATTATCTGGAAATGCCAGTTTTTGTATTAAGTTAACTTTTCAACTCAAATTTTCAATTTAACAGCTCTGTTTTTTTAATGGAATTATGTAAAGGAATTTCTAGACCAATGAGTTTATCAAGATACTTAATTCCTGCTCTAGATTTTGGAGCATAATTTAGTCTGATGCCCCAACATATTTTAGGGGCAAATATGCATTGTCAGAGGTGGATTATTTGATGATGCATTAAACCAGTTTCCAGTTTGGACAGATAAATATCACAGAATCACAACAAGGAAGGAGGCCATTTGGCCTGTCAAGTCCTTACCACCGCTACCTACAAGCAACCTAGTTAGCCTCACTTTGGTGCTGTGTAGCCTGACAAATTCTTTTGTTTCACATATTTATCTAGCTCCATTTTGAATGCTTCTATAGAATTGTTCTCCAGAACCCCAACATACTCTTTATTATTTTTCCTCATGCCACCTTTTTGTTCTTTTGCCAATCACTTTTATTCTGCGCTTTCAAGCCCTGATTCTTGATCTTTCCAACAACTAGATTTATTTCTATTGCCATTGGAACAATCTCTCTCTCTGTCAAGGCCCTTCATGATTTTAAATATCTTTATCAAATCCCTTCGCAACCTTCGCTGTTCCATGGAAAGCATCCTCAGCTTCTCAAGTCAATCCACATAAATAACGTCTTTCATCATTGGAATCATTTTAGGGAATCTCTCCTGTCCCATATTCAAAGAATTTGCATCTTTCTGATGTGAGGCCTAGAACCGAACACGATACTCCAGATGTGGCTAAACTGGTGTTTCATAAAGGTTATCGTGATAAGTCAAGTCGAGTTAAGTTTATTGTCATTTGCACAGGTACATGTATGCACAGGTGCAATTAAAAACTTACTTGCAGCAGCATCACAGGCACATCACATTGGAGATACAACATTCACAAGAAAAACATGAAGTAAACATATAGTAAATCATCTAAAATGAAACCAGAAAGAACTCAATTAGAACAAAAAAAAGTCCATCGTTGTGCAAAGCGGTCAAAGTGGTCCTGTTGTTACAATATTGTGTTACTGGACTGAGGGAGTGATTAGGATTGTGCAGGTTCCTTGCTTTTGTGCTCTATGCCCTATTTATAAAGCTTAGAATCTCATTTGCTTTTTCTAACCACTTTCTCTATCTCCTCTATCAATGAACTATGCACATATATCCCAGATCTCTGTGTTCTTGTACCTTTTGATTAAAATTTTGCCCTCCATTCTGCATTGCCTCTTCCCCTGTCCATACCAGAAACTGAACACTGCATTTATCGGCATTAAATTTCATCCATGACCTCTCCACCCATTTCACCAGCCTGTCCGTATCTCCTTGAAGTCTTGTACTTTCCACTTATAAGTTTAGCATCATCATCAGATCTGAAAATTGTGCTCCACACACCCCATTCCAATAGATCCATATTAAAAATTGAGAAACATTATTCAAAGAGCAGGCCCTGGCCAACATTTTGAACTCAATCACATCATCAAATATTGAACAACAATTTATGGTGCCATTAGTGGAAACAGTGATGGAGGAATCACATGGGACCCAGGTCCATTTCAAGTGCCAAAGGTTTAGTCACTGAAAGCCTCAGGCAAACAGTTCCACAGAACAAAGGGAAAAATCCATTATTATACCCTTTGCCAGTTCTTCCCAGTTTATTACAAACCAAAAATATTAAACAATTGATTCTAATACATTTTATGCATACCCAACCTAGTGTTATACAAATATAAAGGGATGGTTCTCCCATTTCATAGACGGCTAACAGACAGCCCCAGGGTCCCTCTCTGATGCAAACCAGACAACTTGTTCTCTGTTCCTGAACAAGAACAATAACCCTGTATTCTATGACCTTGTGCATCCTGTTCAAACTGCCTCAGTGCAGATAAGGGAGGCCTAGCTGGTCAGTTCTGTCTGTGAGACCATGGAAATGGAATGTGGTCAAGTCCTAGAATACCAAGTTAGTTCTCCGTTTTGTAACATCATATGTGACTGTCCTCCATTTTGTAACATGTCCACTTATGCATTAGTACACTTCTCACTGTTGTGACGCTGCTTTCGCCTTGACCACCTATTATGGTGCATTGAGAGATCTTTCATGTCCAATGGCTTCTATATTTACCCAAATAATAATAGTCACTACATTTCAATGTAAATACTTTTTTGTGGTGTGTTTCAAGTTTTTGTTTTAAATAAGTATCTGAGACTTTTGAATTCTGCTGTACAATTCATAAGACCATAAGATATAGGAGCAGAATTAGGCCATTTGGCCCACTGAGTCTGCTCCGCCATTCAATCATGCCTGATTTTTTTTCTCAACCCCATTCTCCCACCTTCTCCCCGTAACACTTAAACCCCTTACCAGTCAAGAACCTATCAATCTCTGCCTCAAATACACCCAATGACTTGTCCTCCACAGCCCTCCATGGCACAGACTCACCACCCTCTGGCTGAAGAAAGTCCCCCTCACCTCAGTTCCAAAGGGATGTGCTTTTATTCTGAGTCTGTGCCCTTGGATCCTAGACTTTCCTGCTAATGGAAACATTCTCTCCACGTCCACTCTATCCAGACCTTTCAGTATCCAGTAGGTTTCAATGAGATCCCCCCTCATCCTTCTGAACTCCATCGAGTCCAGGCCCAAAGACATCAAATGCTCCTTGAACGAATACATGAACAAATTGAGCTTTGTTCTGATGGATCATGACTTGAGCAGAACCCTCATTTGAAGTTCTGTATTGGTGCTCACAAATAGGTTCATAGGTAGCACCAGGAATCAATGCTTGGGCCTCAGCCATCTACAGTCTGTATCAATGATTTAGATGAGGGAAATGAGTATAGTATATCCAAGTGTGCTGATGGTGCAAAGCTAAGTGGGAAGGTAAGTCACAAGGAGGACACATAAAGGTTGTAAAGGGGTAAAGAAGTGTTAGGTGTAACTGGTAGCTAGAGTATAATATGTAGATATCTGACTTTAATAGGAAGAATAGAAAAACGTAATCTTAAAAGATGAAAGACAGGGAAATGTCGATCTGCTAAAGGGTTTTGGTGTCTGCGTATATGAATCATCGGAAGGTTAACATGCAGATACTGCAAGAAATTAGGCTGGTAATTGTTACGTTAGGTTTTTTTTGCAGAGTCGGTGGAGTCTGATGAGAGCACATCCAGAGTACTGCGCACAGGTTTGTTCTTTTTACCAAAGGAAAGGTATCGTTTTGAGAAATGGAAATCTTAAAACACAATACAGGGGAGAAAAGCTACATTGCTATTTGTGAAAATGCTTTCTAAGATTACATACAGGACAACAGAATGCTGTGAAATAGAGCCCAGAGAACTGCTCACAGCTCTCCCAAGAGAGGGGTATTTTTACAGCACAAGTCTTGTTGCTGTATATGTTGCAAAGTCCTGCTGAAAGCAGAATCTTCCTAACAATGTCATTCCGACAGTAAAACTGGTGAAAAAGAAAAAAAATCAGAACCTTCAGAATGCACATCAGTGAATAGTAACAATAATTAATCAATTGAGGAATATTTAAAGGAATAACCAAGGCAACGTATCTCTGGAGAATGCAAGGTGATATTAGATGATAAAACTGTACTCCAAGACAATGGATTTAAGCTTGCAGCTTTTGAGTGCACATTAAAGCTAAACCCATAAAAAATGGTGGGAGGGTTTCTTTTAAAACCATATTGTTATTTTCTGTCTGAAAGCATTTAATGGTCCTTAGTGAAATGAGTTGGAGAAAGTTACATCAGTTCCCAGTGGACACTTGTCCACAGAACAAAATTACCCTAATTTGACAATTCTGTTCGGTGAAGCCTCAGGCTAAACTGCCAAGTTGTTTACAGAGGCCTCATTATGGGAGGAATGAAGGTAAAGAATCTGGACAAAGAATTTAAAGTTTTTGGAAGTCTCATCGGGAAAAAAAAATTACTCAAAGGGGTTTTAAAATGGTTAAGTTAATGCAATTGGTAATAACCTACTAAATTCATAACATAGGTACATTGACAGCTTTGTTCACAAATTATCCGCAAGGAGAGTAGAAAGTGTGATATAATTTGCAGGATGGATTTGTAAGGGGGCCTTCTTACCAAGTGACTAATTTGGACCAAAGAAAGTGCACTGAACGACCGCAGTCACCAACTTTGGAAGGAGGGGGAGAAAAACACTTGCACTGGAATACAGGGGGCAATTGGTTTCCACATTTCATATTCTGGAGAAGGGAGCTTTAATTCTGATTATTCAGAACACATGCATAGGATGTCCACTTGATTCTGCAAAGCTCTGAAATGTTTAGAGACTTGAATAGTGATCTGGAATTTTAAGTGAATATAACTTGGCCTGTCTAAAAGTAACCTCAAAATCTGTGAAGATTTAGGGATAATGCTCTGTAGGTCTTTGCTTAGCTGTTGTTCTTTTTAAGTTTCCAAATTATAACAGATCAAATCATCATAATTTTACCACTTTAACCATTTTACGAAAGATTCTATAGCACTGTAAATAAAATATTTATTCCAAGAAATACAATTACATAACATTGTTTACTTCCAATGTTATGCAATTTGAAAGGTAATTACAACCATTTCCATTTGTTTCATGTCAATTGGAAAATTCAACAGGGCACTTCCCTACATCAGTTACTCTTATTACTCTTTCACAATTTGTGCATTGGGGTGCATAAGATGATCCTGTGCAACCCTCCTTTTGGAGTAGTGCAAGGGAAGTTTGACCTTTTGTGGCTACTCCACAGCACTGAACGTGATACCTGCTAGTTAGGTAAAGAACTCATTTTTGCACATTGCATCATTCGGCACCGTCCCATTACTTTCCCTGATCCCCAGCCTGGTCCTCAACAATGATATCTCTCCCACCCATTCCCAACCCTGCAATCCTCCCCCCGAAGGTGAGAGTCAGATCCCATTCTCCCCAACACCTAGGAGCTACCCCCCCATTCCCAAATCTAATACCCAGACCGCCAAGTTCCTTGATCCCACCCAAGACAATGGCTGGTCTCCTGTTCCCAATCTACCCAGCATTCACTAAGTGATGGGCTTTGATTGCCCGCTCACGCTAATCCACAGTGAAGATTCCCAATCAGACCTGTAGATTCTAACCTCACCCACCCTGGAGTTGAGGGAAAGGAGAACCAAGTGGCACATATTGACCGACAAAAATCTGCAACACCCGTGGCCTTGTGTGGGCTTTACAGAGGGGCATCTCTGCCACCCTGTTTGCCTTCCTAGCACATCTTACTGGGTGCACAGAATTTCTAGATGATCATTTTAAAGTGTTCATACAACTTTCACATTCGAGGTAGAAGGTAGAATGTTACTTGGAAAAGCAGCCAACATAATTCAAGACCCCTCCCACCCCGGACATTCTCTCTTCTCCCCCTTTCCCAGGGAGAAGATACAAAAGCCTGAAGGCACGTACCACCAGGCTCAAGGACAGATTCTATCCCACTGTTATAAGACTATTGAACAGACCTGTTGTATGACAAGATGGACTCTTGACTTCATTACCTACCTCATTGCGGCCTTGCACCTTATTGTCTGCCTGCACTGCACTTTCTCTGTAACTGTAACACTATATTCTGCATTCTGTTATTCCTTTTCCCTTGTACTACCTCGATGTACTGATGTGGTGAAATGATCTGTATGGATGGCATGCAAAACAAAGTTTTTCACTGTACCTCGGTGCATGTGACAATAATAAACCAATTACCAATTATTGCATTGGAACAGTTGATGATTGATTTTAAATACAACAAAAATCCTAACACAAATTCATTAATATTTCAAACAAATTTTAAAATCCATTAATAACTATAATATTTTAAGAACCATATGCTAAATTACAAATACCACAATCTGCTGTTACTTGTTAGTTAATTAATTTCTAAATCAGAAGAGCATGGGCTCAAGTTCCAAAGTTGATATGAACATATAATCTCAGATGACATTTCGGTGCAATACTGAGGGAGTAACATATTTATTGTCAAGGATATTATCATTCAGGTTGGACACAAAACAAAAATGAGTCACGAAGTCCAGTTGAACACAAAGTAAAGCAGGGACCTCTTTTCGTGATTGGGAAACCGAATTACTATTTGTGCAAATTGGCTGCATGGTCAAATAGCAAAAGTGATTGCTAGTCAAGTATAATCTATATTTGCATTACAATAGGTGATAAATGTGGTGTTTACTTAATGCTTTCGTTTCAAAATGTTATATATAGAAAGAGAGAAAATCAGTCCATTATGACCGATTTTCGTTCCTTACCATAGAGGAGGAGGCCATTTACCTCATCGAATCTGTACCAGCCAGCAGAACAATCCCATTCCCCCACTTATTTCCTTGTAACCTATTTCCTCACATATGGCCATGAACACTCCCCTCCCCTCCAATGCTCCCACCACCACCTACGCATGGGGGTAATTCAGAGTAGTCAATTAATCTAATAATTTAGGGCTGAAGCATTTCAATGTCCCTCGCTCTCTAAATTTTGTTTTGCAAACACAAATTGATCTTCAGCTCTGTTTACCAAGAACCATTAAACATGTAGCCTTTAAAACACAGGCCAACGTTAATACCTATCCAGCTTAGCCAGCAGAATAAAACAAAATGGCTTTTTGCTCTCAACATGATTAAACAGAGCATCATTTAATCTACTTGATAAACTACACAGATGATCCATTTATGTAAAACTGAGATTAAAACTTCAAATTTTCATCTCTCATCTGATGAATTTCAGAAAATGAAATTTGGCCTTTCCTTTTGTCGCTGAATAAACTATTTGTTAACAGTGACCTAATTGGCTTCCATTGAATAAGAACTTCAAGTATACACCTTCCAAATGTAAAGTCACCTGAAATTGCATGTACCTGTGCAATGCTTCTTTATCACCCCATAACTATTTAATGTTTCTATTGTGTCCAACATGTGAAATGAGATAAAATAACTGTTATTCTCAGATTTGTTTTAGTATCTATGTGTGGCAACCCTTACCAAAATCACACATTACTTCAAAATTTAAATTTAATTAGTAAAGTCAATAATATTCTAATAAAATCAAAAAGTCCAATAACAAATCAATTCCAGACCGCTGCAACCTTGATTGTCTTAAATTCTTGGACTGCAGAGGGTTAATCATCACATTATACAGATTATTTTGCCTGAGGAAACATCCTTATTAAATTACTTGAGCTACCTGTGGTTGCACTGAAAATTGTCAAAAGATTCCACGTTATTATTTTAATAGCAGAACCTTCCCTATTCAATTCAATATAACATATCCTTTTGATGTCATTGTCTGGTTAGAAGCCTATATTTCTGCTGATTCAAGCATCCCCAATGGAACACATTTTCTATTCCCATCTATTTCAGAAGTCTAAAGGAGCCATTCCCTCTGCAATACCCTGGTCCAATCCTCAACCTCGCCACCCACACACCCACCAACTACCATAACCTATTCTTGCAGCACCTTCTCAGGCAAAGATTGAACTCGTTTTGTGATAACCTTGTGTTTCCCCTATCTAAGGATTCTAGAATCAGGGCTTGCAGTCTCAGAAAATGGAATAGGCCACTTAGGACTAAGATGAGGACAAATTTCTTCAGTCAGAAGAAGGTATAACTAGAATTCACTATTCTGGGAGGCTGGGAAGGCCTAGTCATTTGAGTTAATTCAAAACAGATACCAAGGGAATCAAGGGATATGGGGACAGTGCAGGAAAATGGAGCTGAGGTAGACGATCGGCATGGTGAATGGCAGAGCAGGATCAAAGAGCCAGGTGGCTATTTCTGCTCCTAAGAATGATGTTCTTTTCCTCCCTTCCCACCATCCAGGTCCAATCAGACCTTTCAAAGTCTTGTATGTTTAGTTTCTAATGCTGTCTTCTCTAAACTGGAGTGACCCAAGTGTAGGATGGGTGTCTGCTTTGTGAAACACTGACGCTCAGCTGACAACGTTCTAGTTACCCATGACTTCCACTGTTAACACTCTATTTTTAACCTCATATACTGTTCAGAGGAAACAGATGATTTCTAAGTGACTCTTTTAATCATCTGAACCAGTTTGATTGTAGCACGTGCACAAGTAGTTACTTCTTTTATCTTTACTCACTTACTTTGCAACGTTTCCATTTACTTAAGTTTAAGATGTTGTCTTATTTTATTGACGTCCTTGATGTTTTTTATTCGTTTTGATTGGGTTCTATCACATTTTTGTCCTATTTATGCCCAATCTTATTTGCTTCCAGAACTTCTAGTTTATGGCACACGAAGTCTGAAGTCAATTGTCCTGTCAGATTGGATTTGGCATTGAACTGACGCTGCTATTTGGATGGGTACATATGTGAATAATGAATATGATAAAAATCTTGGAAGCCATTACCGATTGCAAGGAAAAATCAATTTCAGACCTTAAAAGCTCTAGAACCTTAATGTTTAGGTGCTGTTATTTTAATAGACCGAAGTGAATCATATTGTTCCAAAAATTCCGCTATTGAAGATATTGCTGTGAGCAGTCTTCATTCTGCAACAACATCTTGCACACAAAAGTATGAATTTACTATCACTATTCATCTAATGAGATCCAGACTTGACTTTGTTCATCAGCATAATGGATAAGGTTCACTATCTCTCAGTAAGGGACAGAAATAGAATGATTAAAAAGAGAGATAACTGTATAAGTTGTGGAAACAAATCCTAACTTAATCTGTTTTCCAGGAAATGTTATTGAAGGAATACAGTACTTGCAAGGTAATGTAATTTTGTTTTAAAATAAACTCTGATGGGTGACTTCCTTAATGACTTCAGTGCAGGTTTGCATGACATGATGTGGTACTACACAACATTGCCATGAACCTCAGCGGGCTGAACAGTTGACCTCAGCAATTGCAGTGGCACAACTGGCCACAGCGTCTCTGTGCTGGAGGGGGAATAAACAATCATGGTTTCTGCTCTTATCAGTATCCAGTGACCCTACAGTATATTGTCCATGTTATTTCATTTGAGAATTGATTGAACATGATACTGATGTCTTCCATTTTCAGATGGTTTGCCAACTCTCACTGGTTTAGTTCACACAACCATGAAAAGCCGTGGGCAGGACACCTGACAAATCATGGGCTTCAGAAGAAAGGAGAGTAAACTGGAGAAAAAAAAACAAGAAAAATATTAACTGTCTTTGGCAGACAAATGAAATAATGAAATCTGGCCAGCTTACTCATTGTGATGAACTTGATGAAATATCATGCTAAAAATCTCAATTAATTCTGCAACAACAATACTATAGACACACCACAGGATCTCAACAACCAAATCAGATATATGTGCGATAACATACGTGAAGGATAAAGGGGAACTGATAAATGTAGTAACATTTCCAGAAGGCTTTCGATAAAGTGCTCCATTGAAGTTTATTACAGTATATGGTGTAGGTGGTAATAAACTGACGTGAATAGAGGATCAGCCAGTGAAGAGAAAGCAGAGAGGAGGCATAACTGGATGGCAAGATGGAGTGAGTGGTGTGCTGCATGGATCAGTGCTGGAGATTCAACTTTTTGCAATTGTATCAAAAGTATGGTTGCTTAATTTGCTGATGACAGAAAAAAGGAAGAAAAGTATGAAGATTATAAATGGATGTAGTGAGGTGAAGTGAGTGGACAAAGATCCGGCAAATGGAGTATAATCAGGGAAAATATGAAGTTGCCTATTTTGGCAGGAAAACAAAAGGTGTATTTTCTAAATGGTGAGAGAATGTAGATGATGAGGGCCAGGGGGACCTTATGTATGGTTTATAAAAGACTAGCATAGAGGTGCAGCAAGTAATTAGGAAAGCTAACAGAACTAATGTTTATTGCAAAGGGAATTGAATGCAGGAGTAGGGAGGTTATGCTTCAGTGACATAGAGCATTGGCGAGACCTCACCTGGAGTATTGCGTACAGTATTGGCCTCTTTATAAGGAAAAATATTAATGCTTGGGAAGCAGTTCAGAGAATGTTTACCAGAAGAATTCCCAGAATGAGCAAAGGTTGGACAGGGTAAGCTTGTACCTGCTGGAATTTCGAACAATGAGAGGAAACTTAATTGATTCATAAAAAATTCCTGAGGGGCCTTGACAGAATAGCTGAGGAGATGATGTTTCCTCTTGTGGGAGAATCTCGAACTAGGGCTCACTGTTTAAAACTAAAGGGTCACCCATTTAAGACAGCAAAGAGGTGAAACTTCTTTCTCTCAGAGGGTTGTGAATTTTTGGAACTCTTTTCCATGAAAAACGGTGGAAACAAAGTCTCTGAATATTCTGAAGGCAGAGGTGGATAGAGTCTTAATAGACAAGGGGGTGAAATATTATTGCAGGTGGATAGGAGTGGTAGAGCTGAGGCTACCATCAGATCAGCTTACTAAATGAGGGAACAGTCTTGAGCGACTGAGTAACCAACTCCTGCTTCTACTTTGTATCTTTGGTTTAATAAGAAGTTGGCTATGTGGTTATAAGTTATCATCAATGCTTGTCACCGATAAATATCTCCTTCAAGCAAGTATTAAGGATGAGTATTATTGTTCCTTGTCTTGGATGGCAAGCAGCACACATCTGAAATGTTGCATTCTTTCTGTTTTTAATGTTAGTAGTTTCAGTAGTTTGAACAAAATGTTAAAAATTGGTGCTACCTGGACCAATATTTGCAAAAGGTTACAAATAATTTCAAACACGCAGCCTGGAAATTCATGAGTGTGTGCTAATCGTGAAGAAACATCTATCTGTAATCATTCCAAGAGAGGCTGTACCAAATTTAACAATAGATTAGTTGTGCATGATTTTCCAGTCTATACCTCTGTCCCTATCACAGTGAATGCAATTGTTAATTGTCGAAGCTTGTTCCAAATAGTCCCATCATAAAAGCAAACAGCAAGCTTCTGCAATAAGATAACTGCATGACACTGCTCTAAGGTCTTCTCCTCTCAAATGTAAGTGACAGAGTTAACAAGAATGAATTTTTGTTTTCAAATTTCACATAAGTGCCTACTTTACATCAGAAGGTAATCACTGTCCATCTATAAAAAGTAATGCAATCGCATCAGTTATTAAAAAGTGCTATCAATTAGAATTTGATAATTAGTGCAGGTCTTCAGCTATTCGTATTTCATATGTTTCACTCACATTTCCCTGTGGCATACAGCATGTTTCCACACACTGTGAAAGCATCACTCCATGAACTTCCTGTAAATCAAATCAGCTGGTAAGTTGATTTGAACAGTTTTCAGAAACCTTGCCAGCCATTTGATGCATCAGTTTTTAAATAGTTTTGCTTTCTCTCTCTCTGTTGAAAAGTGTTTATTAGACATCTTGTAACATCCAGATCTTACACTTTGCTGCAACCATCAGTCTTGATTATTTAGATGTTTGGATACAACTCCGGGAAACAAAACTAATAATGTTCTTGATAAACCAGCTCAAAATAAACACTTTCGAAATGCGATGTGATAGATACCTGATAGACAGTGATTTATGTATATCATTTCAAATACAACATAAGAAATGGAAGCAGGATTGGCTATTTGGTCCATCATACCATTCAATAAGCATTCCTTTTCTCTCCCAATCCCATATCCCTTGATTCCCTTAATTTCTATTGATCTTTGCTTGAATCTACTCAGCGACGACATCTCCAAACCCCTCTGAAGCAGAGAATTCCAAAGGCTTATACTGATTTGGGTGAACAAATTTCTTCTCACCTCTGTCCTGAATGACCAGCCCTAAGCAGGCAAGACAATGAATCTATAGCCATCGAATCAAGTCCATGAAGAACTTTGAACAGTTCAAGGAGATCACCTTTCTAAATTGAAGTGAGTATAGGCGTATTCTGCCTAATCTCTCCTGAAACAAAAAGTCTGTCATCTCTGAAATCAATCTTGTGAACCTTTGCTGCACTCCCACAATGCAAGAATAACCTTCCTGTCATAACTGCATGGAGTATTTCAAGAGTCATGTGCAAGGTCATCCAGATCACTCTGAACACCAGTATATCATCAGTCCCTCCTCATTTTCATTTAATTCTTCCAAAGTGGATGACTGCACATTTTTTCCATATTATTTTTCATTTGCCATGGCCTTGCCCATTTACTTAGTCTATCTATGTTGCCCTGAAGCCTCTCTGGAAAGGGGGTTTTCTCTGTTTGTGAGTTTATATATGAGTACTTGGAGTCCGGAGGGAATGTGTCAATTTGCTGAACTTTTATTAGTTAAATGTTTGTCATTTTTTATAACAACAGTCAGGAAAGCAAACAGATTTTTTATGTTGTCAGCAAAAGCCCTGCTTAAATATCAACAGGTACACAAAATCCTGACTCATGTAAACACAATAGGATCGGATTTGTTGCAGCTGGTGGACTCCATGCATTACAAGTGGCAGAAAGGACCATCCACAGGGCACAGAGCACCCACGTGAACAGGTTAAACAACCAGTTGCCTCATTAACCCAACAGTACTGTTGATGAATACAGAATGTGGAACAGGAAGTATAAATTGGAATTGGCATTTCAATGAAAAATTGGATGGCGCAAGCGAAAGAATAAGAAGGAAAGAGAAATTGGAGGAAATAAGACCTAATGTGCTATTAAGAAGGTTATTTGGACTGCAGTTGGCAAGCCCAAACTTCCTGTGGCAGGTTGAGTTCAAATCACCTGAGTTAAACTCAGTTTGAATGAGGTGTCAGAAAGTGAGATGATCACAGAGGGTCTCCTCATTGTTTACCATAACTTATGTGTTCTTGCCTTCGACTGCATATTTGCACTTATTTGAAACTGCATGTACCTAATGGTGAGTATTACCAGCCCCACCATCGAGAGCAAACTCTATCCCTTTTCTTGTGTTACCTCTTTAATTGAACTTTGAATAGGGAAATGGTAACATTTTGTAACACTTGGAGGTTTAACAAGAAGCCAAATGAGTGATACAATGGCATATATCTTTAATTTATTAAAGACAAATTCCATGTTGTGAAAACTATAACTATCGTGATATGATGTGAAAATATAACACCAGCAGGTAGTCTAAGTGTAAATAATGAGGCATTACCGAGGATCATATTGAATTTAATATTTCTTAGGTAGTATAATTTCCTTTGCATTGATTGAAAATGGTAAAACAGATTTTTGACATGGTTCTCAATAACAATTAATCACACAAAGTGATAAAATGCCAACACACGTAAATTATACATTGGAGTATGCATCTTCAAGGAAATGTTGTTCATTGGTATCACATTGTTACTTTATTTCCCAATTACTGATGATGGTTATTCAAGATCATGCATAAAAACTCCATCCCTGGAGTCTGATACATCATAACAGTAGCTCAATTGAATGTATGAATCAGGACATTTCCAGAGTCTTACCTACCAAGGGAAAATAACAGACCCTTCAATATTATTGAGATTTTTCAAGGCCATTTTGGGAAAGGTATAACCTTTGTGATGTGGTGTCAAAATCTAACAGCAGTAGGTAGTCTATGTGTAAAAAACGATGCATTACCCAGGATCACATTGAATTACAACATACAAGGAGGCCATTCAGCATATCGAATCCATGCCAGCTATCAGAGCAAATCCATCAATCCCATTCCTCCACTCATTTCCCTGTAACTTATTCTCTCCATCATGCTCATCAACTCCAAGTCTCCTTTCCCTTCCATGCACTTGGATGAGGGGTGATTTGCAGGAACCTACCAACTAGCCTGTCTGTGGAAATAAACCAGAGCACCTGGGAATTGCAAGCACGACACAGCTTGCACCCAAGATCAGGATTGAACCCAGGTTGCTCAACTGTGAAGCAGCAGCACTATCAGGTGCACCACTGTGCTGCCCCCGTGCATTGCATCACTTTTGATAAAATTCCAGCCTTGAAATTGGATTTTAAGCCAAGCAAAAGTGATCCAAAATAGTGCCCAACAGAACTGGTAGCAACCTCATGACAAATTGGTTGCCAATCTGATCAAGTTGACATTCAAATCATAAGGAAAAGAAGACTTGTGTACAAAGAACAAGAAAAACATCAAGATGGAAGTTGAAGAGACATTACATTAAATTCATTAATTCCATTTCGGCTGCAAATCAAAATGATACTCTTGTTCTCTTTGCCCATTCACCGTGTTGTGAACTAACAGAACACAAAGCTTCAGGCAGACATAGTAAAATAGAATTATGCAATGCTGTTTGCTTGTGCTTCCTTACCAGTATGCTAGCCAACGACTGGAAGGAGCTGCAGAAAGAAGACATTTCTTTTCAATTTATTGATTAAATTTTAGTGATTAAAGTAAACTGCCAGTAAATAACAATATACCCAAGTGGCTCAGTGTGCACACCCTTACATTTTTATAGTAACCCACTGAAGTTTAGTTTATACACTTTATTTTTGGTAGGGCTTCTCAATGGCCTCTTTTCAAGGAAAGTGGACTTAAGTGCACATCTTAATGCTTAGGTCCATATTTTTACCAAAATATTGCTTTTGCTGTTGCAAAAGATTGATGTTTCTCAAAAGGAGTCATGGGTTAAAATAGATTTTGAAATCTCTAAATAAAGGGCTGATCCATTAAAAGTGACCATCTACCAGAATTTCATAAAAAAAGACAATGTGTTCAAAGTTCTCCGGGGAATGGAACCTGGCTGATCTGCGACTCTGGTTCCATACTGAAGCAGTTATTGCTTAACTACCCTTTGACATGACCTGACATAAAAACCTTTTCAGCCTCTACCAATAATGGGGAAAGATTGGGGCAACAGAACTGATGGGATTGATCTTTCTCCTTCTATACCATGATGATTCTATGAATCACACCTCCAATCTGCTCTTCTCCTCCATAACTTTATCAGTCATGGTGAAGCAGACCTTTGTTAAATTAGCTTCAAAGCCAGCATTTTATCCATCAGACAATGATTGCTTCCACATATACTTCTCTATCTACAGCACACTATTTCTGGTATTTGTATCCATATCAACTCTTTAAACTCTGAGACTGGATTCTCCATATTCATTGTCACGGGTCTCTGCAGAAGCATCTCACAAGTGGGAATCATTCAGAACTCCATGGGCCACACCTAGTTCTGAGATTTGCCCTATTCTTCATTTACCCCAATCCTTGGCAAGGTCAACTAACTCCATGTTTGCCAATAGAGAAAATTCAAAATGCTGTGTCACATTTAAAGCTCCATCATCATGAGGTTTTACAGATAGAGGTGAATAAAGAAAGGCAAAATTGAACATCATTGCAGTAGAAGGAATGGGCAACAGTTTGAGCCCGAATCAAACTTTTAGCAACCTTGTTGTCACATTTGATTCCAAGCTTCAGACAACATATCTCATGTGTTACTACGGCTGTCTGCTTCCATTACATTGCATACCCCCATCACGGTTTATCTGCTGCCAAAATCCTTACCCATGCCTTTGTTACCCATTGTTTTGATTTTTCTAACACAATCCTGCCTGGGTTCCATCATTCCACCCTTTGTAAGCTCTGGGTTATCCAAAGTCTGCTCCCTGTGCCTTCCCTACACCATCCATTTCCCCATCACCGGCATTTTGCTGACCTGCATTGGATCTCTGTTAGGCAATGCTTCATTTGTATATGCCTTACTGTTGCTTTCAAATTCCTTCATCCTCCTTCCTACTTATCTCTGAAACCTGCTCCAGCCTCAAAAGCCTACAGAATATTCCAGGCCCCGAATTTCATTACTCTGGTATGAGTGACTTGACTTCGGCTGTCAAAGATTTGCACTTTGTAATTTCCAAATTAAACCCCTCTGCCTCTCTACATTTATTCCTCCTTGACAACATGTTTTAAAATCTCTCTCTGTCCACGATTTTGGTCATCTTCTCTACTATCCCCTTTTCTAATAGCCTCAGATTATGTTGAATAACATTCCTGCAATGCACCTTGAGATATTGTGCAAAGTTGTTGTCATTTCAGAACCCAATGGTATTTTGTTGGACCACAGTCTATTTTTCACTCAAAGCCAGACTCTATTATTTCAATCTCCTGCAGTGAATTCCTTCACCGACATATGTTTTGTCTTAATTTTAAAAAACAAGTTCCGCTGAAGTGTTACACAACACAGTGAGATTGCCTTGACCAGAATACATGGCAGGAAAAAGTACAGTCTCTTGTGGTACTAATAAACTGTATGTTTCAGCAGAAGAGTGATACATAAACTCAGAAAAAGTTTTGTAAAGCACAGGTTTATTATTTGTGAGTTGACAGCCACATTTAGCACCTTCTGGAACAAGAAGAGCGTTTCCATAAAAATGCACAAATCTTACAGTTTATCATTAAAACTTCACAACAGACTTGAGTGAGGTGAAAGGGCATCAACTCACCCGGGGTAACACTAAACTGTAAGTGCTCCAAGCTGTCATTTATAACTGCTGTTAAAAATGCTGTCAACTCGCAAGCACTCATCTGTCCTGTTTTAGTTATAATGTAAGTGCAAACATTTTGCAATAATTCCACTAGTATGGATACCTCATAACATGCTGAAAATATAGCCATGCATATCTCTTTCTCCCAGTTTAACATGAAATACTATCCATCAGTTTTGAAAGCAAATGAATATAATTTTGAGAAATGTTCTTTGAATTCATTGCATCACTAATACTATCCAACAAAAATGGCACTTTATGACTCTCATACCTATTATGAATAATATTGCAACATTTGTTTAACTATTTTTCAATACAATGTGAAAATAAGATTAAGGTAAACCATGAAGATAGCAACCATAATCCAATAAACTGAGGCTAATCAAATGAATTAGGAGATAAATGATTGCATTTGCATTGTTGTAAGAACTTTGTTGTGCTCTAAAATGAAAACAGAAAGTGCTGGAAATAATCAGGAGGTCAGGATGCATCTGTGGGAAGCGAAATAGAGCTATCATTTCAGTTTAACTTTCCTGGAAGGGTGCTTTACTTGAACCATTAGATCTGTTTCTCTTCCCACAGATGCAGCCTGACCTGATGAGTATTTCCAGCATTTTCTGTTTGTATTTTAGATTTCCAACATCTGCAAGTTCTTCGATTTTCACTCCATTGCACTACTTTGGAATTGAATGTGGGGCTGCTTCAATAAGATGCCCATTTTTGTATCAGTTTGGAATATCTGGAGTGAGTACCAGCCCAAACACCCCATAACATTTCTCTTGCCATTTTCTCAGAGAGCATCATCCCATAGACATCTTCCTTTGATTCAATCAGGATCAAATATCAGAGAATCATGTAGCATAGAGTTAAGCTGCTTGGCTCATCATGTCCATGTCAATCATTGAAAGAGTGATCCAATTAATCCCATGCCACTGCCCTTTGGTTATAACCCTGCAAATTTCTTCCTTTCAAGCCTATACCCCATTCTGTTTTGAGGGTCAATATCAAATTTGTTTTCACCATTTTGTCAGAAAGAATCATGACATTTTGCTGTGGAAAAAGATTTTCTCTAATTCCACCCCCTACTGCCAATTTTTACTGCAGTTGTTTTAAATCAATGCCCTCTGGTTCTTAAGCCCTTCACCACTAACATTCCCTAACCAGGGAAACAATTTCTTTTGAATAACTGTTGTTGGAGAATGCCTCTGAACATTACACAGAATTACATAAATTCCCTGGATTATTATACTGCAGCAAGTGTATATGTCAATGTGGTGAGATAACCATTACTACAATGGCCTTCATCTACATCTTATTACAACACTAGAAAATAAATAGAACCTTGTTTCAAGTGGCCATTGTTTAAATATTTCATACCATTTATTGTCACAAAACCAGTTTATAGTAACTGAATAATACAGTTGGTTCTTTCAGTACCAGAAATAGCATATCAGCACAGGACCTCATACATATTACACAGTTTTATGCAAATCTCTTGATCTATGCAATAATGATAGTTGTGCAGAAAATAGAGTGAGCTTCTTCACAGTGGGAGGAGTGGGCAGATTGCTCTAAATCATGCATAAAATTGACTTAACCCAGGTTAGATCGCACAAATTATAAGTTCTGGGTGAAATTACATCCTTCAGGAAATTGGCCAGGGCACTTTGTGCATGTTTCATATTAGGGGACTGATGTTTTTCCACCTGATAACATCACGATCTGCCACTGCAGATTCCTTTGCCTGTCAGCAGAAATTGGAGTTTTTGTATGCAACCTGTGACCTTTGTTCAATATTCACAGTACCGTGAGGTATATATTGCCCCAGCTTGTCACACTAAAAAGACACTCCACTGGCATTGGGGCAAGTTCAGATCTCACTGCAGATTTCTCAAACACCTTCCAAAGTTCATAGAATATGCCGACATTAACAGGAGGATCTATCTGCCACTCTGCTCATCCAAGCGGCGCCTTAGTTATTTAATCAACTGTGGCAGCACTCCACTAGCAAGCTTTGTAGATGATGCATGGCAGGGTCTGCAACAATGCCAGCAGTTGCCACACCAGTGTCACTTATCACCACGATATTAAGCACAATTTTGATGCTTTATGAGAATGATTTTCAATAATGCTGTTGCAGTCAGAATTTTTTTTAATAAGGACGAATCAAATGATACATTAATAGAAACATGACTCAATAGATTCAAAATAAACCTAGCTCTTTCCAGCTTGACAACTTTGTGGGTTTAGATATCCTAGTGCAACTTTGTAGTGTCCCCTGTGTGACAAGACTCTGGCTGTTGAAATACTGCTCCCTTTCAATTCAAGTCGATACTGATGTTCCTGTTGATCCACAAGAGGCTTTTGCCCGAGACAGCCTGGATTCAATCTGCTGCTCAGGTCAAATTGAAGGCACATCTTGAGACTGCTAACTCTGGGGCATGAATGAACATGTTACTTGAGAGGCCATGTTAGAAGCTGACTTGGTGCCTTTAACAATGGTGATGGGGGAGGGGTGGGGGGGGGGATAAATGTCCTGAAACTGTACAGTAGGTGACCTATACTGGATAGAAAAAAAAGGGTACAATGATCTACTGGTACTCAGACCA
The DNA here is from genome assembly GCF_009764475.1 of Pristis pectinata. Classification (NCBI taxonomy): domain Eukaryota; kingdom Metazoa; phylum Chordata; class Chondrichthyes; order Rhinopristiformes; family Pristidae; genus Pristis; species Pristis pectinata. Next base: position 11,081,224 of record NC_067431.1, on the reverse strand, counting down.
TTCCATCATTGTCTCCAGGGATCCCAAAATAAGGAGTTGGGTCCCTGCTGTCTGCACTCGGTTGTATGGAGTCAGCTTTCTGTGCCACCTGAGCAGGGTTCTGCACATGATGGGGGTTGGGTGGGGAAAAGGGATGCAGAAGAGAGTTCCTGTGTTCCATGTCTCTGTTCTGTAGGAGTATAATCTGATCAGTCCTAGCATTGGTTTAGGATGACAGAATCAGCTAATGGACAGTATTTCTCTGCTAATGGAGAACAGCTAGCAGCTGATGTGCTGAATCCCTTTTCTCCTGGAGAGAAATGACCTCTCCAAGGGTAGCATCCATGTGCCCACTGAGGGCCTCAATCTGCTCATGAATCATTCTCTCATTCCTCAATGACAACAGTATCTGCTCATGGGTAGTTCCTTCCTGGACTACGAGAGTTCCTTTAGAGTGCTCCTGTGTAGCAGATCCTGGATCAAGCTGAGAATGCATGGAGGCAGGAAGACTTCATGAGATGGACTCTTGACCTCATAATCTACCTTGTTATGACCTTGCACCTTATTGTCTACCTGCAATGCACTTCCCTGTAGCTGTAACCCTTTACTCTGTATTCTGTTATTGTTTTTACCCTGTACTACCTCAATGCACTGTCTAATGAATTGATCTGAACAAACGGTATGCAAGACAAGTTTTTCACTGTACCTCAGTACAAGTGACAATAATAAACCAATACCAATACTTCATGTGGCCTCTACCTGAGTCTCCAGAGAAGGTGTCATCGTGAACCAGCAGCTACTGTGTGACAGGGCTGTTGCTGAGCCCCAGCAACGAAGCAGCCCCCTGACCTCCGGAGTGAGGGGCACGGTGTACTGGGTTCAGGAGTCCATCTCCAAGCATTCAGCTGACAGAGAACATAGGAGGGTACAGCACAGGAACAGGCCCTTCGGCCCACCATGTCTGTGCCAACTGGATGCCAAGTTAAACTAATCCCTTCTGCCTGCACGTGGTCTATATCCTTCCATTCCCTGCTTGTTCATGTGCCTGTCTAAATGCCTCTTAAACATTGCTTCTACCACTTCCCCTCACAGCACATTCCAGGCACCTACCACTCTCTGTGTAAAAAAAGCTAGTCTCATAAACCTCCTTTAAACTTTCCCCCTCTCGTCTTAAAGCTATGCCCTCTAGTATTTGACATTTCCATCCTGGGAAAGTGTCCATCTACCCTATCTTTGCCTTTCATAATTTTAGATACTTCTATCAGGTCCCCCCTCTGCCTTCCAATGCTCCAGAGAAAACAATCCAAGTTTATCCGACCTCCCCTCATAGCTGATGCACTCCAATCCAGGCAGCATTCTGGTGAACCTCTTCTGCGCCCTCTCCAAAGCCTCCACGTCCTTCCTGTGGTATGGCAACCAAAATGGCACACAATACTCCAAATGTGGCCTAACCAAAACATTCACAGACTGACAATGTGCTCATTATCTCAGTGTACATCTACATAAGCCTTGCCATAACAGCTTCCCAATCATGGCCCTGCCTTGAGTTAGAGAAACAAAGGACTGCAGATGCTGGAATCTAGATGAAAAACACTCTGATGCTGGAGGAACTCATCAGGCCAGGCAGCATCCATGGAGAAAAGCAGGTGGTCAATGTTTCGGGTCAGGGCCCTTCTTTGGGAGTGAAGCAAGGAAAAGGGGAAGCCCAATATATAGGAGGGAAAAGCAGAGCAGTGATAGGTGGACAAAAGAGGGGAGGCGGGGTGGGCACAGGGTGGTGATAGGTCGACGCAGGTAAGAGACAGTGATAGACAGGTGCAGGGGAGGAGGGGAGAGCAGATCCACCGGGGAATGGGTCAAAGTTAAGGAGGGGTAGAAAAAAGAGAGATAGGCTAGGAAAGGGAAGAAAAGAAGAGGCATGGTGGGTGTGGAGGGGGTGGGGGTTACTTAAAGTGGGAGAATTCAGTATTCATGCTGTTAGGCTGCAAGGTTCCAAGATGGAAAATGAGGTGTTGTTCCTCCAGTTCTCCAAGACAGTATGGATTAAGAGACCATCACTCCAGTCAGCCTCTACATCTAATCCCCAGTACTCATGCCAGGTAGCAGTCTGCTACCACTTCGTGTATCTCCCCATAAATGCATCACTATGACCTGATCGGCCGACCCTGTGGTGCCGGGGGATGTCAGGTGCCACCCTGCATTGTTCTCTTCATTGTAATCACCCCCCTCATCTTCCTCTCCCTCCAGCTTGTCCTGCTGCTTGTCCTGCTCCACCTGCTCGGTGTGGGAATGGGGAGGGGAGCTGGAAGATCAAGGTGGCCATTATTAACAGAGTGTAGGTACTCCGCAAAACAGTCACCTGTCTATGCTTGTTCTTGTCGACGTAGAGGACGCCACATTGAGAACACCAAAAGCAATAGACAAGGTTGGGGGAGGCGAGCAGTCTTTTTTTCAACCTGTGGCAGTTGATCCTCAGTCCTAAGTTCACGAAGCCTCTGAGAGTCGAAATGTGTCCAGCACTTACACTGTATGTTAAAAGTGGGCACCCCAGTTCACACTTAAAACATCAGGTTGCTGTTTTCAACTTCCAGTAACCATATTGACATATGCAAGCCTACAGTCATGAATTCTGAGCTCTCTTTGCCACTGACTGCAATGTATAGCCACAGCAGTGTGGAGGAGATACCAACGCCTATATCTAAAGAGAATTACAAATAATATGTAGTTCATCAGTGTGATGCACAGATAATGCTGGAGGTACTCAGGGAGCTAAATCAATTGTAGGATAGATTTATGTAATTTCTTCAGTTTTCTATTGCAGTCTGTTTTGGAGGATCCTGACTGTTGAAAAGGGATGAGAAAAAGATTGAGTTAAATTACTGAAAGTAGGCCTGAAACATTTTTTTTTACAGACATAAGACATATATTTCTGCTAACTAAAATTATCAGTGAGCACTGACAATTTATTTTTAATTAGTAGTCTATTAGCAGGTTTAAGTGTCTGTAATAACAACATATATGTGGTAGTGTGTGCTCATAAGGACGTTTATGTTATTTTGCAAGAATTAACTATCTACTCCCTGAAGGCTTTAAAAAGATGCAGAGTTGTAGCTATGATGAATAAGCAAGAACAGTAGAGATTGTTCTTGTTAGTAAATAACTTGGTTTTAAGTGACATCGTAATATCATCCTTTAAGCAAACTGTAATGCACCCTGCACCAAGTTTAAGATCATTGAAAAGAAATAAGAGAGAATTTGCATTTATAGCACCTTTCACAATCTCTCAGCACTTTGGAGTACTTTACAACGCATGAAGTACTCTTTGAAGTGCAATCACAGTTGTAATGCAGTTGTTGAAAGTGAGTTTCATATTAATTATTTGGTATTTGACAGATTTACAATGATGCAACTTCACTCAGTTCAATTATTATTGATTTTTTTTCTCCATATTCTCTGCAAACATATTTAGATTTATTTGATGATCACATCTCAGACAGCAGAGCTCTGTCTTGTTACTCCCAGGCACAATTAGAACTCATAAGGAAGTTGGCATCGAATAGAAGATTCTGGTTTCTTCTGCCTCGAAGAATCACAGAAAATTAGTGAGACGGGAGGAGGCCATTTGGATCACTATGTCTGCGATGGTCAAGCAACAGCTTTATAGCCTAATCCTACCTTCCAGCATTTGGTTCAAAGCTCTGCTTCTTTAAGAAAACACACAACTACTTTTTAAATGTGGCCTGTAAATCCAAATCAGACACTGATGTCATTGTTCTACTTTCAATCCTCAGTTGCTGAGTCTAACCTATTTCCCCCTCATCAAAAGACATCCTCTTGCATATATAATACAACTACCAGATCCATTAGATTGCAGATGGTCTCCAATTAGAGTAATTACAGTACATCCTCAGAAGAATGAAAAATGATATTCTGCTGGAGTTTGTCTGAGCAATAGTACTCCACAATGCCTGACATTAGTTGGATTTCTTCCTTTACATTAACATCCAGAGGCGTGAGCAAATAATAGTCCTAATTTATTTGTTCAGAAACCTATAAGCATTGCTGGTTAAGTCAGTATTAATTGCCCATCTTCAATGGTCCCCTGAACTGATTGACATGTTCATCAATTTCTGACGGTAGTGAGGAGTTATCCGCATTCCTTTGAGTCTGGAATGGGATCGTCCTTTGAATGGGTATAGACTTGATCGGCTCAAATGGCCTTCTTCTAGGTTGTAAAGAAATACGGAAATGACAAATATAAGTATGACAAATATTGCTCCTGAAGACCATCAGTGGACCAGTTGTTTTTTTTTTGACAATCTAATAGTTTCATTTTATTCCACATTTATTTAAATATCTGCCTTTAAATTTGACAGCCATGGTGGGAGTCCAAACTCTTGTCCTCAGATCAATCAGTCAGGTCTCTACATACTAGTCTAGTGACTTAACTAGCACATCTGGGATCTCTGAACAGTGAGAACATAAGTACCTGAGACCTCTGTAAATGGTTCAACCATTGGTATATTTCCCAAACCAATGAAATTTAAGGAATGAGAAAGAAATAAAGAAACAATTTATGAAGGTGAATTTGCGTGTGTAAATTTAATATCAAATCAAGTACTGAGAAAGAAAGAGAGTAGAAAGATTGGATTGAGAGAGAAACAAGAGGCTGATTGAAAAAAGTAAGAAAGGAACATAAATACTTTTTGAAAAAAATTTCCAGCAATAAAGCTACCCCATGCAATGAGAGTCCACAGTTTAAATTATTCACTTTCTGGGCCACAGAGGTTGATTTGCAGTCATTAACAATTACCATTCCACGAAAAATGTGCTTAACCTATTAATTAGAAGATTTAACTTTCTGTGGCAAATTTTATGGCCAATAAATGTGCAAATCCAGGAAACCTTAAAAAATAGTAGGACAAGATGCCATTTGTACAATGTAAATGGAGGTTTGGAACTGATGGAGTACCTGAATTTGCCAGTCATTGTTCATGATTATAACAATATTAAAGTTTGTCGATCTTAATCCAATGCAAAACTAATTTAGTGAAGGTGATTATGACAATTTATTCAGATTGCAATAAATCCTATTTAAGTACAGTCCATGACTAACGTCACTTTACAGAATCAGATCTTGCAGGCAGTTCATCAACAGTGGCCTCCATTATGATGATGATTCTTAGTTCTTCTTGTGAAGATTCTGGAGAGTTCCTGGTTCACCCTTGTGTAGGTGAAGCCTCAACATTGGATATTTATACTTCTCTTGATCATAACTCCCATTATCCACTTGCTGTATCATTGTCATATCTGCCTTGATCACCAGTTGGATTGAGAGAGAAACAAGAAATATTTGAGAGAAATAAAGAGAGAAGCAGGGTCTCGACCCAAAATGTAGACTTATTCCTTTTGACATCTTCAAGAGGCGGTGCCTCAAGAAGGCTACATCAATCATTAAGGACCCTCACCATCCGGGACATGCCCCCTTCTCATTACTACCATCGGGGGAGGAGGTACAGGAGCCTGAAGACCCACACTCAACTTTTCAGGAACAGCTTCTTCCCCTCCGCCATCAGATTTCTGAACGGTCCATGAACTCATGAACTCTACCTCGCTATTTTCCTTTTGCACAATTTTATTTATTTATTTTAAGGTAACTTATAGTAATTTTATGTTTTGCATTGTACTGCTGCTGCAAAACAACACATTTCACAACATATGTCAGTGATAATAAATCTGATTCTGATTCTTTTGTCTCCACAGATGCTGTTTGACCCATTGCATTCTTCAGCATTCTGTTTTTTTTTGTGTCTTAGCTACTTTTGGTATTCAAACAGTCCCAGAACTTGAGGTACACTGTGATTTTGCGGCATCCTAAAACATGTGTATTTTGGGTCTTTGATGAGTGAACAATATCATTTCCTGAGTTCTGTGATTGCCTACTTGCTCTGATCTGACTGTTATGAATGAGCAGAAAATAATACTTATAAGCTGGGTGAGCCCACCACTTGAGTAGACAGCAGATATGTAATGGTCTCAGCTACTAACTGAGCATGTAATTTCCTCACCACCTCCTGGAAATCACTGGCCCACGTCTGCCCAAGCTGATGGAGGAGTCTGTGGGAAGACTCCTCACACCAAGTTCCTACTGATAGGATCAGCTGGAAGCCAAGCACAACCTACAGGAGCATACGGCATTCTAAACAGCCCAGCATGCTGCTCCATCAAATGTCTCCTTTCCCACTGGTGGCAAAGTTTCCAGATTCTGCATGGGTTTCATTGACTACCTCAGAATCTGTGGAACTGAAGCAGAAGCAAGTCATCTGCACACCATAAGAAGAAACAAGTTTGAGCAGATATGTGGTGATCTCAGCTACTAATTGGGAAGACAGTGTTTATATCTCTTTGTCTAAAGTTTAGTGTTGCAATAACTAATTGGTGCTGGTTCAATTCTATAAGCAGCAGCATATTTAAATAAATGTTCATAGAACATAACAGTGCAGTACAGGCCTTTCAGCCCATGATGTTGTGCTGACATTTTATCCTGCTCTAAGATCTATCAAACCCTTCCCTCCCACATAGCCCCCCATTTTTCTATCATTCATGTGTCTATCTAAGAGTCTCTTAAATATCCCTAATGTATCTGACCCCACAACCTCTACTGGCAGTGCATTCCACACACCCACCACCCTCTGTGTAAAAAACTTAACCCTGACATCCCCCCTATATCTTCCTCCAATCAACTTAAACTTACGTCCCCTCATGTTAGCCATTTTCGCCCTGGGAAAAAGTCTCTGACTGTCCACTCGATCTATGCCTCTTATCATCTTGTACATCTCCATCAAGTCATCTCTCATCCTCCTTCTCTCCAAAGTTACCTATTTTAAATCCTTATTATCTATGTGCTGGGTTCGACTTGCAGCCCACTGTGCCTGTCCTCTCAGACTCACACAGATGTAGAGAGCTGAATTTTGGACCCTCTGCATCCAACAGGTGTCCTGCAGGTTCTGAGAGGTGAGTGGCCCTCATGTGCTGTACCCTGAAGTCTTACTCGAGAACACCCTGATGGCCTTAAACAGTTTACCCCATCAAAAGGCTTTAAAACTGTCTCTGAATGTTTCTGATAGATAAACTAGAGTGAAGTAATTAAAAAATATATTAAATTGTAAAATAATTTCAATTAACACCACAGAATACTAACGTATAATTAAAAGCATTAAATAAAGTGAAAATAACAGTCATCTTTCTCACAGAGCCCCAATCCCATTCAAATGAATGAAGTTGCTATTGAACTCCAAGTCCCCCTTGATATAAAGTTGAGAGGCTGAATGTGAACAGCATCCAGCTTCACTCTCCAGCATCTCGCTGGTGCACCACTGAAATCAATGGTGAGTCCAATGTCAGGGTAGGAGGTTAGATATACCGACACCTGACCTCCACCTAGTCTTGGGCTATTGTACTTGGTTGAAGTTAGGTAGATTGGTCTGGCAACTGCTCTGCCTGTGACTGCAAGAAACTGTGAAGAGTTGTGGACTCAGCCTAGCACATCACGGAAACCAGCCTCCCCTCCATGGACTGTGCCCATATTTCTTGCTGCCTCGGTAAAGCAGTTGGTATAATCAAAGTCCCCACCTACCCCAGACATTTTGTGTTCTCCCCTGTACCATCGGGCAGAAGGCACAAAAGCCTGAAAGTATGTACCACCAGGCTCAAGGACAGCTTCTATCCCTCTGTCATAAGACTATTGAATGGTTCCCTGCTGCAATAAAATGGACTCTTGACCTCACAATCTACCTCGTTATGACCTTGAACCTTATTGCCCACTTGCACTGCACATTCTCTGTAACTGTAACACGTTATTCTGCATTCTGTTATTGTTTTCCCTTGTACTACATCAATGCACTGTGTAATGAATTGATCTGTATGAACAGTATGCAAGACAAGTTTTTCACTGTACCTCGCTACATGTGAGAATAAGAAACCAATATACCAAATCCAAGGTGTGCTGAATGAGAACAGCTGTCAGTGAATTCAATTGAACCCATTAGCCTACTTACAAATTAACTGTTCTATCAATTAAATCATTATTTCTACCCAATGGTTCAATATATTCTCAGCAAATTGCTGGCCATTAATTTGATATTTCCCTTTAATGAAAGGTACCTTCAAAACTGTAAGCTGGGTCAACTCTAAACAATTGTCTCAGAATCTACACTGGGAGTAAGAGTGAGATTGTTAGCATTCACTACTCCATGCAACCAAAAAGCAGTGATTTCTTGAGTATGCACGTGCAGAGTTAAATGAAATCGGAAGCTGCTGTCAATGATTCATTGATCCTGATCTGGGTGCGATGTTGCAAACTTTCACAGTTTAATTAGTCAACTGATGAGAACATCAGTTATTTACAAAATATGAAAAAGACTGAAAATATAATATCTTGCTCAAAAGTTGCACTGAGCTATAATTACTGATTAAAAGTCACTCTAAAATCTTAATCCTGAATTTTCTTTATGCATTGGTATTTCATCAACTATTTATTTAATCATTCCCTGCTTTTTAAAATGACACATTTTTAGAAAATATTGCTTATAATATTTTAACTTCTCCCTTCGCATTGCGTACACATTGAGTTTTAACTTCCCTCTTGATGATGTGTTTAAAATGTTTAAAAATTAGCACCCGTTGCTTCCTGGTCAGGTCATCCTGCCCAATGACATCACTGTTGCTGGAAGCCAGAGAGCCCTGCAGCTAATATCCTCCCACAAATTACATTGGAAAAGGGTAGACTTACCCGACACATCCTAGATCTTTATGTGCCACTTTCTTCCAGCTCAGGTGTGACCACTATCTTTTGGACACCAATGACAAAATCCAAGCCATTAATTACCTATATGCTTGAAATGGACACTCTTGTTTCTTCAGAAACTCAAATGCTTAAATGTTTCAAAGTCAAAATAATGAATAAAATGTTCATACCACCACATTACAAGAAAATTATTTCACGGCGACAATTTAAACATTCCTGTGCTCGCAAGTCAAAAGAAATACCAAGACCTTTTCAGGCACTAATTATCTCAGCTTCTGTGTTGTAACCATCTATCAAGACAAAACTTATATCTTCCCAGCAGGACTCCTTAAAAGCACCACACATTTTTATTGTTCAGTCTTATTCTGTAGAAAATTATTGAGGAAAGTCATCACAGATTTCATTAATTTTGAAGATGGCAAAAAAAATGCTGTAAATTGATTCAGAAATGTGTTGATGGTGACAAGGAAATGATTCAATCTACATTAAGCAAATAGCAAACAACTGGCATAATTAGCAATATATAAATATTTGTTTACTGGTTTCAATATGGTCAAATTATTTTAGCTCCTCGAAATAGGATTTAAACCATTTAAACAAAACATCAGACTGTTAATAGTTTCGTACCACTTATCATAGTATAATGGTATTTTAACAACAGCTGCTTTTATTTGGCTTTATTTCATTTCAGATTTATAAAACCCCAGTGTCTAATCCTATATACTAAACTCCAGTAGGATTATATATATAGTCTGTAATGGGCTTTGTGATTTACAATGGCTGTTGAAATTTGGCTGCTTAGTGATCCAAGAATTTTATAGTCTTTTATAATAATGCTGCAATAACAGCATACAGCTGGTATTGTCACACTTCCTTATTTCTCAACGAGCTGTTAATGAGCCTCTGTTGTTTTGTGCCTTGCATGCAAGGGATGAAGTTTTTTTTTAAGTTTTAAACTGAAACCTTTTTACATATCTCCATGCATCAATTCAATCACAACTATAATACTGTCATTCTTTTCACTGCTCATTTCCAAATATTACATGTTTCTATAGCTAGGCAGCATGTAACTATGTATGGACAAAAAGACCACGTGCCCCATTATAGTGGTGCTGTAAATTTAGAGCTAATTTGCAGTAGAATTGTCATTTGAATTAGTAGCTTTGATCTCAGTTTACACTAAAATCTCCTACTTCTGAACATTAGTTTACAGCTGACTGCAAAGCAGCACTGTTCAATTCACATCCAACTAATGCTAACAGTTTTAGTTAAATCTGCTCTATGCCTGAAGGAAGAAACTAAATTTTATTTGCTTTTATTAGAGAGAGGGATTGAAAGGGGACATGATCCAAGTTTTAAAAGCAAAGAGAGAAATGAATAATTTACATGCTAGCATGTTATATTATGAGCAGTATGAGTGTAGAACTGGAATAAAATTAACAAAGCCTAAAGCAAGAGATAAGATTAGCTGGAATTCCCTCACTAAAAGAGAAGATTGTAGAATAAATGATGAGACTGCTAATACAATATTTGGTGATTAAAGCTTTTCAAAAAGAGCCCACAAACATCCAAGATGAGAAATGATTTTCAAGCATTGGGACTACATGCACAAACATCCAAGATGAGAAATGATTTTCAAGCATTGGGAGTACATGCACAAAGATGAGCAATAGCTGTTGGAACACAATTATTCATGAGCCATTGGTACCAATGGAAATTTAAGGGCTTAAAGACAACCACAAAAGAGTGTTAATTGTAGGATCTGACGGTTAAATTAGTATTTTGTAATTTCTCTAAGAACAAAATTACTTCAGATGCTGGAAATCTGAAATAAAAATTGTCAATGCTGTAAACATGGATAAGATATCTTTATTAGTCACATATACATCAAAACACACAGTGAGATACATCTTTTGCATAGTGTTCTGGGGGCAGCCCGCAAGTGTCGCCACGCTTCCGGCGCCAACATAGCATGCCCACAACTTCCTAACCTGTACGTCTTTGGAATGTGGGGGGAGACCGGAGCACCCGGAGGAAATCCACGCAGACATGGGGACAACGTACCAACTCCTTACAGATAATAGCCAGAAAGATAGAGGGGAGAAAGTCAGTATAAAAAGGTAGAGGAGAGATTGGCTATCTCCCCTCTATCTTTCAGTCCAGATGAAGGGTCTCGAACCAAAATGTCACCTGTCCATTTCCCTCCACAGATACTGCCCGACCCGCTGAGTTCCTCCAGCATCTTGTTTGTTGCTCCGGATTCCAGCGTCTGCAGTCTCTTGTGCTGACTTATCATTAATGTTGCAAAAAGTTAGATATTAGACAAGTTTAAAGTGGCAAAGTTGGGGAGCAGCAGAGAGAACAAAACAGGCCCATGATAGGTTGGAAACCAGGAGAGAATGAGTGACAGAAGTGCCAGTGGTTCCAGCTGCCAACTGCAGGATTGTGAACCAGAAATGTTCAGCATAGAGAAGATGTAGATAGGAAGGGATGGATGAAATCTCTGGTGACTGCGCTCGTCCCAACATGCTGTTACATTCCTGCTGCAGCAATTCTACAAGGAAGATAAGCCAATGATATAATTTATCATAGATGGGAAGACTAATCTCGATGCTCTTTTCCAAGAACATAAAATAATGAGTAATTCTTCTAATTCTCTAAACAGAAATAAAATTGGTCACACACCTTGATTGTTACTGGGCAGTTCCATGGAAAATCATCAACCTGCTGCATCTGTCATCGCTGTCTGGACTCCCTCCAGACTGGCTCACTGAAAAGTTGAAGCTGGTTCTTTGCAAACCAGCACATTTCTTGGCAATTTGCTCATGGTGCACAGGATCAAAGGCCATATATCAAATTATCAGATTGTGTTAACATGTGCTTCTTTTTGTCCTAAATTCATGTTTGCAACCTGTGATATGTTAACGTACACCATGGTTGAGGAAACACCCAGCTACAAAGGTAAAATGGCATAGTGTAGTCATGCTTAAGTTGTTCATTGTGTTCCACCTTGGGAGGTGGCACAGATTAACCACCGTGAGAATGATTGCTGGTGGAGGTTTTAACTCTTCCGATCTGGAAATAATACATGCTGGTGAGATCTCAGTACATTATCTGGCTGCTTCACCAGTACTCTGCCAGACTTGATTTTAACCTGTTATTTTGAGCAGAGGCAGGCATCCGGAGCAAATGAGATTCTTCTTTAAACGCAGACGGTGTGGTCTGATGAAATGTTTCGGGACTTGATATCAGGGTTCAACTGGAAGCCCCTGTAGCTGAAGCTAGTGAGAAGATGGCGAGGTTCTAAAAAGTAAGCTACTTTTATGGGACCAGGAATGGACTTGTTAATCACATCCAGTGGTAAAATAACCAAGGCTTCATATCTCCACCGATAGATATTCATTTTGTTACACAGCCTCATTAAAAATTGAGCTTCTCCAGTGGAGAAATGAGTTCGAAAGAAAGACTTACAAAACACTTTACATATTATTTAGTGTTGAAGAAATTAATTGTATTTGGCCTGAGGTATTTTTGACATTCTTACTGAATTTTGTTCTTTTACTTTTCATATGGCACAAACAACAATTTCACAACAAATTCAGATGGTCAAAGCCTATATTCTGTTGTAACAGTAACCTATTTGATACATTGTGTAGGCAGTGATTACATCCCCCCTGTTGGCCAGTTACCTTCCAAGCACAACCATTTTTCTCAGACTATGTACTTCTTGAGATCCCTAAACATCCACCCACTTCTGCCATACAACCTTTCACATGTACTTTTTTTTGCCTTTTAACGATGGTCACCCACCAAATAAATTGCATCCATTTGTTGAAAACAGAGCATCGCAGTGACTCAGAGGTCTGCTGTTACCTTCATTGCAGGAGATGGGAGTGCAGAACAAAAGGCAGAGGGAGGGAACAGTTGGGATAATTACACATCGACTTGTTTTTAATAGCAAGCAAACTGTTATCAACTCCATATTGATTAGCTGGAAGATTACTCCCTTTCCAGTACTAATCCAGTCAGCTTCTTGTGCAGAACTGCATTTCACTGTAAATCGAGGACATCAAACTCTCAGTGAAGCAGGCTTTGTCTGATGATGCACTGTCGCAAGACTTGGGCATCAATGTTGATGCCTCACTTGAGGGATCCAGTCTTCCTGCCTGGCGACTTTAATAGCACACGTGAGCAGAAGTAGTCAGTAATAAAAGGAACAGCTGAGTGTGTCTGCATTGGAGAATGCAGCCTTTTGCAAACTCATGCTGCACTCCAGCAGCTGTTGATGAGAAAGAGATTGTTATTGGTTCATTATTGTCACATGTACTGAAATACGGTGATAAGCTTTTGTTTTGCATGCCATCCAGACAGATCATGCCACGTGTGATTACATTGAGGTCGTAAAAAGAAAACTGAATGCAGAATATGGTGTTGCAGTTACAGAGAAAGTGCAGTGCAGGTCGACAAAGTGCAAGGCCATGACGAGATAGACTGGGAGATCAAGAGTTCAAGAGTTCGCCATTGAGAACCAGTGAAAAGTATCCTACCTGTTGACAGGTCTTCCACACACACTGGCCACCACTGAGAGAGAAAGGAGGAGCCCACCATAACCATGGATATTCTTCCATGGACAGAGGGATGAACAGTTGGGAATTCATCTGTGGCGCTCAACTAAGTCCATGCAGAGAGTTAAGCAATTGTTCTCTAGCAGATGAGTAACAGTGAAGTGACTGGCCTGAGAAAGAGATGACTTTTTTTAAAATGTATTTATGGGATGTGGACATCACTGGCAAGCCAAATTTGTGTACCCTATCCCTTGTTACCCTTGAGAAAGTGGCAGAGGGTCAGCTTCTTGAAATGTTCTTCCTGTGCTGGTACTCATTCAGTGCCTTTGGCTAGGAAGTTCCAGTATTTCCCGCAGCACTCATGTCCATCTTGTCCAACAGGGGATGGGTTTTCTCCCTGGAAGCCGCAGGTGTCTTTCTCCATCTGTGGATAGTGACTCCTGTCAGTTCAACCTCGCTGCTGTCGCCTTCTCTGCTGTCCTTTGTAAACACTGCCTATCAATAAACATTATCTTGAACTAATATCCAACACAAGGCCCTTTGACACCAACTCTCATTATCAAACATTCAAACTGCAAAAACTAACTTCTCAGAACAATGCAGTAAACAAACCCATTCCCAAGGGAAGGTAACAAAAAAAGCTATGAGATGGCTTCCAGATCTGCTCACAATTTTGGCAAATCCAACCTCTCAATTACATCTCTATCCATAGGTTGTGCCATGTTAAAATCCCCCCATAAAATATTGGCAGTTTTATGGTTATTACGTCTCTTTAAACCAGCTTTGACACTTTAATAGCATAAAGCTCTGCCTGTCAAGTAGGTCAATTGCCTGATCTTTTAACAAATACCTTTTAAAAATGCACATCTGCAATATCTATTACCTCAACTTTTAGCAACTACCTCATCAAATCAATCTCATCAGACACAATTTGCCTTTTAACATAGAGGCTGCTGGATGTTTGTATTTACCAGCTCTGCTTTGTGAAAGAATTAATTTTGCTCTTGGCAATGATCTTTAGCTTTCCTAAACTGATTAGCCTGTGGTGACTAGGTCTGTCCACTCTCTTCACCATGAGTGAAACATTTGCAATCATCCCACGTCCAAGGGAGACTGAGTGACTGCAGTCACAACTTCTACAATCTGCACTCCAACTTCACTCAGCAGTACAGCACACAACCCATCAGGACCATGTGACTTGTTGACTTTGAATGACACCAACCTTTTCATCCATTTCTGAATAATTCATTTTTAAATTCCCACGATTTCTGTTACAATGTTAACCACTCTCCTTTGCAAGTTTGAAAAGTAATCTTCAGTATCTCAGTTGTGCTTATTGCCCACCACAATATTTCCCTATTTGTCCAGAATTGCCCCCATCATGCCTTTTACTATTTCATTTGTTTACAAAACATTTTGGGCTTTCTTCCATGTTACCCAGATATCTTCTCAAAGTTTTTCATTGCCCTTTTTATTCCATAATTATTTCCCACTTTATTCAACCATACTGCAGGCTGGTTTATATCATTGACAGTAAGGAGTTTGTACGTTCTCCCCATGTCTGCGTGGGTTTCCTCCGGGTGCTCCGGTTTCCTCCCACATTCCAAAGATGTACAGGTTAGGAAGTTGTGGGCGTGCTATTTTGGCACCGGAAGCGTGGCGACACTTGCGGGCTGCCCCCAGAACACTACGCAAAGAGATATATTTCTCTGTGTGTTTTGATGTACATCTGACGAATAAAAGATATCCTATCTTATCTTATAAGCTTCCTTTTTTTAACTTTAACCAGCAATGGTCAGCAAATTCACATCAGACAATTGTGCAGTCCAATATACACCTTCTGCTTTGCTCCTGACAGAACTCTGGCCAAGCTGTGGGACTCTGACCTGATCAAAATAAAGTAAAAGTTTATGCAATGTTTATAATTGACCAGCTGCTGTAAATTTGCAACAGATGGACCCTTGGATCTCATGCGAAAATCAATATCAGATGCTTCTTGCCGAGTTCATTATGGAGTACTCTCTTGTACACCTTCCTGTGCTGACACTTTATTAGTACCTCAAAGAGGTTGAATATTTGGAAGGTTTCCTGCATTCATCTACCCTGAGAGAGGACCATTCAGGTATGACATCATCAGGCTCCCTGTCCCTTCCTGGGTGCACATTTATATGTTGTTTATGTTTGCTTACATTCTCTCTCCCCAGTATCTCTCATTGTGTTAATATGAGGCAATCTCCCCCTCATCCCACAATTTCCAAATACTTTCATCTTGATCTGTTTGTCCTATTTTGCCATGCAATTTGCCTCCTTCCTTTATAATCAGTCCACATACCAGACCGCTTTCTCTAATTGATGGAGACTGAGTGGCAAACTGGGTCAGTAATGCACTGCTTTCATCCCTAGGATCAGGGCTTGAAACCAGTCCAGATTTACAGAATGACAAAGAAATCCTTTTTTTACATTACAGGATATAAATTTCTGAAAGACATAGCTTTGGAGAGTTTCACCCATTCCTAAAATGTTTCAATTCACACCAAAAAGAAAACACTTCTGGCATCAATTGGTGTTAATTAAATATTGCATCTCGTTAAGATAGCTGTGGTGACTGAAAGAGACAAAATTCTGGCTATGTAGAAAAGGGAGCAAATTTAAGTCTGGTCCTCTGCTTCTGGGAAAGCTTCATCTGACCTGAAAGTAATTGGTGGTGGAGTCTGATGCCAAAAGAGGAAAGACAATACATTCCCCACCAATAGTACCTCTGGTCACAACAAAAAAGGGTGAGATTATGCCTTGGTTGAAGTATTAATGATGAACCTAAATTCTTTTATTTCATTTCCCTGGCCTTAATTCTTGACAACCTCCAAACGAGGAATGCAATAACATAGTCATGTGGAATTGTAGCCGACTGGTTATGTTATTGGACTAATATTCAGAGGCAGGGAGTTTTTATCCAATGACATGAATTTGAAACTGACCACAACAGCCGGGAAACTTACAACATTGCCCTCCGAGGAAGGAAAGCTTCAATCCTCCCTGTTCTAGCATGTATGCGTTTCAAGACCTGTCAGACTACCAATGTGGTTGATTCTTAAAACAGTCCTCTGAAATAGCCAAGCAGGTCAGGGTAAAATGATGAAGAGGCACTAACTGCTGACTTTGTCTCCTCTGCATCCATAATGGGCTGGTAGTTCAGGTACAGGTCTGCTGAAGTATAATCACCACATTGAGGTTTTATTCCACGTTACCCTATTGGTATTGGCATTAAAATGTTATGCATTCATTAAATGCCTTGAGACATTCCAAAGACATTTGGGGCCAATAGAACACCACTGAAATGCAGTCATGGTTGAACTAGAGGAACTGTGGTTGCCAATTTTGAACTAAACCTTCTTGGAAGTGTCTGAAGATGTTTTCTACATTAGAGGCTCTTTATAAACGCAAGTTGATGTTGATAGAGTATTTGGTTGTTTGTAATAGCAAAAAAGATATTTTAACTTGTGTTTGCTGAATTAAACTGCATTATTTTCTCCAGTCAAACTGAATGCAAGAGATTTTAAAAGGGTGGCATTGGAACAGAGCACTGTTAGTATTACATATCAGAATGCTGTAAATACATCTGCTATTCTATTATAAAACAATGCTCAATCTGTCAACTAATACTATCACAAAGTCATCCAGTGTCATTGCAAGGAGAATGGTGCAATCGTGCAATCATGTACTGTAGCACGATTCTGTTCTTTATCAGCACAATCTGCCCAATCACAGTCATTCAAATCTTTCAACCGTCAACAAGATCTACAGCCAAACCCATTACGTTTTTTATTGTTGGGTGTTGCTCACACATTCATTGTGTGGGTGATAAGGAGCAAGACTTGAATCCTGCCAGATAAGAAGAGTTGTAACAAGGCAGTTTGTTTCTATGATGGGACATAATGGGCTGAAGGGCCCATTTCTGTGCTGTACAAATCTGTAACTCCAACAACTCCCGTGTTACTAAATTTGAAAAATAAAAATGTTTAATTAAAAAGTTAATTAAGACACTAACAACCAATTAAAAACATTAAAATACTGCAAAATAACTTGCCCACATATGAGAAGGTTTGTCATTCATATGCCAGTGCTCCCTGATGCAAAGTTGAGGTGCCAGATGCAGAGTGCATTTAGACCCTCTCTTGAGGATATCTCGACTGCTGGGTAATAGCAAATGTGGGGGCAGAGCTCTCAGCTGACTTCCAACATGACTTGGGCTTCTGCCTTTGATTGCACACATGCAGGATTTCGTGACCTTCTGAAGTACTAAGGATGACAGCTGATGATTCCAAACTGAACAATCGGCAATCAGGCAGCAGAATTTGGGCATTTTTATAAACATGAAAATGTAAAACTTTACAGAGTGTAGAAGTTTAAATGGTGCAGTAATTCATAATTATTGCCAACAACCACATAATTTTATATGTGTGGATTGCCATTCCCTTCAATTCCAAAATCCTGTACATTTTTCATATAAATCAGTAATTAAAAATAAATATATTCTACAATATAAATAATTTCAATCAATGTTAAAATTTCAGTTTCTACCTGAACTTCATGTGCTTAATTTTCATTTTGCATGCTGTAAAATATTTAAAGTTAGTTAAAAGTTGTCCTCTTTTGTTTCTTCTGATCTGCTGCAATGTGATTGATTTGTTACTTCCCCTGCTTGTTGCTGGATACCAGAGATACGAAAGAACTGATGCCTGAGAGTAATCAATATCTGTAAAGGTAAAATCCACATCCCAAAGGTTGGTACATCTGAGTCAGTTACTTTCCTTGATGCCAGTATTAAATGTGTTTGCATTCCTGCTGAGAGCAAAATCTGGGCTAATATGAGCTTCTGATCCTAAAATAGGTTCATGTTTATGTCCTGGCTAATCCTCTTTTGTTTTTCTGTCTGCCTGCACAATATCCTGTGGTACTGGACAATCCATTTTATCCTTGTTTCTATCTTTTTTCGGAGTAAACAAACTCTGTATGCAGCTTGTGATTACACCAACATAAATTAGAAGGAAAATTAGGTTGTTAAGTTACCTGATAGGCATATTTCCTTCCACCAGAATGTTCCTTATGTCATTTTCAATTCTGAAACATTTTTTATTGACTGGTTTATCAGATATTACATTTTCTAGTTACAGAAATTTAAAAGATCCCATTTTCATATTTCAGAAAAATGTGACTCTAATCACCTTAACGGGGTTGAGTAATCATTCATAGTAAGCTCCTCTTATCTTCACTGAGGATTAACTCATTTTTCTATTATTTTACTTTTGATGCTTTAATGTTATAAATTATAACTGTTTGCATTTCCTTCCTCATAATTTGAATGCATTTTCTTCAAATGTTTAATTATGAAACTTTGCACACTTATTTAACACTTTTGGTTACTTGAAAAAGTAAACTAGCAGCTCTTCTATCCTGTCTTCAAAAAACTATTTATTAAGATCTGGTTCATTCATGCATGGAAATTAATACAAAACAATCATTTTTGCTCTGCAAAGTGCAGCATGCATTAACATGTTATCTGCAAAATGAGGAGATTTTGGTTTGATTGTGGAGTGAATCATCAGGCTCTAAACTGTGGTGCAAGGAAGCAAACTTGTGTCTATAATTGTGCATTGTAATGAATTTTGATACTGCTACACATAATGGGTTTGATTTTGCAGTCAGTGCCTGCCACTGACCACAAATTCCAGACCAATATAACAGTAGTCTCCCAGACGATGAAGGATGATTTAAATGTCTGGCTCCCAATAAAGGATAACGTTATCAGATGAGTTTCCTGTGTCAGATACATCAATAATTGTCAGGGAATAAGCAAAATGAATATTGGCTTATTCATAATAAGGTCGTGGTTTTCTTTGAACAACAGGATTATCCAATTAATGACAATTAAATAACAGGTGGCAGTATAATGCATTATTGGCTAAATACCACAATACTGAGCATTAATGTGCAGCCTTACATCTTCAACACAGCAAGATGCCAATCTCTATTGGACATTCAAGGGAGAAACGGAGTGATTAGGGAGCACCTTTCATGTTGGAAGTGAAGCAAAATGAATGGGTTGCTCACGTACAGCAAACAATCTGCTGGAGGAACTCAGTGGAATGAGCAGCATCTGTGGGAGGGAAAGAACTGTTGACCCGAAATGTCGATGATTCTTTTCCTCCCACAGATGGTGCTCAACCGCTGAGATCCTCCAGCAGATTTTGTCTTGCTCCAGATTCTAGCATCTGCAGTCTCTTGTGTCCCTCTGGGTTGCTCATTTTGTTGTTTTCAGCATCCTGCAATAGAATTATGTTCACAGATTTCTACAAAACGATTAGCTTCCAGCACCACGAATAGAACACTTGACAAATTTAGTGGAGTTCCTTGAGACTATAACCTGAGATGAAAGGCTTGTTCATGGGCAGGTTGGACCTTTACCACTTGGAGTTCAAAAGAATAAAAGTGTGAGCTTCCTGAAACATAGAGGATTCTGGCAGAGCTTGACAAGAAAGATGCTGAGAGCATGTTTCCCATCTTTAGAGAAGCCAGAACAAGGAGGTAAGTTTCAGTTAAGGGTCACTCTTTTAATCGGAAGGTGAGATAAAATAGGATAAGATCTCTTTATTATTCACATGTACATCGAAACACACAGTGAAATACATCTTTTTGCGTAGTGATTTGAGGGGCAGCCCGCAAGTGTCACCACGCTTCCGGCGCCAACGTAGCATGCCCACAACTTCCTAACCTGTTGGTCTTTGGAATGTGGGAGGAAACCAGAGCACCTGGAGGAAACCCATGCAGACACGGGGAGAACGTACAAACTCCTTACAGACAGTGGCCGGATTTGAACCCCGGTCACTGGTGCTGTAAAGCGTTATGCTAACCACTACACTACTGTGCCTGCCCCTAGTTTTTCTTCTCTCCCAAAGACTTGTGAATCTTTGGATTTCTCTATCACAGACAGCCATAGAGGCTGAATCATTAGGCTGTAGGATGGCAAGGATAACGAGCAGTAGGTTGGAATGTGGAAGCAGGAGAAGATTAGATTGGCCACGATCTTAACATATTGCGGAACGGCTTCGAGTTATCATATGGTCTACTCCTACTCCTTTTGTTCTCATGTTTTCCAAAGAAAGGAAAAGAGACCTATAAACAAATTAGGGAATAAAAGTTTCAAAGTACAGTGTTTTTTTGTTGTGCCATTTACTGAGAATGGAGAGGAAGAACAAGTACGTAAATCGTGATTTGGATTATTTTATGATGTAATCAATTTACTCTTGTGTCTGTGACTTTCATCAAAGCTACTAACCTATCCTACGAGCATTCAGCTCTTCTCCCCTGAGTTATCTGTGTACTTTTGTGCTACCCAGATTGAATATGACCCAATTCTGCAGAGGACTCCATTATTTTGTCATTTACCATATAAACATCACCATTTGATCCAGCCGCTTCAAATTTATCACTCATGCCAGTGCAATGTTTGCACAGAGGCTGAATTATTCATTCCTAGCTAAATGTGTCATTACATTATGGCACTGTTTTAATATATTGTATCACCTTAGGCCTTTAGGTTTGCCCATTAAGGTCTTTTTGATCCAAATTGCCCATGGTAATGAAGATTTGAACTAAAAGATGTATGATTTATGATTGTTAAGGCTTCTTTACTTGTTTTAGAAGCCTTTCAAGGTAAACTTCTAATATTTTAAGCTATTCTGTCATCTAAGATCACATAGATAAAAGACTTAACATTTATATAATGCTTTTCATGTTCACTATAACTCCCAAAGCATTTTATTGGCAATGATGAAGTACGTTTAAAGTGCAGTTGCTGTTTTAATGTGGAAAACCTAGCAGACAATTTATCTACGACAAGTTCCCATTAACATCTCTGTGATAACGAACAGATAATTTGGTTGCATTGATTACAGAATAAATTTTGGCTATAGCTTACCTGTTCTTTCTCAAAGTAACATCATGGCATCTTTTAAAATCACATGAGAAGTGGGGTCTTTGTCTGATGTCTCACCCAAAAGTCAGTATCTGTGACAGGTAGTGCTCCCTTTGTATTTAACGGAACATGAGTCTAATTCAGTGCTTATGTCTGTGGAATGAGATTTAAGGTTAGAAATGACAACTTAGTGGCAACTAATCCATGGCTGACACTTCTTCCCAAATAAATCGGGGACTAGAAAATTGATAAAGTAATGGCAAAAAGTTATGAGGAAGGCACTTCATACCTCCTGTAGTCATTTAAATAAAGAACTAGTAAACATTGTACTAAACTCCAACACTCATGAAGCAAAAATGATTGATTTAAACATTATTGAGTTTCCTTCTTCTGTTTCTCCTTCCAAAGCCAATTGCTCAGATGGTGGAGGTGAGGTGTAGCATTGCAGCAAGAAAGATCAGAAAAGGTAATGGGGCAATGACCCAGCCTTGCTTGACACCAGTCTGCACTGAAGTTGACTCTGACGTGGACTAGGAGACATGAGAGACTGCAGATGCTGAAATCTGGAGCAACAAACGAGACGCTGGAAGAACTCAAAGAGTCAGGCAGCATCTGTGGAGGGAAATAGATAAAGCGAAGGGTCTCGACCCAGAACGTCGACTATACATTTCCCTCCTCAGATGCTGCCTGACCCACTGAGTCAGGATCCAGCATCTTCTCTATTGTGGACTCATTGGTTGAAATCACACCTTTAGGTCATCATGCAGCTCGATCACTACCACCACACCTTTCGAGATCCACCCTGCCCAGCCCAAACCACAGCCACAACTGATCACCCTCACCTCCTTCTCAAGTCTTCTTGACTCCCTCACAGTCTTCTCAAGCTCAGCCCCCCAACCAGGCTACTTAGGGCAAGCATGAAACAGGGGAAAGGAAAACCAAAAAAAAATCCCAATTTCCAGATTTCCTGAACTCACAACAGCACCCCTCATCCGTCAGCTTTGGAATCTGTTTCTGGCATGAAGTCCAGGAATATTATATCACTGAAGGATTGCTTTACATTGGTCAGCTCAGCTGATCAGTTATACTCATAAACTGGGGAGATGATAGAGGTCTTGTGTAAACTTCAGTTTCTTGAATAATTCAAGTGAACTTTATGAAGTCAACATTTAAGCTATGTGACATTCGGAATGCAGCAATTTCAACACTGGAAGTAATAAAGAATTTGATTCTATGGGTGCAGACTTTCAACACACATTATATGTACAAGTGCACACTGACGACTGATTCATGATTTACTCCAAAAGCTACAAAATTCAAGAAACCGAAAAATCAGGTTTGATCATATGGCAAATGAAGTTTGGAAATTAATGCCAGGTGTCGTTCATTTGTAACAGGGGCAAGAATCAGACACTTTGATAGAAAGCAAATTAAAAGCACAGATGTAAATTAAGCCTTGTGCTGCACTAAAAGAGCCTATGAAGTTTGAAGATGAAGGCATGTGAATAACTTTGAAGCTGGTAAATTGGGAAATATATGAAGGCTGTACAAGAGGAAACCATCTCGGCTTCAAGTGGGGAACCAAAGAGATCTGCCACTATGTGGAAGTGCCAACAGTCTGCAATTCACTGATTATAAAATCCCCAGCAAGTGCAAATCAGAATAGGCTTTCTCTCTTTACCTGTGTAATCTACTGCTCTCTGAGTGATGACATATCATTTACCAGGAGAAACAATCAGAAGCTAGATCCTGCCCTACAGTGGATCCCCACATCACCCAAGAACCAATGGCAGGAAGCATGTGAGAACATATGTAATTCCTCACATGCACAGGCACGGTAGCATAGCGGTTAGTGTAATGCTATTATAGTGCCAGCAACCTGGGTTCAATTCCTGCTGCTGCCTGTAAGGAGTGTGTACGTTCTCCCCATGTCTGCATGGGTCTCCTCCGGGTGCTCTGGTTTCCTCCCACATTCCAAAGACGTACGGGTTAGGAGCTGTGGGCACGCTATGTTGTCGCCAGAAGAGTGACGACACTTGCGGGCTGCCCCCAGCACATTCTCAGTAACACAAAAAGACGTATTTCACTGTGTGTTTCGATGTACATGTGACTAATAAATAAATAACTTGTATCTAATATTTTTCCAGCAGGAATGAGCAGTGCAAAGTAATGGGAAGAAGAACTGATACTGCTTTGTGTGTGCTGGAATGCCACATCGAGTAATATTCCTCTTGAGCAGCTCTCCCATCCCAATGTTGCCACGAGTTGATGGCAAATTTGCACCAATAATTTTCCTTCACTCTATCTGAAGATGTCCCACACCTCCAATGCATGAACTAGGTTGCTAGAGGGTGGGAACCTCCACTCAAATTTTACAGGATATTGAGGTAATTCTATTTTGTGCATTTTTTGCACTCATTTCCTGACCCCACATCAACAGCCCTGCAATAGATACAGTCTCCTATCTAAAACCTAGGCCTTTGATTCATAGAATTTACAGTGCAGGAAAGGTCAATTGGCCTACTGTGCCTGTGTCAGTAATAACATTTCAATTGAAGCTAACCACTTTCTTCATCTTTTCACTGTCTTCCTTTTCAGATATCTATTCAATTTTCTTCTAAAACCCATATCAATAGCCACTTGTGGTTCTATACAAATGCTGTATGCTATTTAACATGATGTAATCTGAAACTCAATTTATATTATTGGTTGGAGATTGTGGAAGAGCTGGTATTAACTCCCATATTCATTGTGTCTGGCAATAGTTTGATTGAAAGAACACTTCTGCTGCAAAGTTCCAGCATTTCTTATTTTACTGGGTGTAGTTCTCCCTGCATAACTTCAAATATAATGCTTTCAGAATTAGGAAGTTAATCCAACAATACTTTGACCTCACCTTTTAAAAAGAGCATTTTACTATTGCATTATTTACCACAGAAACTTAAGAACTTCTATGCTCCAGCCTAGTGGTACTCCCAAGGCTCTGCCTACATAAGTTATTGCAGCATCTTTCACTCTCCCAGGTTGGAGCTCATTAGTTGGTCTGTGTATTGCATTTTCCAAAAAAATGATAGACTATTGGCCATAACCTTTCTATAAATGCTTTGGAACATTCCTCTCAGTTTTAATGGTATTCACTGAAATTAGCATTACATCAGCATCAGAAAACGTAATACATTCTGAAAGAAACTCTAGACTATCACTATAGCATGGTAGAAGAAACATTATCCTGAACTTAGGTCTCACTAATAATGTCAAATAGATAAAATTATTCAAATTGCTCACTCTTTAGTATCTGGTCCTTAAAGGATCACTGCCCTGAATCATATTAATTCTGTTTCTTTGTCTACTGATGCTGTTTGATCAGCTGAGCATTTCTAGCACTTTTTGTTTTTTTTCCAATTTTCAATATCCACTGCATTTTGCCTTTGCATTATACACCTAAATATGTAGTTGCTTACTCAATGCATTGAGTACCTCATCCATCATACTTCAGGCATCATACACTCCGTGTTATTCAGTGGTCACTGCCATTGGTAAGTAAATATGAACAGGCAACTATCTGACCTCAGAGCAGGAATTGGCCACTTGGCCCATCAAGACTGCTTTGCTGTTCAATTAAACCATCACTCACCTGATTGTAACCTCCAGTTTATATTCCCGTCTACCCCCAGTAACCTTTCACTCTCTAACTTGCTTTGGATCGATTTCAAGTTTAAAACTATTCACAGACTCTGCTTCCACTGCCCTTTGTGGGGGAGAGTTCCAATTCCCTATGAGCCTCAGGGAAAGCATTTTGCCACATCTATCTTAAATGGATGATCTCTTATTTTTAACAACAATCCCTTGTTCTAGATTCTTGCTCAAGGAAGCATCCTCTGCACATTCACCCCTTGGGATAGTATTTTCTCAAATATGTGCAAGTGATTCAGGTTTTTATTCATAAAACAATGCAAATCACATCACACTAACCAAAACAAAACAGTTCACTGAACTTCCATAATAATGATATATGCTACGATCAATCCAACATAACCATAAAATGCAAAAAGACACAAAGTTACTCAAAACTGGTTATGAAATATTTTCAGTTTTTTATCTAGCCTGCCTGCCAATAGACAATGTAAGATGAAAATGTGAAACTTTTCAAATGAAGCACAGACTTATCCATAAAATGTTCAACTTCTTTTGGAAAGATGTCTATTCAGATTTTACCACCTGAGACCCAACCCTTTCAAAATCCTTGGGCTGTAGATTGATTCTTAGTATCTTGCTGATCTGAGCAAGACCATAGAAATCAATATTTTACTGCCAATTCAGTATTTATCGAGGCATGCCATTGCTCCATTCACCCCAATTCCTTTCCAGTGCAGCCCATACACTTCTCCTGGCCAGTGTTCCCACAACTTACTGCGTTCAATGCTTCTCTTGTGGTTGTGATGAGAGCTGGTAAACGCAATGTTCACCAGAAAAAAATGTGAGTTGGGACTTAATTCTCCCCTGCAACATATTCAAGAAAGAGGGTGCACAGATTTAAATAAATTAGAATGTAAGAGATGAGAGAGGAAAGTGCATGAATTTAATGAAAGCAGCACACATGCAATGAGTGGACTTGAATGGTGAGGTGCAGCAAGAAAGGAAATAAATAAATAAGAAACAGGAGGAAGAACTGTCATGAGAAGACAAACCGACAGATATGAAAGTTAAGGAAAAGGCAGAGTGGAAGGTAGAGAGACATTAATGAAAAGCAGATGAAGAGTGATATGTGTGTGTGTGTGTGTGTGTGTGTGTGTGTGTGTGTGTGTGTGTGTGTGTGTGTGTGTGTGTGTGTGTGTGTGTGTGTGTGTGTGAGAGAGAGAGAGAGAGGGAGACCGTGAAACTTGACAGTTTCAGATGAATCTCCTCAAAATACACCACAATTAATAGTATTAAATGTGAAACAAAATACTTTGTTTGAAGACCAAAAACTGCATGAGTATTCTCTCTCAAACATTTATCACATCATGGTTTCCAAATCTCCCTAAATCTCACAGTCCATCTATCAAGTATTTGCAAATCCTGCTCTCGCCTACCCTTCCCACTTCAATCCATACTTCAATCTCAACTGTTCACTTTCTTCCTTCTACAATCCCCAGTAATCCTGTTCTGCCCCCCTGTTGTATTTCCCTCTCAGCCACTATGTCACAACAGTATCTCTCTCTCTCCTGATATAATAAATGGTACCTGCCTGTCCCCACACCTCCTGCCCCTCACAGCAGGCTACATGGTAGAACTAGAAACAGTAAGTGGCATACAGTGTGCAGATCCAAAAGGGATCATTTGTTGGACATAGAGAGATACGAGAGACAGATAGAAGGGTGGAGACTAACAGATGAGTGAAACAGATACAAAAGGAAAAATTAACAACTTGTTAGAAACTGTTCTATAGTCGGTTGGTAAAGAGTGGGAGGAAAGAAGGATGAAGACACAGAATAGAACAAGAATAATCAGGAAATAAAAGCAGAAATAAAAGTACAGGCTAAAGTTTTACCTATTAGAAATGGCATGTGTTATCAATAAGATCACATTATCCAGAATCTAATGACTGACTGCAGTGTTTCTGTAGTTTCTGCTGTGTCTGACCTCTCACTCAACTACTGGGCAATAGAATCATTCCAGCAATGGAGCACTGGTGTCCTTGTGAGATGGATTGGATGCCAGGTAGGGCTGGTGGGGGAGAAGAAAATAAACATTCATTTGAATTGGGAGATGGGTAAATGCAGGTGAGCCGCTCAGGTCATAGAGTCACAGAGTTGTGCAGCACAGTAACGGGGCCTTTGGCCCATCTCATCTATGCCGACCAAAGTGCCTTCTTGAGCTAATCCCATTTGCCTGCATCTGGCCCTTATCCCACTCAACCTCTTCTGTCTGTGAAGCTGTTCATTTCACTTCACTTTACCTGTTTTAACTGCATAAGTAATTCTGGGTGCTTTAAATTTTTTTTAATGGATATTTAAATATTCTTTAATTTGCTGAACTATTTATATCGTGGATAGTTTTTAAACGTCTCTGACTGTCGGAGACATCTCAAAACAGTGCAAAGTTTTTTGACATTGCATGGCTTTCAGAGCCTGCTCTGCCTCTCAGGTGCACTGGGTCAACATGTTTGGACCTTCATATCTGGAATAGTACGTTCAGGTGAACAACATGTTCAGGCAATGGGCTCCACTCAGCATGATCTGTCCCATTATATTGCAAGTTCCACTGTGTAATATTCCGCTCAGTAAAAAGTAGCTTATTCTCTGAGCAACACCACAGGGGATGAATGAGTATTTAGAAACAATGAATTTGGAATGGATCCAGAAAATAATTACACATTTATTGTCTTGCATCAAATTACTTTTGGCTTGATGAGGTGCATTTAAGTCACACAAAGCTAATGCTGGTTAAATCCCAAATTCTAACCCTGGCACCAGCTCATGTTCACAACTGTGGCAACGTGAAAGAATGACACACTGTAAGGTGGGAAGGAACTCAAACAGAAATAATGCATTGATTCTCCCAATTTATTAAAAGTCTTGTGTGTGACAGAACTATCAGATGGTCATTCATTTTTCAATTGAATCTTAGTTTAAAATACTTCTCGGAAGGAAAGTACTTCACAATTAGATGTATTATATTTATGTGAAGTACTTAAGTGATAAAATAATAAATAAGCAATATAAAGGCTACATTGAAGTATTTTGCACATCAATTTGTTCAAGTGCCTGCGTAATATGGGTTAATGAAAAGAATGTAAATGTTAAGGACTGTTTTCATCTAACAGCAACATTGTACTATTATTTTATTCTTTTTGCACAATATGGCAACTTAAAATTATGCAACAGCAAAATAAATGAAAACATGTCACCACAGTTAATATGTAAGTTAGAGGCTCAATTGTTTCCATAATACAAAGGCAAAAGCATTGCACCACTTTAAAATATTTGGCTTTTCCACAATCACTCGTTGTATTAAGTAAGGGGATATTACATTATGAATCATTTAGGACTGATTAATCATGTTCATTGCATATTTCAGCATCCATTTGTGGCTCTGTTCAATTACGATATTTCGGTGCCTTATCAGATTGGGTCTGTTTCATGTGTGCTTCGTTTGCAGAGATACACAGCAAATTGAAACATTTTTGATTGCTCTAACAAGCAAGAAAGCACAGAACATTGATACAGTGTGAAAGGCTTTTACAGGGAAGTCTTGTTCACTGCACAAAAAAGAAATGTCATTTTCTCAGGGGTTGGTTGATTGAGCATTGCAGACTGGCAGGTTGTTGCAACAAAGAAAGCAGCAAGCTCAAATTCACTTACAGGAAACACTCATCTCACCATGAAACAGCTGCCTTATCAATATTTAAAGGCTCTGTAATGCAGGCAGATGCTGGATTATGTGCATGTCCAGATTATGCCTGGTTTAAAATTAAGAGGGTCTGATCACTTTCCATCAGGAGACAGAACTTATGCCTACAAACTTACAGCTTGTCCAGTTATGTTCCTATGAAGTGGAATAGAACATAGTTCCATGTCAAAGGCACCATACAAATGAAAGTGGGCACTGGGTGCATTTATGGTGGAAATACCTTGATGCTATAATTGTGTTTGGGGAGAAATCAAAATGTTGAAGTTCATCGAATCATGCAGCATGGAAACAGACCATTTGGCCCAACTTGTCCATGCTAACCGGAAGGCACCCTTCTGTACTAATCCCTTCGCCCAGCACTTAGTCCATAGCCCCTTATGCCTTGGCGATTTAAATGTTCAAATTCTGAAACAGAAATCCAAACACCTACTTTTATAAGAGGGATAAGTACTGTGGGCAGCCAATTGCTTAAACCTTTCATGAAGTTTGCACATTTTCACTTTGCTAGGATTTCTGTGTCTCTGTGGGTTCCTTGTGCCTTGGAAAGCTCAGCAGATAAAAGCGTGTGAGAAAGGCTGAATCTATTGGGTAAATGTTTTTATATGCCCTGCACGCATGTAGGGCCTGTTGGCCCTATACGTTGTGACGATAAACCATGAATCTCTGGCATGTTCCTGCTCCAGATTTCTTCCCAATCCATCTATGATCACCCCATGTTCCCTTTGACTACCCCCAACCACCAACCCCACCCCCATCTTAGGTTCTGATCTCCGACTCTGCCTTAGCTAGTGTTTAAATTACTGGGCAAATGCCTGCAGACATTTTGACTACTGATCCAAAGACATGAATCTGAATTTCAGCAAGTCAGCTTGGAAATTTTAGTTCAATACATTTTGAATGAACAAGGCGGTTTCAACAATAGTAACTTTGAAACCAGCATATCAAAGTAGTAAAAGGTTGTGATAACACATTAGATTTACTGATGTCCTTCAGGAAAGCCACTGTCACATTCTTACATTGTTTGGACCCTGCGTAACTCCAGACCCAACGATGTGGTTAACTCTTAACTAACCTTGCAGGTATTCAGGTTAAAGGATAGATCATAAATGCTACCATTGCCTGATCCAATGAACTGAAACAAAATTACCCTCCTGTCAATCTGCTTCTGCCCTGAAATGCTCTCCACCCACAGACAGACTTGTCAATGAACTTAGCATTTGGCCAGTTCCAAGTACAATGTTTATGTTCTCAGGAATTAAAACATATTGGGGAAAATCAAACTACTCCATTACCATGTGAATCAAATCCCTATTCCAGTAAATACAGGGCTTAATGAGAAGAACAAATTAAAATGAACACTGCAATCACAGCTTCAACAGCTTTCTGCCTTCTTACCTAAAATACATGGCTGCTAGCAGGAGGGGACATTCTCACATTTTTCTTAGTCCCTCATGAAAATTCTTGCACCGTAGTATCATCTTCATTACCAATGTCAACCCCTCTTCTACCTGAGTGGAACTACAAATGAATGTTGAATTTCGAATAGTTTTCTGGCAGAGACCTGTGCCCATTTAGTCTGGACCGAAACTGTCTAAACACATTTAGTTAAAGATTGTCGGAGGTGCCACAGGAAGATTTTTCAATCCACGAAACTAGGCTGGACTCTAACACTCTGCCAGCAATGAAAGGACAACTTATGAACAAACAGTGCCCTTAGTTGTTTAATTACAGATATCATCACTATCTGCTCATCCGTGTAGTCTGTATATATTATAGCATGCACATAATTCCCCTGTAATTTTTCATTATGACTGCAAAATATTGCTCTAATTATACTTTCTGTGAATCATATTAACACAATTATTCTGCAGTAATGACATTTGAATTTCTCAGACACTGATTCTCCAGAGCTGTGCCTCCACAACACAACCATCAAGACGTTATTATTCAGGACGAGTTATATACATACGTGCTTGTAAATGTGTTACTTTTAGGATGCTGGGAGTAATTTCAACCCCACTAAATCATGTAGACCAGATGGCAGTATTATAACATCAATGTGGCCTTTAGTTTAAAATGAAAATTGTTTTCATTCATATGAGCATTGAGTTGAGTTATCAATTGTTATGGTCTTCTCCAAAACAACTTTAATCTAAATACCTAAATACAAACAGAAAATGCGGGAGGTACTCAGCAGGTCGGGCTGCATCTGTGGGATGAGAAACAGCATTCTGACAAATGGTCTTGGACCCAAAACATCAACTCTGTTTCTCTTCCCACAGATGTGGTCTGACCTGCTGAGTATTTCCAGCATTTTCTGTTTTTGTTTTAGATTTCCAGCATCTGCAGTTTTTTAAAAAATCTAAACACTTTCCTATGATTTGTTCCAGGGACTCTTTTTAATGATGCGCAGAGATCATAAAAGTTCAGCTTGTAGGTTTATCAAAAAAAAACTGCACATGATAGAAATCTGAAGTAAAAACAGAAAATGCTGGAAACACTCAGCAGGTCAGGCAGCATCTGTGGAAGGAGAAACAAAGTTATCATTTCAGAAAGCGACCCTTCATCAGAGCTAACCATTTGTCTTTTTTCCACAGATGCAGCCTGACCTGCTGAGTGTTTTGAGCATTTTCTGTTCTTATTTAAGCTTCTATGTTCTCTTGGCCTTTTGTGGTTTTCCGACCTGTGAAATATCCAGCCACAATCAGTGCTGGAGAATGTCCCCTCACCCAACCGGCGTGTGGCTATCTGTATTGTGTTTGCATACCATTATGAGTTTACTATTTTCTATCCTTCTCTTATGCGGTAGGGTTACATTCAGTAATATCTGTCCCACGACTGCTCAAAGTGGAGAAAGAACATCATGGATGGTGTTGAAGACCTCACAGCCATGAACGCAGACAGCCTGCAGTAATGGTGGAAGGAACGGACCACCTAATAAACTACCCATCCTCTGGCCCATCAGCCATCTCCTGCCCCATCTGTGGAAGGGTCTGCTGTTGCCGCATTGCATTCAGAATCCACAAAACTGGAGTGGAACCAAGTTGTGCTCGATTCTGTGGGACAGCCGAAGAACAAGAACATTTGAATGAAGTAATTGTGGGAAGAGTGTTGGGGCATATTGGGGCATTGGCTAAATGACGTACATCTGATCCATGAACCTTTCACTTGGCATTCTAATCTGCATTGATTGCTACTCATTTACAACTTGTAGGTGCCACTGCCCAGATCAGCATCTAAAGGCCATTCCTCACCCTAGGCCAGATTAGAAGGCAGTTAAGAATTACCATGAACCTCAAGTCGCATAAAGGTTAGATTGGGTAAGGAAGACAGATTTCCTTCCTTGGACAATACAAGTGAACCAGTCAGTTTTTGACCATTTACTGTTGCCAGCTCCATATTGCAAAGTTTCAATGGACTGAACTTAAATCCTCCAGTTTCCATTTTGGGATCTGATCATCAACCTAAAGTTTGCAAAAGAAGCAGAAAATGTTGCAAATACTCAGCAGGACAACCAGCATTTGTGGAGAAAGTTCTGATCAGAGATCATCATTCTGAAATGCCAACTCTATTTCTCTGTCCACAGATGCTGTTCAACATATTGAGCATCTCCAGCACTTTTTGCTTCAGATTTCCAGTATCTGCCATTCTTCTTTGCTTTAGAATCGCAGTAACATAACCATATAGCCATGGCATGTCTACCAATGAATAATGTGCACAATGTAACCACACATTTGAGTTATTTTCTCATTCAGCACTGAATGACTTTTGCAATGCAAGACTAATCCACAACCTGCATCAACTTCAAAGGCAGGAACAGCCTGTTTGATAATATTGCAAACACTTTCAAAGACAGTTTCCTTTTTTTTCTCTCTGCTCCTGCGTGAGAGAAGGTAGTTACTAACTTGTAGCACACTACAGTGAAACAACAATGGCAGAGATGCTGAGCACATCTTTAAACTGGTTATGATGTGAGAGAATGTGTTCTTTCTTCAAATTTGCTTGTGGTTTGCAGCTATTTTTGTGTAAAACAAAAATATTAGTCAATAATGTTGGGCTCTTTTTCTGGAAGAGAAAAGACTTTGGAGACCCATTAGAAGACTTTAAAATTAAGAAGGGGTTTGAAAAAGTGTGGACTGAGAGGAGATCCTTGCCCTTGTGGGAAAGGTCAAAACCAGAGGCTGTAAGATAGCCACTAATTGATCCAATAAGGAATTCTGGAGAAATTTCTTTCTCTACAGAATGTTGAAGCTGTTACCACAAGGATTGAGTGAGGTAAATTGTATTGATACATTGAAGGAGAAGATAGATAAGCGTGTGAGAGAGAAAGAAATAAAAGGTAACATTGACATAGTTAGCAGAAAGAGAGAGGGTGGAGCATAAACACACAAGAGGCCTCATGCGCTGGATGGCCTGTTTTTGTCTTATAATTTGATTCTAACTCCTGGGCAGAACTATAGTAGCCACTTACTAAAAAAGCAAATTATGGAGACTGATGCAACTCATTTGAATTAGAGGGAGATACATTTAGAAAGCCGAACTTCCCATGCATGGTGACAGTGGAATGTATGCCAATTTGTAGAGGTAAAATTTGGACTTTACAATTTAAACCACTTTCACAGAGAATTATGATAATATCTAATGGCGCTTAAACCAGTATTACTTGGGGTCTTGACTTCCATCCAAAGAATTCTCTTAGTTGTGCTCCAAAAGCCAGCAAAGCCCTGACCCTCTAAATGAAATGTACGAATGAACTATTATGTTTCAATGTGCTTTATGATTGTATGACCTCATAAGCACGACACAAACAGAGTGAACAACAATGTAATCTGATTGAATGTAAATATATGGTAATTATTGCTCTATGAGTATTCTAGCTCTGAACCTACTTGTAATAACTTGAAATTAAATTAAATAAAAATAGTAACAGACGCAAGAGTTCACTTTCTAACCCTATATTTGATGTTTAGTGGAATTTGAGTTATGTGATTTTTAATTTAAAGATGACAATACATGTGTGCAGAATGTTCAAACTTCATGAAATCAGAAAATTTGGATATCCCCTTCTTGAAACCCATTCAAAAGAGGTGCTGTAGCTTTAAGCAAGCATTGACAATTGTGCTTTTTCAGTGGTGTGAACTATTTTGTTCTCTCCAGAAATTTATATTTTCAGGTGCGGATATTTTGAAGTAATTCACTGTTTAGCATTTTGTAATATAAAGCAGAGTTTCTATCATCTAAAACCATGAAAAAAGGCTACATTGCAAACATGTCAGTCACTGAATAGCAAAGCATTTATGACACCACTTTCCGAATAAATGAAAAGTGGCAGTTTTTCTATATTTCAATCATTTTCAAATGACTGCCATAAAAAACAGAAATAGTCTTCTTGCAGATTGCTTCAACCTATTTTATGCTGGTGTAACAATCAATCCCTTGTTCTGTGTGTTGCTAGAATATGCAACACACACAGTGGATAAATTTATATGCAATATATTTGGAAGAGAACAGTATCAGAATGAAAGACATTCATGGAACAGAAAAGACCGAGATTAAATGATGTTGGATGTTTCTGTCAAACAGCTGGAAGGATGGTGAAAGGAAACTTCATTCATAACATTTAAATTAACTATTGCATTGCAAATTAAATGCCTAATTTCAAATTTCTCAGCAATGTGAATGACTGACACAAAGAATAGCTACTGTTTATTAAACAATCCCCTTCTACAAAATGTTGAGATAATGAGGGTTATAATAATCAACTTGTTCTCGATAATATAAATGTTGAGATTAATGACCATTTTGTACTGAAATGCAAAATGATGAATGCACTGATTTCATTATTGGATAAATTATTTGTAATTAATTCATTTTACTGTACATTTAACCATGTGGTCATGGCTGGCACTATTACAACACACAAAAGCATTTATTCACTTGTAAAAACCCCTACAAGTGAAGCAACAGTGCAAGTGCTGATCCAGAATTAACAGATATTTAGGTTTTGTCAGAAATAATTTACTCACAGTATTTGAAACCCAAAGGCTGCATTTATGTTATCAGTTACACTTACACTAGTCAGTCTTTCATTACCTTTTATCCAGGTAGCCAGACCCCGGTGCTGCTTGTGGATTAAGCAGTGTTAGAGAGAAGGGAATAGCAAACGTGAAATTGAGTAGATTTTTCAGTCCTTCTGGCCTGTATTGCTTTTCAGTTAGAATATGTTTGATCTGTACTTTGTTGCTATTTACCCACCTTTATATGCATGCCCCTTGCTACTCTTTTCTAAAAATAAAATTGTCAGTCTCATTCTTGAAAATTTCAAGTGGTCTTTTGGGACTGTAAGTTTGATGAGTGCATTATTCTTTGTAAAAAGTCTTGCACTTAATGTCACTCCTCAATGTGCTGATTGTAATTTGAGGACGTTGATCCAATTCTTCTGAATTTTCCTGGAGTAAACTATTTCTCTACGCCTACCACACCACTTCTTTTCATTTTTAGTACCTCAATTAGGCCCCTCTTCAAATTTAGATGAAGGGATAATCAGATGGGGATGTGGAAATGAGGTTGGAAAAATGCCAAGAGTAGACTACCTTAATGAAGATCAGAATGAGTATTATCAATAGGAAGAACTGGTTCTGCCGGGCTCAAAAATATTAGATGAGAATTCAGTGCCAATGTTAAAATATTGGCACTGAATCAGAATACTCATTACAATTAAAGTCTGGCTACCTGATGCCTTATGATCTGGTAATAAGCATCTTGAAATCTCTCAACTACACAGGTTGATATCTGTGATTTATTTAAGAGAAATTCTAAGGACTACCATATAGCTCAAGCTGATGAAACTATGGAAGGGCAAGAAGATTTTAATGAGTGCAGTAAAATCCCTGATAAATGCAACAGAGCATCAAGGAAGTGCAAGCTAAATTTTTGCTGTTGGCATTATATGCTTGATTATCTGGCATGTTCATTTAGCTGGCAGATGCCAAGCCCTGCATGTGCTGGGTAACTGAGTTTTCACCGTATTGGAAACCCCATTGCAAAGCCAGATACTGGCATAATAGATATTAGACTGATTTCTCTTTTTTGTTTTGTACTCATTCTTGTAAAATACAGTTATGTTTTACAGATAGGAGTCAATAATTGTTCAGAAGTAAGGTGTTCCAGGAACCAAATATCAAAAATCTAAAATCAGAAGTGCAGTTGACATTACAGTGTTAAATATGGAACATGTTGCCGTTCCTTCAAAGGGCTGAAGGCATATTCAGAACAAAAGTGTTTTCCTTGTAATCACAAAATGCCATTTTATTTCAATCTTTTATCTTCAAACAAGCAAAGGGGAACTTTTGAACGAAATTGAAAAAGGAGTTGCTGTTTTCATGATGCCAAATGGAAACAAAATTTTGGTTTATTTTGTAAATTTTGGTTGTTAATTTTTGTTGTCGAGTCATCCAACACAGAAAGAAGCCCTTCAGGCCGAGTTATCCATGCCAGCCAAGATGCTCATCCAAGCTAATCCCATTTGCCTGCGTTTGACCCATATCCCTCTGAACCTTTCCTATCCATGTTCATTAATTACTTTAAGAACAGTGCCAAGCATGTGCATATGTACATAATATTCTCTTGTAGGTGTACTGTGTGTGAATTCACATCACAGTTTTGACACTCTGAGCTGAGCAAGACACTTGCCTGGACTTCTTTTGACTGTTGTTAGTTTACTGTTGATAGGAACAAGTTTTTTAAAAAAATGGATCAGCACCAACATGACACAGATCAGTACAATCTGGCCAATGCTCAATCTACAGGAGGGCATAGCCATTTCCTTTTGCTCAGAATTATTTTTGTAAAGGCAGAAGATTCATATATTCATAGATCCATAGAGTTATACAGCACGGAAACAGGTCAGTTCGCCTAACTCATCCATGCCAATCAAGATGCCTATCCAAGCTTATCTCATTTGCCTGTGTTTGGCCCATATCCCTCGAAACTTTTTCTATCCATGCACCTGTCCAAATGATTGTTAAATATTGTAATTGTACCCGCTTCTAACACCTGCTCTGGCAGCTTGTTCCATACACCCACCACCCTCTGTGTGAAAAAGTTACCCCTCAGATCCCCTTTTAAACCTTTCCCTTCTCACCTTAAACCTGTGCCCTTTAATTTTAGACTCCCCCACCCTGGGAAACAGTCTGTGACTATCTACTCTATCTATGCCCCTCATAATTTTGCAACCCTCTATAAGGTCACCCCACAGCCTCCTTTTCAGGGAAAACAGTCCCAGCCTATCCAATCGCTTCTTATAACTCAAGCCCTCCAGTCCAGGCAACATTTCTGTGAATACTTTCTGCAGCCTCTCTCGCTTAATCACATCCTTCATATGGTGTGGTGACCAGAACTGTACACAGTACTCCAGGTATGGCCTAACCAATGATTCCTCCCAACTTCAATACTCAGCTGATGAATGTAAGAAGACCATAGTCCTCTTCACCACTCTGTCTACTTGCGTCAACACTTGCAAGAAACTATGTACTTGTACCCCAAGGTTCTGCTGTTTAATAATGCTCTGTCATTCACTGTGTATGTCTTGAATTGGTTTAAGTTCCCACAGTGCATCACTTCGCACTTGTCTGAGTTAAATTCCATCAGCCATTCCCTTGTCCACTTTCTCAGTTGCTCCTTTTGTAACCTTGGACAACCTTCTTCATTGTCCACCACACCACCAAAGATGACGGATGCTACTGCTAGAGTTTTACTTCTCTGTGTTTCAGGTGTGATGGCTGAAGTTAGTCATTTTGGCATGAATCATGTATGAGCTCTAATCTTTGGTGAGATATGAGAAATGCATTTTTTGTGCAATTTCTGAATGTTTTATGAGTAAATGCTGTGGTTTGAATTCAGTGACAATATGTATTTGATATGTATTTTCACAGCATCTCTGCCTGGCTTCGTAGGAACATAAATTTTGTGTCCTTCGAATCTTAACAACCTGAAATAATCATCCTTTGTATGAATTTAATGCAATGAATAAAATACAAGTTATTTCAGTTGTCACAGTTGCAAAATGATTGATTCCACATTGGTTGAAAATGAATGAACTGAACAATCTAGCCTACTTGAATATAAAACAAAGGACTAATTAAAGTATAAATACCCACTGAATGCATTATGCAGCTCAACATTCTGATGTTGTAGCACAACACACTCCATGTTCATTGTAACCAATGTTTGGCAGGACAAAGGAAATTAAAACTCACATAAGACCTTCCGGAGCTCTGCTTTTTATCCACTAACCTTGTTTTAATTGTATACAGCATGTGCTTCAACACTGTTTAATACTCATTCTTTCAGCCTAATCAGTTTGAAGAAAAGGTGTAATCCATCTGCAGTTTAGCACATAGACGACATTCATTGGAATGCAGACACTCTCATCTGTGTACTGTACAATTATACATGCTAATAGTCATTGGGGAAATATAGCACGTACTTTGCTTATCTTAAAGACATGCACATTTCAGCTGCACTAAGATCAGCTGTCTGTAAATATGTCAGAGGAGCACTTTGGCAAATTAAGATTCTGCACAAGGGATGTCAAGACCAGGAATTTGCATGGATATTCTTTTGCTGTCCACACTCAATTTCCCAAAATGACCTTCAAGTGGGAAAAGTGATGGACTGATTATACAAATTTATTAAACTTGCAAAGTGAGTCTTCAATAGAGTGTGTTGTTTGCAGTTTGTACCAATTTCTATCTGGGAGCTTTGGCTGAGGAGAGAACAAATTCATATATACATGATAGATAAATACGTTGCTTTTGCATCACCCTCCACTGTCTGGAACTTTGGACTTACTGTTCAGTTTGTATTTGCTGCTATGTGTAATATTTGCATTGAATGTGTATTAGTTGAAGGGAACAGTTTTCTTGTGGGTTGGGTCTAAGTCAGGGTCTAATTAGAGGACAATTAAGGAACATTGAAAGCAAGATATAAACGTAAAAGCAGGAGTGGATCCCTTAAGCCTGCTCTGCATTTCATTTTTATGATTAATCCACCATCTCCACATTTCTGTCAGGTCCTATATCTTCTGTTCCTTTACTGTAAATAAATCTATTGTGCTGGTCTTTGAATGCAAATGACTGAGCTTCACAACCTTATCAGGGATGGAACATTCCCAGGTTCACAGCACCCTGAGTAAAGCAGTTTCTCCTCATCACAGTCTAATATGACCAGCCACTTATGGTGACACAGTGGTCCTTAGTTTGGCCTTCCCATCCAGAGGAAACAGCTTCTTGGTATCAACCCAGTTAATTTCACTTAAAAGCTTACATTTTTGAAATAATGCTTATTTTCACATTTTTTTGATTAGCTCATTAGTTACATATATTAAAACACATACATTATTTTTTATGGAACATGAGCATTTCTGTCAATCTATACCAATGCATAACTGGCATGGAGAAAATGGTACTGAATGACTTCTTGAACCACTACCGTCCTTGTGATGTAAGTACTCTCACTGTGTTAGATAGGGAGTTCCAGGAATTTGAACCAGTGACAATGAAAGTGACCCAGTGATTTGTCTAAATAACATTAGAAAGGGAAAACTGAAATCAAACCAAAATGTTATTTTTATTGGAATGTGAGGTGGAAGGAGTCCCCTCTCTGGGCCACTGGTCATGGATGCTTTGAACATGCTTTGAACAGACATGTCATGATGTGAATCCAAAGATTACATGGGTCAAAATATGGTGTGGAAGAGAGGCAAACAGTATGGCTGAAGAAACCCCTTGAAGACTTGCTGTCTCTATATTTCAAGGTTTCAATGAGAATGTGACTAGTTGACTGGTAGAATCTGCTGGTAGAGAAAAAACATAAGACATTTGGGCTTTGTACAATGGACCGTATAAATTTCTGTGAGAGAAATTCTCTCACAATGACCCATCCACATTCATCTCAAGTTATTCCCATTTTTTATTCTCCCCACATGTATATAAAATCACGAGGAGCATGGATAGGGTCAATGCACACAGTCTTTTTCCCAGGGTTGGGGAATCAAGAACTAGATGGCAAAGGTTTAAGATGAGCGGGGAGAGATTTAATAGGAACTTGAGGGGCAACCTTTTCCACCCAGATGATGAGGAATGAGCTGCCAATGGAAGTGGTTGAGGCAGTAACATTAACAACACTTAAAAGGTACTTGGACAGGTTCATGGATAGGGGACAGCTTCATGGGTAGGAAGGATTTCGAGGGATATGGACCAAACACAGGCAAGTGGGACTATCTTAAATGGGAATCTTGGGCGGCATGGACCAGTTGGGCCAAAGGGCCTGTTTCCGTGCTGTATGATTCTATGACTGTATGACACATTCTCATAAACTCCACCCAGATTCTACCACACACCTACACACTTGGGGCAATTAACAGTGGCCACCTAACCCACAGATCTTTGGGATGTAGTTGGTAACTAGAGCACCCAGAGGAAACCCATGCAGTCACAGGGAGAATATTCAAACTCAGCAGAGACAACACTTGAGATCAGGATCGAACTCGAGTCTC
Organism: Pristis pectinata; assembly: GCF_009764475.1. Classification (NCBI taxonomy): domain Eukaryota; kingdom Metazoa; phylum Chordata; class Chondrichthyes; order Rhinopristiformes; family Pristidae; genus Pristis; species Pristis pectinata. The sequence continues at coordinate 11,040,953 of NC_067431.1, read as the reverse complement.
TAGTGCTGTGAGGTGGTAGTTCTACCAGCTGTACTACCCTCTTATTTGTTCCTTGTTTCTTCCTCAGCCTGTCTTTTCTTTTCCATCTTGCTGTACACAAGATTTTAAATTTTAAATTTTTTAAAATTTTATTTACGGCATGGTAACAGGCCCTTCCGGCCCAACAAGTCCGCGCCGCCCATTTTAAACCCAAGTTAACCTACCCATACATCTTTGCAATGTGGGAGGAAACCGGAGCACCCGGAGGAAACCCACGCAGACGCAGGAGAACGTACAAACTCCTTACAGACAGCGACGGGAATTGAACCCCAATCGCTGGCGCTGTAATAGCGTCGCACTAACCGCTACGCTACCGTGCCGCCCACAATGTACAGCAAATCACAGAACCAAAAGAAAGGAAAAGTGATTTTGTTTATAATATGTGCTTTATGTTCTTTGTTTCAAGAATGTTTTGAGGAGAGTGAAGGTTTTGGTTAAGCATTGTGCAGCTTCCACTGACACAAAAAGTGAACACATTTTGCCTCTAAGTGATTTTTGATCCTTTCCTAACAGATAACTCATCAGCAGTTATTACAGGATCTTTCATGATTCTCTTTTGTTGCTCCAAGTAAGTTAATCCTGGTTTTTGGCAGAGTTTAGTACCTGTGAATTCTGTCCATGTCCATGTTCATTACCATTCCATCTGGCTACAAAAATTATGTTGACCAGACTGGTGGCACAACTAACGAATACTCAGAGCATTTTATGCTGAGATGTAACTCTGTAATAAGTGACCTTTTGTCGTTAAGAGCCAACCTCTTGGGTTGCTTGGATAACCTAATATGGTGGCTCCCAGCATTACAAATGACCTGATTTATGGAAATTCGTCTTCACACAAATTCCCTCATACATGTTTAAAGTAATTTTTAAGCTAATATCTTTTAAAGCATTTTTTAAACTACAGTAATAATGATAATAAGATGTTTCATGCATTTATTGATGACTGGATACAACATGTATTCCATTAGTTTAACAACGGGTAGTGTTAGGGTGATTATTCAATGAAATGAAACAATTATAGCAAGTCTGTGTAGAGCGACATGATATGGGTAGCTATTGGAAATGGACGTTTCTGACTTACGGAGAAATGGTCAACGTGGATGTGGTGGGTCCAAGGGCCCATCTCTGTGCTCCAATCCCCCAACACATTTTGAGTTCATCAATTTTTAGATGTTACACAGCATTCTAATAAATTTTCCAGTGAACCTGTTCAGTTTAAAATGGGTGTGGTAAATGGAACCCTGGTCAGTTTAAAGACAGTGTGGGAAGCAGGGCCCTGGTGAGTTAAATGGGAGCCTGGTGACCAAGAATAAATCAAACCAAGATCAGAGAGGTAAGTTTTAAGAATATCTTAAAGAGGCAGTGACAATTACCAATATTGGTATTGGTATTGCTTTATTATTGTCACTTGTACTGAGAGACAGTGAAAAACTTGTCTTGCATACCGCTCGTACATATCAATTCATTACGCAGTGGACTGAGGTAGTACAGGGTAAAAACAATATACAGAATGCAGAGTAAAGTGTCACAGCTACAGACGAAGTGCAGTGTGGGTAGACAATAAGGTGAAAGGTCATAACAAGGGAGATTGTGAGGTCAAGGGTGCATCTCACTGTATAAGGGAACTGTTCAACAGTCTTATAACAATGGGATAGAAGCTGTCCCATTGAAAGCACAGAGAAAGCACAGAGGAGAGAGGAAGAAGTGCAACAAGCTTTGTTGGCCCTGATTGTGTCCGGCATTGCTGGTGGCTCTACAGCAGTGCGAGATGCAGATGATCACTGATGCTGAGATCCTTGCACGTAACTGCACCGTGCAGAGTATAAAATATGTCTGCAATAAGTGATGAGGTTTCCAATATCCTGTGCATTGAAAACAGTATCTAGCAGATGCTCTATGTAAGTCATTGATGTCTGACTGAAGATTCTTAAATTGTCAATGCATTGGGTATTTCAGTGCAATGCACTCCTTGTTACTTGTTGTGAATGTTCAGCCAAGATTGCAGGCTGCACCCAAAGGTTGTAACTTATGCCAACAAGATTGAAGGTGTGTGGAACACAATCGGTGACAACATCAGGTGTGTGGCTGATGCCAGGAGAACTTTAGCTTCACCAAGGTGAACCATTCACAATTGTCTCCAAATAGTCATGATATTTCCTGGAAATAATCATCAGCACATTCTAGGCTAAAATTGCTTTCAGGTGCAATTTGTTACGAAGGAGAGATATGAAAGTTGAATATGACTTGGTGCAAGTTATGCCATGCAGTGGCAGATGAAGAATTATTCAGGAACTAAGGAAACAGTGAAATGAAGCCCTCCGCCAATGCCCATCGTGTTATGAAAGGGACTGTCTGAAGTGAGAAAGAAATTATACTGCAGGATTTGCCAGTTACCATTTACTTACATGTAACCAAATTTGGAAACAATGCAGACCTCAATGTTACATTCAGAGGTGGACCCTGGAAGCATTGTGGACAAACAGGAGAAGATATTATTGTTTTGTCAAAACATGGTATATGGCATTTGAAGTCTACTCAAGAATGATTTTAGAAAAAACTTGCTGGGTTTGGAGAGATATGAAATTTGGAAGCAGGTGTGTCAGATCCAGCAGAGTTGGGGCGTAAGCTGCAAAACCCCTTTTCTATATTTATGAAAGCTAATCCCACTTCAGAAAGGTTACTGTAGACCAGATGGAAGTTATAGAGACTCCATTTTATCTGCTTTTTGTTAAAAATTAATGAGAAGACAGAATCAGTTAACAACCAAAATGTGAGCAGTAGGAAAGATACTTGTGGAAATCATTACGAATTAAATGGAAAATATGTTATTTGGAAAGTGGGACTTATTAGGAACCCCCAAAATAGTTGATTAAAATATCTTACAACTCTGACTGTTGAATTCACCATGATGGTGGTGGAATTTAGATGTGCATTTCCAAAAGACTTTGGGGGAAGATACTGCACAAAAAACTTTACAAATAAATTAAATCCTCTCTATCTATGAAGATGTAGAGGAAATGTAATTATGTAAGAGTTTGAAGATCAATGACTTGTGGTGCCCCCACAAGGACTGGAGTTGGGATTATTGCTGGAGGGACCAGAGACTCACTTGCTGTGTGCTGCCCTAATCCAGTCAACACAAGCTTTCCTAAATCATCAGGTTGTTTCTTTTTTAAATACACCCATTTGTCTGCAGGTGCACTGGTGGAGTTGACTTCTATCTGCAGGCAAGCTGCACAAATCTGTTTCTGAGACTAATCAAGTAAATTCTACTAATACATTGGAAAATACATTTTTCTCTGTTTTGTGACGTAGATGCTGTTCTGTCAACAAGGTAACCGCAACACAAATTCCAGTAAATGTTTTAAATAGAAAAATCCTTTAAATAATGTAGTTCCTTTGATAACCTGCATAAACTTAACTTGCCAATTTGTTGATTTAAAGCAATTTATTCATTTGAGAAGGCTTTTAGTAGTGAACAGTTCCCAGCATACACATGTTCAAGTCTCCATTTACATATATAATTTAAGAAATCTAAATTATTCCAGGAATTATAGATTTCAGCCACTCAATGAAGTGAGTTCTGTAGATGTTGTTTCTAAGGTCATTTGGAAGACAATGGGTCAATATGTCATCCTTTAAACATGGGTCAAACTTCAGATGGGATGAATGTTTTCTTCCACTAAGAGTTCAACATTGGATATTGTTTGGGTTCTGTCAATCCAAATTGTGGTGGGGCCAAGAACAGAATATAATAATTTCACCTCTAATTGCTACTAACTTGACAGCTTCAGACAGATAGAGATGAATGGGATGTGGAATGGAAATATGACTGCAGCAGTAGAGAATACTTCTTTTAATACTGATGTTAAAGTTTACAGTTTGCTAATACATCGAGCTTTATCCTGTTTTTTATCTCGTGCCAAAGCTTAAATAGAAGTGTTTGATGCTAAGTGAACATTCAGCAAAGCTAACACTCTTCCATTTGATTACAACATTGACTGTATTGATGGTGTCAGCTTAAAAATGCAGTCATTGATAAAGGAAAACCATATAATCCTCTGACTGGGATGCCAATCAGTATTCATTAAACTAAGTGTAATACATCAAAGTAAAAAAATACATTTTAAAAAAGTGGATTGAAATCTGGAATCACTGGAAGTTCATTCAATGGCAGCCAAGCCCAAATAATAATTTAATGCTTCAGTTATGAGGAATTAATGGGGAAAAGTTTATCCCTGAGCATCTTTAGTTCATTGGAGACATGGGAGACTGCAGATGCTGGAAAGCAATTTGAGGTGAAATTATTGTCCTGGTGAAGGGACTCGACCCGAAACTTCACCCTCGCCCACACCAGCTGGAGGTGAGGGGACACCCTCATCCTCACTGGCCATAGGTGAGGGGACAATTGGCGTTTCGGATCGAGACCCTTCACAGATGCTGCCTGACCCGTTGAATTCCTCCGGCACCTTTGTGTGTTGCATCTTTAGTTCATGTTGTGGGCAGCCTTTTTGGATATAAATTAACTGATTATTTTCTTTTCTCTCATGGCAGCTTTCCAATTGCCAGGCAAACAAAATTAGATCGACCATCATGGAAACCTTGCCTACGTAAAAACCTGTGGGGTAGAAATTTGGTAATGTGCACTAAAAATACATACACAGCCCTGGCTGAGTTACTCCACTTCTGAAATGCTGCTCCACTGTCTTTAATGGAGGACAATGGAATCTCGAGCACAATGCAAAACTTCTAAACTTGAATTTTGACAAAAGTTCTTGGAGCTGGCGCATTAACTCTCCATCTCTTTTCACAGATGCTGCCTGACTTGCTGAGCATTTTCTGTTTTTATTGCAAAGTTCCACACGCATTGAGTGCAAGCCTCCAGATTTCCTTACCAGTGAGCCTTTTTTTGTTGTTACAAGACTGAAGGCTCGGAAATGTGTGCATCACATTTATATAACTCCTTTTTTGCATCGTAAAACATCCCAAGACACCTCAAATGGTGGTAACTAGCAAAAGAAAAGGAACAAACTGGAGACATTAAGTGGATAATCTTGGTCAAATGGCTTGGAGGGAGAAATTGGGGTGGGGGGGGAGAGAATCCCATACTTCAAAATTTAGTTTATTTAAGACCTGGTTTCCAGTTGGCAGTGGAGTTGAAATGTATTCATGGTGAGTTGGAGGATCACTTTCGGGAGAGCAGTCAGTGACTGCAAAACAATGGCATAAAGTGCTAATGGGTCCATTTCAGTCAGCGCGCCCAAGGGCACAAACGAGACTGGTGCCTGTTACAGTTTTGGTAGCAGAGTTTTAGCCGAACAAATTTATGAATGAAAGATAGGTTGGCATCCTGAAGACAGCACAAGAATGAACAACTCTGGATATAACAAAAAAATGGATGTTAGAAAATAGGCTGGGTCAGCAGCAGGGAATGGAGATGCAGTATAAGGTTTGGGTGCATAATCAAATATTACCTGAAATCAAATTAGCAAATGCTTTGTTGAACCATGCTTATTATTTTCTTTAGGCACTGCTTCATTCAGATGATGAAATATAATGGACCTTTCCAGGAAAAAAAGTCAGATTTAAACCTTTACATGATTTCTGTATTAAATTTCCTTTATGCTGATCAGTCTTCTGCTCATTTATCATTACACTCAACTTATTCCCATCAATCAAGTTATAAAATGCTTTGCTTTCTTTGCTTCAGACAAGTAAATTTACATTTAAATAAACCTAAGCACTTAAATAATTCCTTAATTTCTGCCCTATTAAATTGTGTTGTTTTCAAAACAAAACAGTCTTTCAACTACTGTCTGTTTTTATTTGCTAGTTTTCATGAAATAATCATCATTGTTCTTGCCTTTGAATAGGGAGAGATATTCCACTTGCATTAGATCTCAAAACAGTTCAACAGAGAAGGGATCGCTGAGGTCATCGTGATTTAGATGATGTGGAAGAGCTGAATTGTTTGTTCCAACAATTTTGTCTCCTAAAGCTTAAAAAATTGAAATCCCATTCAATTGTCCAAATAAAAATAAGATTTAAAAATTAGTTCTGCTTGCTCAGTGGTTGTTTAGTAGATCTTGGAGAATGGGATGAGTTACAAGGCATTAATGAATGACACTTTAACAGGAGAACAAATAAAACTTTGCATTTGCTTGTCACGTGTGCATCTTCTCAGTGTTATGGGGTGAACAGGACACCACTTCCACGACCTTGCATGATATATATCTTGTTTGGATAATTACTGTGGGAAGTTGGGACTTGGCACAAGCCTTGGAATTACACAGCATGATTGCTCATAGATTTTCACTCAAGAACACAAGAAAATAGGAGAAGGAATAGGCCACCTCGCCCCTCAAGCCTGCCTACAATTTAATACAAAGGCTAATCTGTCGGAGGCCTCAACACTGCTTCTGCACCAGTTCCCCTCAGCCCTCAATTCCCTGATCGTTCAAACATATATCTATTTCTTACTTAACTTCTTCCAGTGATCTAGTGTCCACAACCCTGCAAGGTGGAGAATTCCAAAGATTCACTCCCTTCTGTGTGCGTGAGAAGAAATTCCTACACACCACAGTTTTACATGACTATCCCTTTTTTTTAATAACTATCTATTCAGGCTGAAGGACAGCTTCTACCCTGCTCTTATAAGACTACTGAACAGTCCCGTTGTTTGACAAGGTGGACTCTTGACCTCACAATTTACCTTATCATGGCCTTGCACCTTATTGCCTGATGTGGTGAAATGATCTGTATGGATGGCATGCAAAACAAAGCTTTTCACTGTACCTTGGTATATGTGACAACAACAAAGTATATTTTTGTACCAAAAGTCTTCTAATATAAAAATATTTCAAAATCTGCTTTGCCATATCCCCTTTGTATCTCACATGTTTCAGTTCTCTTTCTTCCAAATTCCACAGAATCCAGATTTATCTTTCTTAGCTGTTTGTGATAGACATCACAGGAATTAGTACAGTGAATCTCTGCCACACTGCCGTCAATGCCCGTAGATCCTTTCTTAAAAGTGCCCACTGGCATGAGGGAGGGATGGAGTTGAGTTACCGATACAGATCTTCTTCTCATATCAGGTGGTGGCTGGGTCAAACTTTGTGGCCCAGCAAGTACATCACTTGTGCATTAATCAGGAAATGGAATCGTGCTGGGTTTGTATGGGGACAGAAAAAAAAGCAGAAAACTGAGGAGATCAAAGCAAGGAGGGGTAACACAGAATGAGGTCAGGGTGAAGGGAGGGAGGAGTCCTTTAGCCCTCCACAGCTGTTCTTTGAACTGGAAGAACAATTCAACTTTCTGCAAGATTGTATGCAAACTGTTGTATTTCTCCTCTCAGATTACTGTCTTTATCTAGCTCAGAGTGAAACATGGGTGAATCTTGCCAGAATTCAGATGCAGGATTATTTCAGAACAAGTCTAGCTTTGTCAGCTTTTCAACCTCCTGAATTATTGGAAGGAATGGTTGAAAGCACCCGTCATTTTTTGAGTCATTAATTATGAAGGCATGAGTTCATGTGAAATTTTCAATAATGAGAATCCACAGAGCACAGAACTTCATTTGGGTGGACTTCATTCTTGTATTGCAAGGAGGTCATTTGGCCCAACAACTCTATGCCAGCTCACAGAACAATCTCATCAATCCCATTCCCCGACTCACTTCCACATATGGTATTCTTACTCACATGCACAACAATCCTACCCTGATTGGCTTGTTGCCTATCTACACTAGGTGTTACTGACAGTAGCCAATTAACTTAGTAATCAGTACATCTTTGGGATGTGGAGGGACACCAGAGCACCAGGTGAAACACACATGGTCACTGTGAGAACACCCAAACTCCACACAGACAGCACCCAAGACCGCACTTGAACCCAGGTAGCTGGAGCTGTGAGGCAGCAGCACTAACTGCTCCATCATTGCTCCAAAATCGGTGAAAGGATCACAGGTAACATTCTGATTATTGCATATGCCAATGATCACTCAGCCATATACTCAACAAAGACTATTTTTAAAATCACATTCAGAACACGTCATACTCAAGTGACATTATTCAGGTATTTTACTTAACTTCTGGCACAGAATACCCCTGCAAAAAACAAACAGTTATCTGGCACTATGTTCATCAGCAACAAACGATGTAACAAGAAGTATATGCTTAATTAGTCTTGACTAAAAGAAACTGCAGCAATGTGTTAGGATCAGGGAAGGGGCTGAACTGTTACTGTTTTCAAAAGTGGAACAAATCTACATCTAAAGCTGCACATGTGCATGTGCAACTAGGTATTTGAATAAAAGTTGAACCAAGTTAAGAACAACCACTGTACATTTCCACTAAATTGTGGAGATATTGGTATTTATTGGCATGTCAAGGCAGTAAGAGAAAAGGCTTGTGAAATTTAACTACTGGTATTGACAAATAAAAGGACTAGAGTTCCCCACCAGACTCTATGGCAAGCAAGCCATCTCAATAAATATGCACTTAAATTACTTTGGTACCTTGTAATTGCAATTCCCATAAATATCCACTAAACTTATTCTATCAAGATGGAGCAGCGATCCTCCTTTCTGAAGACAGATGATGTTAGCACTCTGCTAGCAGCTGTAATTCAATTTTCATTCAGTTTTGTCCTGTACATTTTTAATGATGATGAACAATGACAGTGATAGATGGCAATTTTCTTTCCCACTCTGCAACTGGTGACAGCAACAGATACTCCCAGGCCAGCTACGGTGAAAGGCTTCTCACCCAAATGCCTTTGCCTGAGAAAGAAAAGCTTTATTGTACCAGGAGAACATCCTTGTTCTCCATGTTTTCTATTGTCTATGTCCTTTTGAAGTGTGATTAGCAAGATGATCTTTTAAGAATTTCCTGACTAGAGGCTGTGGGGTTGTACGCATTGAGGAAGAACATCCTGTCATTGCTCGAGAGATTGCCATGCTTTGGATTTTAATCAAACCTTCAAAAACAAAATGAAATATGATTAATTTTTTTATATGTCTAATTGCCTTTCATTTTCATGGAAGGTGAAGATTTATGGCAATGAGAATTGCTTCTGCTTATGTGTTTCATCACGTCATCAAACCATTCTCCAGTCGCTTTACTTCCAGCTGTCACAGTCACTGAATGTTAGTCTGTCCTTTTCATAAGTTTTTTTCATGAATTAACTAAAAAAAATGTTTTTCAGAGTTTAACCTGGGTTTTGGTTTAACAGTTCAATGTTATTCATTACTTCTGATTTCTTCCTGTAACTGGAAATCAAAAAAAAACCCTAGAGATACTGGAAATCTGAAATAATAAAAAAAGAAAATGCTTGAAGCACTCAGCAGAACAGGCAACATCTGCAGAAGGAGAAATAAAGTTAATGTTACAGGTTGAAGACCTCAGAACTGGGACGGTGAGAAAAAGAAGTTAGATTTAAGTTGCCGAGGTGTGGGGTTTGGATGGGTTGAATTCTGCCTTTAGCCTCTTGCACAGTCCAGCAAGGCCCAAAGTAAACTTGAGGAACAATATCTCATCTCACATCTGGGCATGTTGCAGCCTTCAGTGGTCAATCCTGAATTCAACAATTTTCAGGTAACACACATTTGCTCTCTCCACAGACACTGCGTGGGTTGCTGGCCATTTCTAGCATCCTCCTGCTGGTTTCAGGTTCTTGTAACAGGTCTAATCTGCATTTCACAGCTGTAACATGTTTCTTTATTTGTTTTACCTCTCTCCTTCTCTCATTCCAACTGCTTCCATTGATCCATCAGGCAGACTATTCCGTGAACTGGGATTACCACAGGTCACCCAACCAGAGATATTCCCTTTAATCTATCCAACCCCTTAAATGACGTCACATACTGGTCTTATTTCCAGTTTTGCCCAATATTTAAATAAAATACTTCTGAAGCAGAGTGGAACACAATGCTGCTACTTTCTATGTGGCACCAGTCTTTGTGCACCTATTATTATTGCTCAGGACAGTACATGACGCTGACATTCAGGCTAACCTTAATGAAAAAGAAGAAATTCTTGAGAGTATAAGAGACTTCCATTTATGCAGAATATTTCACGTAGCATAAACATCCCAAGGAGCATTATCAAACAAATAAGACTGACATTGAGATACTTTTCTTTCTCATTTATTTATTTTTCATGATCTTGGCTTGGTTGCTAGGGCACCATTTACTGCCCATTCCCACTTGTCCTTGAGAAGATGGCAGTGAGCCTTTGAGTGGATACTCCCACAATGCTGTTAGGTCGGGAGTTCCAAGGTTTAGACCCAGTGACAACATGAAACTGGCAATATATTTCTAAATCAGAATGGCGTGTATTGGAGAATACTGGAACACCTTGGGTAGAGGTGAAGCTGGTTGTCGAGTGAAAGTCTTCAGTACAATAGCCGAGATGTTGTCTGGTCCTGTAGCCCTTGCTGTATCCAATGCTTTTTACTGTTTCTTCATATCACGTGCAGTGAATCAAATTGACTAAAGACCGGCACTTAATGTAACATTAGAACAGATAATCAACGCACAGTGAAAGATGTGATTTTAAAGAAACACAATGCAGAAATTAGAGTGTTGTTTATGTTGAATGCATATGAAAGCAGATGATTATCTTCACATTGAGGTATTGTTTGATCAGGAGGCAGCAGAGATAAGCAAGCACGAGGGTGATGGACAAATGTTGAGAGTTAGGACATGGGCTGGAGAGTTTTAAGGTAATCTCAATAACCAGCGATCTCCTCTCTCCCACTTCCACCAGGCCAGGTTTAGAAATTTACCCTCACATCTCTGCCAAGGCAAAACTAAGCTCTTGAGGAAGTCTAAATTATAAACAAAGGTTAAAATGAAACTGTACCCCTTGGGTGGAGCCATGGCAGAATGGATCACCTGTTTAATGAAGAAATCAATGGAAAGAATGAAGCAAGGATCTGGACCTGCTGCAATTCGCCTACCGCCACAACAGGTCCACAGTGGACACAATCCCACTGGCTCTCCACTCGGCTTTGGAGCACCTAGACAACAGCAAAACATACATCAGGCTGCTGTCTATTGATTACAGCTCAGCGTTCAACACCATCATCCCCTCAGTACTAATCACCAAACTTCAAAGCCTGGACCTCACTGTTCCTCTTTTGCTCTATTTATTTATTTTTGTATCTTATAGTAATGTTTATGTCTTTATGTCTTGCACTGTACTGCTGCCACAAGACAACAAATTTCACAACATACGTTAATGATAATAAATCTGATTCTGATTCTGTTTCTGAGAGAAGATCAAGATCACTGCAATGGGCAGGCCTATTCCCATTTCTTCTCAGTGAGACCAACAAAATTTTATCCGGATGGTCAAAGGTAATTTACACTCCAGATGTTAAATTTAGCTGCAGCTTTGGTCTGGCCATGCAAACTGTCTTCACATTGTCTAGCCTGTCTCTGGTTGAAAGTGAACAGTGCTGCCAAGCAGTGAATGGTGTGCTGTTTGGCAGAGGCAGATCTACTGCTCAATAGCCAATAAATGTAAACAGTTAGTAAGATTGGAAGGTTTAATTCCCTGATTTTCCTGCTCATGTTGAGGTGAGATGGGACTGTGAAGAATTTTGTAAAGCAGTTTTGACACCGCACTGGAGTTAACACTGGTTTCCTACATAATGCAAACTAGTTATGTCTTCATTCCAGGCTGAAACCAGGTTCTGATTTTGGTGCAAAAGAATAAACTAGCAATGTAGTGTAGTGGTTAGCGTAACGCTATTACAACACCAGCGACCCGGGTTCAATTCTGGCCACTGTCTGTAAGGAGTTTGTGCATTCTCCCCATGTCTGTGTGGGTTTCCTCCGGGTGCTCCGGTTTCCTCCCACATTCCAAAGACGTACGGGTTAGGAAGTTGTGGGCATGCTCTGTTGGTGCCGGAAGTGTGGCGACACTTGCGGGCAGCCTCCAGAACATTCTACGCAAAAGATGCTTTTCACTGTGTGCTTCGAAGTACATGTGACTAATAAAGAAATCTTATCTTATCTTAGATTGCAGACTAGCAAATCGGCACTCTGCTTCTCTGTGTTCCATCCACCTCCATCTCCCAATCTTCTTTCAGTAAAGACTGTTATTCATTACTCTGAATTCCCTCATCACTCCTATTCTATTATTTTTGCAGAACTTACTCACTGCTTGATCATCCATCTAGCTGATTTCATGTGACATGCAAAACCACTTTTATTCTAAATGCCTTAACTATACTTTCCTAATTGTTGCTGATTGAAATTCACCTGATGACATTGAGATGATTAATCCCAACCCTGATTGCTCTGCATTTGCAACATTCTGCAGCCAGATGTGGAAGGAAACTTTAGCCCAATAATATCTGGTGTTTTCAGGTTTCATAATTTTTTTGAAATTAAGTGGCTTAAGCTTGAGTATTTGCGGTGCAGAAGGCTAATGAAACAAAGTGGTCATTGGAACGAAGAAAATGTAATGGAACAGCTTCTGAAACTTGCTGTTAAAATGTAAAAGAATGTCACGAGTGATATTAGCCACAGCACCTCAGGGGAAATGGTTGCTATGCATGTAGATAAAGTTCAGAACCTAATTGCCTCCCAATTTGTGTGACTGGCAGGCATGTTTACAACTCGTAATTGTTTATCTATTAATTCTAATGCAAGTAGTTTAATGTGACCAGACAGCAATCATCTCTGTACTTAACAGTGACACCATAAGGAATGTCGTTGCTATATATTCCTCATCTTGTATCCAGCACAAGTTAAAAACACCATTTCACACAGATTCAAGAAAAAAACTTGGAGATAGAAATAATCAAGTGGAAGGGTTTGTGGGAAGGATCGATCGTCTGCTGTTGGTAATGTTCACAATTGTATCATGCCTTGGAGAAAATAAGCTTGACTTGTCATTTTCAATGTATTATGTCCAGTCAATGTCAGTTTCAAATTGCAGTAATCTGGGTCCACCTGTCGCCTGCCAGTTCTTGCTTCACCCCTTCCCTCCACCTTTTCATACTGGCTATCTCCCCTCTTTACTTCAGTCCAGGTGAAGGGTCTTGACCCAAAACGTCGACTGTTCATTTCCCTCCACAGATGCTGCCTGACCTGCTGAGTTCCTCCAGCAGATTGTTTGTTGCCGAAAATGGAACAACTATTTTTGGGGAGGCTATCAGAATCCGGTTTATTATCACTGACTTACATGACGTGAAATTTGTTGTTTTGTGGCAGCAGTGCCGTGCAAAGACATAAAAGACAAAAAAGGAGAAAAGTAGGGTGAATTGAATTGGTTGGAAGCTTATCAATGATAAAGACAATACTGATCAATAAAATAACTTTTTGTTGCCCCAAAATTCCACAAACATAACTTGGAACAAGTGACAGTCATGTTCACTTCCCATGTTTTTGAACTGCTATAATGATTTAGTCCATAAGGCAGCTATAATACCTTTCTCAATCTTACCGCATGTTAAAGATGGTACATGATTGCATCATAACTATCAAATGTTGTACATTATGGAGTTACGCAAACTGTTTCTTTATGTTGCGCACAGTCAATTAGAAAGCAATTGGCATTACACTTTTAATCAATATCACACAGGAGATTTGTTGTGGTGACCATGAAATTCTAACAACTTGCATGAAGGAAGGAAAAGGTATTGCTTAGTAATGTATTGCTAAATTACCAATGGTAAAATGAACAATCTACAAATTTTACAAAGAGCCTTATGAAGAGCTGTGGGAAAGCCGCTCCATGCAGAAACAGGTATTTTTATTTACAAATCAAACTGATCTTTATTCTAATGTTGAGACAAGTGGCCAGGAATAGGGTACCTTGGAGTTAATGTTGGGAAATGAGGCAGGTTTAACAAATATAAAATATCTTCTTGGAAGCAGTTATCACAGTATGACAGCATTTTGTTTTTCATCTGAGAGGGAGAGACTCTAATCAGAAAAAAAATGTTTAACTTAAATAACTGGAATTACATAGAGATGAGGATAGAGTTGGCTGAAGTGGATTGGTCCAAAAGATTAGCAGGAAAGACAGCTGATGAGCAATAGTAGACATTTTAAGGGGTAATTCATGATGTTCAGGAGAAATGTATCCCAGTAAGGAGGAAAAATTCTAAGGGAGGAATGAACCAACTGAGGGTATTAAGCTGAAAGAGAAAAAATATAAGGAGACAAAAGTTAGCAGAAGACTGAAAACCGGGATAAGTTTAGACTCAAGCAAAAGAGGACAAAAATAAGAGAGAGAGAAAGTAAACTATGCGTGCAAATTAGCAAGGAATATAAAATAGACAATGAGTTACTCAAGTATTTAAAAAGGAAGAGAGAGGTGCAACTGAACGATGGATCCCTAGGGAATAAGATTGGGGAAATATTTATCGGAAATGACTGAGGAGTTAAACAGATATTTTACATCAGTCTTTGTGGAAGAAAATGCAGCAAACATCCCTAATACTGAAGAATGCTGGGGAGAAATTAAGTATCATCACTATCATAGAGAATTGGTATTAGGGAAACTAATGGGGCTAAAGGCTGATTGGTTCTCTGGCCTGGATGGCTCGCATCTTTGGATCCTAAGATAAGTAGCTACCAAGATAGTGGATGAGATGCATTAACTGTAATCTTCCACAATCCTTAGATTCTAGAGAAATGCCTGAGGACCGGAAAACTGCCAATGTGCCAATAAGGGATGGAAGTAGGTAAATAAAGGCTGATTAGCGTATCATCCAATATGAGAAAAATGTTGGAATCAATTATTAAGGAAGCAGTAGCAGCTACAAGGGATTGTAATCAAAGTAAGCAGAGTCAACATGGCTTTATGAAGAGGAATTTGTGCCTGATGAACTTATTGGAGTTCTTTAAGAAGTCTCACACAGGGTGGATAGAGGGGATCCTCAGAGAAGGTTAAATCACAAGATAAGAATCTGAGTGTTTAATGTAACAAATTGGCATTGGTAGGGCACTGGCTAACAGGCATGAAGTAGCGAGCCAGGATAAAGGTGTCATTTGAGGTACCACAGGGATCATTGGTGGGACCACAACTGTTTACAACATATACTGGTGCCTTGGAGGAAGAAAGGCAAATTTGTGGACAACACAACAATAGGTGGGAAGACAAGTTGTGGAGAGGCTGCAAACAGTTTACAGTGTGCTCTCTTTCCACGATGCTCTCTGACATGCTGAATGTTTCCAGAATTTTTTAAATTTCTGGTTTCCATGACCTGCAATTTGTGTTTTGATTTTCAGTTGACAGAGATAGGTTAATTGAATCGGCAAAATCTTGACAATTGGAATTACAATGTGGGAAACACTGAAGTTGTTCATTTTGGAAGGAAAAACAAAAAAAAAAAGAATATTATTTAAATTATGAGAAACATTATTTGAATCTGCAGCACAGAGGGATTTAGGGGTCATTGTGCCCAAAACATGGAAAGCTAGCCATCAGGTTCCTGAACCGACCTGAGAAACCCTAATATTACCTCAGACTATATTTCTTTTTTTGTCGCCCTTAACTTGCACTAATGCCAATATGTTTATTTTTGTTTATTTTGTTGTGTAAATTATGTATAATTTATGTTAATTTAAGTTTATGTTAATTTGTGTTTGTAAAGTACTGTGGTGCTGCTGCAAAAAGCTAATTTTCATGGCATTTACATCCTGGGTACATATGGCTATGACAATAAACTTGAACTTGAACAAGTGCGACAGGTTATAGTGACGGCTATTGGAATCTTGGCCCTTATTTTAAGGGGATTTGAGTAAAAGAGTCCACTCAGCATCACTGCAAACATACAAGGCTCTAGTGAGACCCCGTCCAGAGTACTGCTAATAATTTCCGTCCCCCAATTTGAGGAAATAGAAGACTTTATTTATAAGTTCTCTGAACTGCCTCCAATCAAACAATATGACAATGATGATTCCGGGTGTAAATTCTATTCGTTAGTGTTTAGGAGAATGAGAGGTAATTTTACTGAAACATGTAAGATCCTTATCTTGGAGGCTGGACAGAGAAAGTTCTGAGAGAATGCTCTCAGGGAAGAGAGTATTACCACAGGGAATGGTCCCAAAATAAAGGGGTGCCCATTTATTGTTGTTGTAAAGCAGAATCTCCATCAGAAGCCTGAGAGTATTTGGAGCTCTGGCACAGAGAGCTGTGGATCAGACAGCATGGAGAAATTAAATCTAATATCGATCTCTAATAAGGAAGGGAATTGAGGGTTATGGGGACAGGGCAGGAAAATGGACTTGAGGAATGCTAACTCAGCCACAATCCTATTGAATGGCAGTGCAGGCTTAGGGGCTTGAATGGCCGACTCCTGTTCCTAACCAGAGTCCAAGGCAGAGGGTGGAGGCCGCTGAACTTCCTTCTTCACCCACTTCTTGCCCACTCCTCACTGGCGAGTTGTAGGTCGGGGCAGGAGCCTCCTGGATACTCAATTCTTTATCATATCAGGAATCTTCATAATGAGGGGTGGAGAAGGAGCCAGATGGTAGAGGACTGCATTTGGCCGACTGAGGCTCTGGAGAACAATTCTTGAGAGGGTGAGGCAGAATTTGACAATGAATGATATGGCAAGTCACATGTAGCAATGATATTTCCTCCATGTGACTGAAAATGCTGGCTCAAACTTTGAACAGCTATGTTCTGGAAAAACAAGGTTGTTGTTGTTCATGTGTTGAACGGATAATTATCAAAAGCTGTGGCTTCTACTGATAAAATGCTACTCTGCGTTTTCCACCACAGTGCCTTTCTGCAACTGTGCATAAATGTTCCAATGTAGGAAACTTGCAAGGATTCTTATGGAATCAACAGCAGAGTTTTCAGAAGAACACTAACCTCTTGCCTCAATAAACTAAGCCGTAATAGCCATGGCTCTCCACCTCCTCTGACAAGATGGAATCTTCAGAACATAAAGGAACATTACAGAAATTTGATTAAATTTTGACAGTGGGTGACCATAACCAAAATACTTGGCTTCCGTAAGACCATGCCTGCAGACACACCTGAAAATTAACTTCTTTTTCTTGTAGTGATATTGATGATGGTATAATCTGGTAACCAATTTAGAAACATTATGTTATATTTGGATGCATATAAACAAAATAGTTTTGCATTTTTAATTTAAAAATATTATATGATTCCAGGACATAATTTATTATTTTACAGATTTTGTCACATAGTCATAGAGTTGCCATGGTGAAGGAGGCAGCTCTGGTCTTTAAGTCCATACCAGCATCTGGTAGATCAATCTCATCAGTTCCATTCCCCAAACGCCTTGCAAATTATTCTTTCTCAAGTGCCTAAACAACTGCCACCTAAAAGCATTTATTGATTCTGCTTCCATCACCAACACAGGCAGTGAGTAGAAAGGTTTTTCTTTACATTCACCTTGTACCTTCTACCCAAAATTTTAATCTGTGCACTCCACTTCAGCCTTGACTACTTGGTGATGGGAACAGCTTCCCTCCATTGATCTATCTAAACCAAATGTGATCTTGTGCAACATTATCAAATTTCCTCTTGACTTCTTTTGGCTCATGGTATTGGTATTGGCATTGGTACTGGTACTGGTTTATTATTGTCACTTGTACTGAGGTACAGTGAAAAGCTTGTTGTACAGGTCAATTCATTGCACAATGCAGTTACATTGAGTTAGTACAGAATGCATTGATGTAGTACAGGAAAAAACAGGAACAGTACAGAGTAAGGTGTGACAGCTACAGAGAAAATGCAGTGCAATAAGGTGCAAGGTCACAACAAGGTAGATCGTGAGGTCATAGTGCATCTCACTGAGTAAGGGAACCGTTCAATAGTCTCATCACAGTGGGGTAGAAGCTGTCCTTAAGTCTGGTGGTACGTGCCCTCAGGCTCCTGTATTTTCTACCCGATGGAAGAGGAGAGAAGAGAGAATGTCCCAGGTGGGTGGGGTCTTTGATTATGCTGGCTGCTTCACCAAGACAACGAGAGGTAAAGACAGAATCCAAGGAGGGGAGACTGGTGTCCGTGATGCGCTGGGATGTGTCTATCAAGCCATGATACATCCAGATAGTATGCTTTCTATGGTCTATCGGTAAAAGTTGGTGAGAGCCAGAGGATAAACCAAATTTCTTTAGCTTCCTGAGGAAGTAAAGGTGCTGGTGAACTTTCTTGGCCATGGCATCTACGTGATTTGACCAGGACAGGCTGTTGGTGATGTTCACTCCCAGGAACTTGAAGCTCTCAACCCTCTCGACCTCAGCACCATTGATGTAGACAGGTGCATGTACACCGCCCCCTTTCCTGAAGTCAATGACCAGCTCTTTTGTTTTGGGGCTGATGGGGAACAACCCCATCTTCCTGCAGTTGAAATCACTAAACTTCAGAACGATTTTCAGGAATGTACAATCACATAACAAGTTTTTAAGCAAGAGTAAAAACAGATAATGCTTCACACACTCAGAAGGCCAAGCAGCATCTATGAAAAGAGAAACAGAATGAACATTTCAGGTCCGAGTTGAAACATGAACTGTTTCTCTGCCCTCAAGTGTTCCCAAACCATTGAGTGTTTCCAGCATATTCTATTTTTATTTCAGATTTCTAGCATCTGCATTTTTTTTCTTATTTTCGTCAAAAATATTGGATCCCTGACCCAGAAACCTATGGCAGGTTACCTCCTGTATTGTTTTCTGTTCTGTCACTCTATTAAAATCACTTCCTACAATTCTGCAGCTTCTCGTCTTGGCAATACATGTTTATTTGATGCCTGTCACCACAAATGTTTCAATCTTCTCTGGCAGGTGTTTTATTCTTGTCAAAACCTGCACGCTTTCTTCATGCAGTTTGGTGCAATAAAATACGATTTAGTACAGTAAAATATATACTGCAAAAGAATTTTCCATAGTTGGCTTTACTCCCAGGAGTCATAATACTCGTGTCAAAATCTAGATTTGTTAAAGGCATTTGCAGCACGACATTGACAACATAACCTTCTCCCGCCCAAAGTTTTTGTACCTTAGTATGGAACATCTCCCTCATTTGTCAAAATACTGTGAAATTATCAGGAGGAAAATAGGTTATTCAAATTGAGTTAATTTAGGCTGCATATTCACTGCATCCTTGAAGATGTTGATCTTGGGATAACACATTTGGCTAGAAACTCGGTGTTCCTGCCTTGCTTTACGTCACTGTAGAATTCTGACCTGCTATTTCTGGGAGAGGGTGACCCTTGTGCTCTGACATGATGCATCAGGAATGCATTGGCTCAATCCCCACACAACCTTCCTTCTGAAACGTTACAGGGGAACTCGGGCAATGTTGCCCTGATAGAGACTATTGTTTGGCAATCACAGGACAACAATCTTCCCAGTGTAGGGCGGTGCAGAAAAATAACTGCTGTATTTATCTTTCAAACTTTGTAGCTCCACATCCATTTCACTGCACTGAGGCCCCATTATTTCCAGATTGCAATGCTACATCTCCCCAATCCCACAATCCCCAAATCCTATGCCCTCACCTCAATCTCCCATTCTATTGATCTGTGATCCCAAGTCCTAGGTTCTGATCTGTAGCAGGTCTCAGGTGCAGTGTGTTTGCAGTGGTGGGGAGTAGGAGAGGGCATGATGAAATGGCTATCAGTGTCCATCAGGTACATCCTCTTGAATGATTTATTATTGTCACATATACTGGGTACGGTGAAAAGCTTTCTGTTTTGCATACCATTCAGACATCATGCCATACAGAATTACATTGAGGTAGAAGAAAGAAAACAGAATGCAGAATATAGTGTTACAGTTACAGAGAAAGTGCAGTGCAGGTAGACAAATAAAGGGCAAGGGCTATGACAAGGCAGAGTGGGAGATCAAGAGTTCAAGATTTCATCCTTTAGCACGTGAGAGGTTCATTCAAGAGTCTGATAACAGTCCTTGAGTCTGGTGGTACGTATTCTCAGGCTTTTGTATCTTCCGCCCAACAGGAGAGGGGAGAAGAGAGAATGGCCAGGGTAGGGGGGGTCCTTGATTATGTCAGCTGCTTTTCCGAGGCAGTGGGAAATGTAGATGGAGTCAATGGATTGGAGGCTGGTTCGTGTGATGGACTGGGCTGTGTTCACAACTAGCTTTCCTGTCCCATTATATCCAGAGCCCGCAACCTTGTTCCAGAACTTCACAGGGAGACCTAACAATCCAAGCACATTTCTAAGAACAGCAGAAACTTTTCCCAACATCATGTTTTCTTCAACCAACACCATCAGAAATCACTTGGTCATTTGTTCCTTGTGCAACCTTAATGTGTGGAAACTGGCTGCTATGTTTACCTTCAAAGGTAATTATATTTTAAAATGTGTCTATTAGTTGTGAAATACTCTGGTATTTTGTAAGGTAATGATAAGACTGGCAAGTCCTTCCCTTTCAAACTACTGAATTTTACAGAAAGGATAGTAAAAGGTTTGAATGCAAACAATTACTTTTCTTCTGGGGTTTTCTTCTCAAACATAGGAACGAAATATTTAGTCATTCAGATCATTGCTGAACAAGAACATAACTCAATAGTCCCACATATACCTCATAATACATTTGGTTATCAAAAACATTTTAATTAAAACTAAACAACTGACAATATCAGTTGCTGTTTGCAGAAGGAAGTGCAAATTTCTCCCAAACCTTTCCACATTTGTATAAGATGAGACGCATTGATGGGGGAGACAGGCAAAATCTTTTTCCCATGGTCGGGATATCAAAAACAAGAGGGCGTATTTGCAAGGTGAGTGTCAGTAGTTTTAAAGGGGGTCTGAGGGGTACATTATTTTACACGGAGAGTGGTTGGTAATTGGAATGTGCTGCCAAAGGAGGTGGTGAAATCAGATGCAATTACTATGTTTAAGGGACATTTAAGCAGACACTTGAACAGACAAGGCACAGACGGATCTAGTCCTAATACAGGCACATAGGATGAGTGGTTATGGGCAAAAAGGTTGGAATGGACATGGTGGGCTGAAGGGCCCATTTCTATGCGGTACAACTCTGTGACTCTCTGACTGGATTTCCTATCTTCCGTTCCAAAACGTCTTGCGTCACATGTTAAATCAAAATGACACATTTTGTGCAGTCTCATTGTCATTTAACCTGGATACCATTCTGGTAAATCTATTGTTCACTCTCTCAAGGAGGAACAGGATCAATGAGAATACTTTCCCCACGCATCTCACTCCCCGCCAGAGTTTACCAGGCACCATCTGACAAACCAGGGGGTCACTCCATTTCATGTCCTTTTTATCTTAAATATGGTTTAATACCAAATTTTGGTTGGATTCAAAGGTGGCAGACATTGACTCCCAACACAAATGCTTCAGTTTGTCAGGTACTTTGGGTGAAATAAATTGCCTTGGCCAAAATATATTTTAACAAGCTCTTCTTAATTATAGGCTAAAAAAAAGGTTTAACAAAACAAAATAGAGAAAAGTTTTTTTTGTTCATCTTTAGCAGGAGGACAACTTAGTATCATAAAATATCTTATATGCTTGACTACACCATGTCTGTACCTTTCTTGTGATGTTATTGTATAAGATAGCAACTAAATTTACCCCATTCAATGGCAATAGAATAATTTGCGGTGAGCGATGTTGATTTGGTAAAAAGTGGTAGATTGTACACATGATGATTCTGACTTTGAAATCAGTATTGATTTTCTGACAAGTATCTTCAAATTTCTTGGAAAATGGACTGAATTTTCCACTGAAAACAAACTTTCAGTTACTGATGGCCCACACGTCCTGCCAGTTTTCAACTGACTGGTTTATTACTTGGTGTGGATGAAGGATTCTGCCGCTCCCAGGAGTCGGTTGTTGTGAAATGTTCATTTCAGTTTTTAGCATTTTTGTTGCAATGTCTAAGTTCAGAATATGTCAATATTCCTCGAACTCTTGGAAGGACAGAATTTTAAGACTACATTCTCATCAGCCTTTATATGCCTTTTACCAAAGACAGCACCTACTCTCCATTTTTTATTTCTACCAATTGATGCTCCATGACTTTATTCCAGGTGAGCTGAAAGATATGATGCTTTCTATGAGGGCAAGACATACAGTATAGCACACAACATACCCTGTGATTCTATTCAGAAAAAAAAAGTAACTAAAAACATTACAAAATTGTCTCTCCCTGCAACTTTACCTATTCCAATTTGCTAATATTACCTTCTGCTTTTTGTTCGTCCCTTGCTCTTTGCTGTATACCTCATTTGGGTCTTTCATCATTGACTTAAAATTGTATTGATTGTGAATATTTCTCATTCAATATATACATACTCCTGGAATGTTTTAGGGTGGTTGTCACTTTGCACCATTAATTGGATTAAATTGGAAGCAAAACAACAGGACACCATGGATCCTGTCCAAGCATTGACAGCATGAGAAATAAAGGCAAATATTGGGACCGAAACAGGATAGGAATGGGTAGCTGACACCGAGACAATGCAGAGTTTGACTATCTGGGAGCTCAAAGCAGAGGGAAAGGCATGGAACCTTGAGGACTCCCACCTTGACTCCAAAACATTTTAAGCAAGGTTATTGGATTTGTCTTGTGCCTCCATGACATTTGATTTTAGAAAAAGTTCATTAGAAGATTATGTCCATTGTTTTGTTTTAATCTTAAAGTAGTTTTCTATCAGATTACTTAATTGCTTATTCAGTTGTTTTGATCTACACTCCTTCCATGACAAATATACCCGAACTTTGGATAAGGAGACCAAAACTCTGCATAATACTCCAGGCACGGTCTTCCAAATTTTAGTAAGACATCTTTATGCTTGTGTTCATATCTATGTTCATAATTTTTAAAATGCATTACCCAACTCTTTGCTATTTTAGTCTATTCTTTATGATTTTAATTGGGTTAAAATGGTTTTTAATTTTATTTGTTAATATACTTTAACAATTTTTGTCTTTTTTAATTATTTAAATCTGTCTGAAAACACACATTGCATTACCTGTTAGTTAAAATAAATTCATAAATTCTTTGTTGATATTGGAGGGATGCTACTCAGGCTGTGGAGTCAGAACCAGTGATCACATGTTCAGATTAAAAAGGGATCAACCATTTGGGAGTGAAATGGGGAGAGGGGCTGTTGATATTTAGCTTCTCCAGTGCAGAAATTCAATAGTTAATTGTATTAAAGGCAGAGTCTGCTCCATCATTCAATCAGATCATGGCTGATCTAACTGTAATCTCACCTCCACATTCATGCCTACCCCGGTAACCTTTCTTCTCTTTGCTTATCAAAAATCTATCCATCTCATCCTTAAAAATATTCTCCCACCTTGTGAGGGAGGAAGTTCCAAATTTTGCTTGAGCTTCTGAGAGAAAAAAATGTTCACTTCATCTCTGTTTTAACTGGATGACCACTTGTTTTTCAACAATGACACCTTAGTTCCAGATTCATCCACACAAGGAAACATCCTCTCTACATCCATGGAAGAACAGAACTTGTAATCTACTGCAAGAAGCAACAAGGAGGTATTTTGTCTGAAGTTTTTGAAGGTGCCTTCAACTGAGTTGGGGTAGAAGTTTGGGTTTGCTTTGCATTAAACTCACTTGCATGTTGCTGCTAATTTATTCAACACTTTTTCAACAGACCACTGGACCATAATTTGGGTTTTCTGTCAAAACTCTTGACTGGGTTAGATAGAATAAATAGAGAAAATCTGTTCCCATTTGCTGATGGTTCAACCATTCTATGAGTCTTCATTTTAAAATCTGTCCATTTGCAGCATTAAGAAATTAAAAAAATTATGTATGTTGGAATGAATAACAAATCACCTGAGAAATATACAACAGTGAAGGTAAACAAAGACTTTGAATGGGAGAGGCAAGTTATTGTTCCTGGAATTTTACATCAAAAACATCAACCTGTAGCGGCTGTTACTGCGATGTGAAAACAAGACACTAGTCGATGGGTTTCAGAACAAGAACTGGTTTTTTATCCCGCCTTGTGCGGGCCTTTTAAGAGAGACTGTTTCTGCCCACCGAAAACAGAAGTGACGTATACGTCAAACCTTTCCTGCGCGCGGGTTCTCCCTGTCGCTCAGGGAAGATGAAGGCCCAACGCCATCTTGGGCCTCGCCGCTCCGATGACGCGCGACCTGACCGCCGAGCTGGTTCGCTTGCTCGGACGGTGAGTCGCTCCAAACCTAACTTTTTTTAAACAGAATGCTGACTCAGCATTGCGGGCTCAGTTAAGGAAATGAAGCATGGAGCCAGTCACAAGAGTATGACAGAATTATCATTGTATCCAAAAACATATGCTGATGCTACACTATCTTGTGTTTTTAACTAATCACAAAGGTGCATACAATACACCAATCATCATTTTTGAAGATCACTTTCAAACCTAAAAACAAAGCACAAATATCTTAACTTGTGCCTGGTGAAGAGGAGACAGCTAGAAAAAAAAGTCCATCCACCAACTTCCGAACATGTGCAGAGAAGGGTGAAAGAAAATAAGGTCAGAATCAACCGTCCAAAAGCCAGGCAAGGTTATTTCATCAGTCAGAATGTTACCCTGTTCAAGCAATCTTCCACATGTTGTTGCATTTACAAACAATGGATATTATATATTTATTATCTCTCCAACAAAAATCACCTGCAGGAGCCTTACTCAATTATTAGACCTGCTCCAGGTAGTAAAGAGTTTGTCAATCCTATCATTCAGTGGCTGTCTGATTAAATCTGTCTGTTCTGCTTGATGAATTCAGCCGCTGAGGCAGGCAGAATTTATACACACAGCAGCAAACCCACCACAGTCCATCAGCACTGCAGGCAAATGAGATTTCACTGAAAATGAAATTTACTAATACAGCAGACAGATTTACTGGGGCTAGGAATAATGCAGTGGTAAAACACCGAGGTCCTTCAGCCGTAGGACGAGTAGGACACTGAGATAAAAGTGCATTTTGTTGAAATAACAGCAATCTGCCGAGTAAATCCTCTTTTTTGTCTCAGCTGAGCACAGTGGTCAAACCACTGTTGACGTGGAAGTAATGGCAATCAGGAAATATTCTGCTCCAGTGTATGCTGTGCTTGAATTCAACTTAAACGTATTAAGCACTTTTCAGTGGTAGATCAGGAACTTTCAGATTTCTTAAATGAATGTTAAGGACCTTCAATATACCATCTAAATAGTTTGTATTGCAGCCATTCCCAAGCAAACTTCAAAGCTCAATGTCAGGATGTCATAGGGCCTTCAAATGGTTAGCAATAGTCTGTAGTTAGTTCTCTACTCAGTTACAAATGGGGCATGCTCTGCAATAGACAAGTCAACGAAAAATCTATTGGAGGAACTCAGTGGGTCGAGCAGCGTTTGTGGGAGGAAAGGAACTGTCAACGTTTCAACATGAAACATTGACAGTCCTGATGCAGGGTTTTGACCTGAAACGTTGACAGTTCCTTTCCTCCCACAGATGCTGCTCAACCTGTTGAGTTCCTCCAGCAGATTGTTGCTCCAGATTCCAGCATCTACAGTCTCTTGTGTCTCCATGGATACAATTCATCTGCCTTTGACCACAGATTATTTCCTCCCAGCTCAACTCCATTTCCTTCTGTTCTTCGAACTCATCTCCACAACAACATAGGTAAAATGAGAGAACCTAAAGTTCAGATAAAAGCCAGATGTGCAAGTCATCAAGCTGGTTTACTGTACATTTTAAGTTGGCATAAATGTATCTGATATGCTTGCTTTAAAGGTCAATGTTTCCTTTAACCCTGTGGCAAAAGTCAGCATGGGCCACCTCAACTTGTTGTGGAATTGGTCAGTTAATGCTGCTGATCATTGATTGTATAATGCATTTTGATATGGAACAATCTGAAGAGATGTTGCATGAAAAGCATTTGTCAAATCCTGATGTTGCTGCATAGGTTAAGGTCTTACAGGGCAAGAAATAGTTAAGTGGAAATCACCACTGATCGTTATTACAAAACTTGCTGATGATGTTACAAATTACTGATACTTCTTGTTGACTCTATATACAGATTCACACATTGTCCCTTTTGCATATTTAAAATGACTAAACTGAACAACATTCTTTATGTAAGATTATAGAGTTGATTTAAACATGTTCTGTAATGTATTCATGGGTTCATTTATCTTCACTCTGTAATAGAATGTTAGTTCCACTCACTCAATCTCTGCAACATGTCTGCAGAATGCCTATGAATTATCTATAGTCTGTCCATAAACTTCAGTTCAAGCCATAAAGTACCCTTATACAAACCATTATTCAAACTGTGCCATGCCTAGAAGAATGTAGTGGAGCATTGAAGCCCTGAATATATTTTGTTCACCATACCTCTTTGATCTTAAAAGTCCTAAAATACTATTCAATGTGAGCAAAATGTCTCTCGCCCAATTATTCCTCCAAGGAACATCAAGCAAATAGTTTGACTGGTCATTTATTTCTTTGTTGTTTGTGAATCCTTGTGGAACAAAAAGTCATTGCCACTTTCTCCCACAATGTACTTCAAAAGTGATTCGTTGATTAATGTTTGAAGCAGAGGAGATTCAAACATAATGAGTGAAAATTTCTTGAGGCATGAGATAAGTTATTTCATAAAGCCAATGACTTAGAAGATTTCTTACATTTGAAACATTAACATGGCATAGAAGGGGAAATAAAGGGAGGGCTGCATCCATGTTACAATATTCAGTCGTGCAGATGGTCATGTTGGTAGTCTTCTGTAATAAAAAGTACAAATGAACATCAAGGTCCTCACTTTGAAGTCTTCCACCACTGTGGAGAACAGACATCATAGATGTAACGTGCTGGGCAACAGATGGTGGGAGATATGAGTTAGATAATCACAGGAGAGAGCAAGATGGAAAGAAAATCACGGTGGGTAGAATGGAGTTGTATTTGGGAGTAAGATGATCACGTCAACGTTTATTGGTAATATCACAAGTGGAATATGATATATAGTTTCAGAAACTCTGGAGACAAATGAATGCCAGACATAAACCAGAAAACAATGATAATTCAATAACTAACCCTTAAGATACGAAGAAAAAATAACATTCTTTTGAAAAGAAATTTCATTGATCAATAGCTAGGTATTGATCAATTTTCTTGTCATTAGGTTGTTTAAATTAGAATGATTACAAAGGTGTAAAAATGATGGGAAACAGAAATACCCTTATTTATAAAAAAAAGAATAACTCTCATAGGTATTTTATATACCTGGTGATGAACAAATTAATAATTATTTGGTTTAAAAGGGATTAATTGTTCCAAAGATGCAGTTGTGGTGCAGCTGTTAAGCTGTCAGAGTAGCAACCCAAGCACTCCTTACAGGTAAAGCAGTGACTCACTTGTACTTCTTTCGGTTTAATGGAAATAAAATTGTTAATAATCAGGATTTTTTTAAAAAACAACTATTATTCGTAATGATGACTATAAAATTACTGTATTATTGTTTAAGTGATTTGGTTCACCAATTCCCCTCAGTAGAAGAAATCTGCTATACTTACCTAATCACCTTAATATGACTTCAGACTGCAGTTAACAGTTCACAGTTAACTCTTAACTGCCCTCCAAAAAGGATTAGCTAAAAAACTCGTTGTACCAAAACTGCGACTCAGAAGAAAAATACACGAGGGTGGGCATCTTACAAAGCATGCTATAAGACTTCTTACATGTGCTCTTGATATTAAGTCTAGCACACAGCTGAATGCTAAAAAGTGCAACTTACCTCAATGGGAATGTTGACATTTTATAGTCGTTTCTTTTAGAGTCTTCTGTGGTTGACCATTGCTCTCAGTAGATTGAATGAGTTGGGTAGTGTGGATAAGAGGGTGAGTTATGCATGGCTTAGTCAGATGATGACTTGAGTTTCTTTTCCTTGTTCCCTTCTAATTGGAAAAGCTTCAACCATTCACTTTCATTCATTTCTCTTGCAATGCCCACTTCAACAATTCCTTCAGCTCAAGTTCTGTCCCAGCAATAGTACTAGCACCCCATAAACATTCCTGTTGCTCTTGACGGGCTTCTGATTATAATTTGTGTAAATTATGAGCCTCATTTTTATTTTACATAATTTTCACTTGGAACTCATTCCCTCATTTTTGTTGTTAACCTGATTTAAATAAAAAGTCAACAAAAAACTTGTTATATTTTCTTGGGAAAATTACCACTGTAATGAGATCCATTTATAATTCTCAACTGGCTGCAGTCATACCTACTTAAATCAATACACCAATTTTGATATCAGTTGATCTATTGATGGTCACCATGTGAAAATTGGCCACCTTTATGGGATCTGCTTTGATATAAGTGGCAAAGAAATCCATTGCTGTTAAAAATGTTTAATAGGATTGTGCATCCCATCTTCCACCATGTAGATCTCATCAGAACAATAGCCTTTGCATTAACAAAACCGTTCTGCAACATTTTTTTACTGGGTGACGATTACAAGCAAACATATTGAATTCCAAGCGGAAATGTAAAATGAAAATAAGTATAAGTTATGCAAATGATATTCAAAATCCCAGTGTATTTGACTGGCCTTGATGTTAAGGGAGGCTTTCACTGTGCTTGGCATGAAGGAGCCCCATATTGACTCCTTCTGCCACTGGCTCATTGTGGTTGCAAAATCCAGTGTGGATCTTTACCAGGGATTCCTTGACAACAGCCACCAAACTTATGACCTCAACCACTCAGAGGGATAAGGAACACGGGAACACCACCACCTGCAAATTCCCTTTCCAAGTAACACGCTGTCCTAACTATACTGATATTCTTTCATCTTTGCTGGGTAAAGGTCCTAGAACGACCCATCCAATGGCATTGTAGAATTTCCTTCACCTCATGTTCTGGAGCAATTCAAGAAACTCAGCACCACTCCATCAAGGGGAACAATGAGTATGAATGTTAGCCTTACCAGCTGTACCCACACCCCATGAATAAATAATAAAATGTCCTGACACACTTGCACAATGCAACTCTATCCTAACAAAGTGTTTAATCACGGTTGATACAAATATTCTAGGTCTGACAAATAATAAAACAAGAGTAACTAATAAAATGCAAGAGGCCTCATCCACTCCATGTCTGTCAAGTTAACCTCATTGTGGAGGTACTTTTATTGCTGTACACTCATTCAACTCCTTGTACCTTGGTTCAGTTTGCTTGTCAGTAAGTGGCACGCTGGCCACTGTGGTCCATCTGAAGGAATCACATATGGCTCAGTGCGTGTGAGTACCTCTGTGCATACTCCTTTAAAACAAGTAGAACTGAAATGATCAAACTACATCATAAACCCGCTAAAAAGCAATATTTACAATTTTAAAACAAAAATTATGTATGGCACCGGATCCGTCTTTACTACTTCCTTTAAAAGTCAGTTGAAAGCAATTACATCTCCCGACTCATGAACAATATTTTTTTTATGAAATTGGAGGTCTGAGAACAAAAATGCTACCTATCTGCCTTGTACAGTACAGAGGAATGCAGTGCATTGGAAAGTGGCTGAGATGGTATACCAAGGTCCCATCTGTTTTCTCAAGTGGATGTAGAATATCCACGATGCTACTTCCAAGAGGAGCAGGGGAAATTGTTCCTGATATCCCTCCATTAGCAGCACTAAAACAGTGCTGCTGTGGGATCTTTGCAACAATTGGATGTTGTGCTTCTTGCATTAGACTTTAAGTTTATTTAATTGGCTGGAAAATGCTTTGCGGTGCCCTGAAATCTTGGGAAATGCTT
Source organism: Pristis pectinata (assembly GCF_009764475.1). NCBI lineage: Eukaryota > Metazoa > Chordata > Chondrichthyes > Rhinopristiformes > Pristidae > Pristis > Pristis pectinata. The sequence continues at coordinate 11,011,184 of NC_067431.1, read as the reverse complement.
TACTGACGATAAATTTGTCTTTTTTTCCAGAAGCAGTTTCATGGATTTACTGAATGTTCCCAAAATTCATGCACGCTTTGTGATGGATATGGAGATTGGACATCTTTTACCACTGAGCATTTTACCAGTTCCTCCACTTTCAGTTTAACAAACAAAAGCTTGGATTTTTTTTTGTAAAAATTTGTCTTTCGAAATAAATATGGTTGCTGAAGATGCGAATTTTTACCTTATTTTGATTTTGTGATAGGTGGTATATTAGTGAACTGATTATAGTGATTTCAATGATTTTAGTTAGAATTGAACAAGAGACTTCAGTCATGGCAATTTAGGAAATTTGGTCATAAATTTGTCCTGATCTATGTTACCATGGTGAACTAAATTGCCATGGATTTAACTGCACTATAACTAAATGTACTGCTAGACATACTTCACGCAGAGAAAGATGGTACATCGAGGTACAGAGATGCATTCACTGTATTTGTGATTATGTTTCTGCACCAGACAATGTATTACTTCACCTAAATTTTGAAAAAAGTGACATAATGCATAAAATAATACCATGAGTTAAGGTTGTGGAAAAGGCACACAGTATGATATTTGCATTAAATTGGTTTGAAACAATAAATCTCATTAAAAATCAATGGATATCTTTATGCCTTTCCCGCTTTTATTTCTAAGATCGCTATCTATCTTCTGACCTCGAGCATCAATTTGATCTTGAGCAATCACTTGCCTGTCACTCATCAGTTGTCTTATCTTTTCAAATGAGGTGTTATGGTAACAAATAAAATGAAAAGGAAGAAAAGGCATTCTGGAGATGAGATTATAGTGTCTGGGAAATAAGCATGTGACTTTTATATTACGCAACTGTATGAAACTGCTCACATGACTCACTGCTGCTCAACCTGCAAAGCCCTGATTTCTATTGAGTAAAAATGAAGTTGGAAAATAAATACTGGGAAAGACTGAAAAATAAAAGAAATGGGAAATTTCACACTCCCAGCTTTTCTTTTCAGAATTGTAATTTGGAATAACATTATAATGTGTCAGTTTCTTTCTTCTAAACAGTCTTCAATAATGGCACTGCTTAAAATTCACCATGTGGGTTGCCAAAGAGGCACTGGTGTTTCATCTGGTGTCGCCTGTCTTTCTTTTAAAAGAATGGAACTATTGCCTTGCTGTCCAGCAGTCAGTTATTGTCTTCTCAAAATGTTGTAACAATGTCAGTATACCTGTGCATCTTTTGTAGGTTTTGCTTTTTTGGACACTTCCTCAGCTCCTTGAAGTAACTACTTCTCCAATAATGAAATATAGAATTTCACAAGTTCACTAAAGAGGAGGAACACCTTGAGTTTGTTCCAGTTTACTGAACCACAGGATGTTTATAGTGCTCCATGAAACCCAAAGTCCATTTTAGATGTCACACACTCATACAATATGTAACTAACCCCACTACCACATACTTTTTTTTATTGTCTTACACTTACCACTCCATTGTATGGTCCCTGCTTCAACATTTCCATTTTCTCCTTCAAAGTTATAATATTACCAGCCTTCACTATACCCTATGCCACAGTATTCTATACTCTCTGGATGAATAAATTTCTCCTCATCTCTCTCTTCATTTAAAACTGAAGATATCAGTTGTTTTACCCTGACCATGGAATCTCAAACCCGGGACACCATCTTTGGGATGACATTATAACGTGTCAGTTTCTTTCTTCGGAACAGTCTTCATCTGGCCCTATCAAAAATCTTCCTACTTTTAAATTTTTTATTAAATCTTTTTTTGTCCAGTGGAAATAGCCTCAGAATCTCCATATTTCCTCATGACCCTATTTTGGGAACCCATGACATCTGTAAATGTTCTGATAATGATTGCGTTTTCCCAAACGCTGATCTCACTATATCCACATGTAAATTTATCAGTATGACTTTACTCTTGCATGCCATGCCCAATTTATGAAACCCAATTTAAGACTTGTCTCTTTATTTACCTGCATTCATGTATTTGTGTTTCTCCAAATTTTTCATTATCCTTCCAATGATTTTATTCTTCCCATCTTGCTTAAACTATTGTCTCATTTTAAATTGCTCGTTCTGTTAACCCATAATCTCCTTAAATATATCTAATTGTTGGCCAAACAACTTGGTAAATCAGAAATAATATAATGATGGTTTAATAATGAACGTAGAAACAGGAGCAGTTGAAGGCCATTCAGCCCCTTGTGCTTGTCAACAAAATTATGGCTGATTTCCTGCCCTTTCTCCATATCCTTTAATTCCTCTACTTTCCAGAAACTTATCAATCTGTTTTAAATTGATCAATGACCAAGCCTCCACAGACCTCTTGGGGTAGAGAATTCACCACTCACTCATTTTAGGCTTCAATCACCCACCTCTTATTTTGGGACTGTGACCCCCCCCCCCCCCAGTTCTGGACTCCTTAACCTGGAGAAACATTCTCACTGTATCCATCTTTCCAGGCCCTCAAAGATTTTTTTTAATGCTTAAGTGAGGTCGTTTCTCATTCTTTTAAACTCTGGAGGACAGAGGGCGAACCTACTCTTGTGGTGGACTGCCATTTCAAGAACTAGCTGGTGAGTATTTGCTGCATCCTTTCTTTACCAAGTATTTCGATTTTCAGTTGAGGAGACCATAATTGTACACAGTATTCTTGTCTCACCAAAGCCCCAGATAGTTGTAATGCAACATCTTTATTTTAGCACTCAGAGCTTCAAGCAAAATGGGCAATTTGCCATTAACCCTCCGACTGTCTACTGGACCTTCATGTTAAATTTATCTCTCACGCCTGTGAACTAATAATTGCAAATACTGGAAGAGGCAAAATAATTTTACATTTTTTTTGGTCTGGAGGCTTTATTTTGCTAATAGACAGTTCCAAATAAAGGAAGGAGGCAGCAATTTCACATGTATGCCTGAATGAGTGAGCTAATGCAACTCTGTGGAGTATGTAACCATTTAAAAAAACTTCGGAAAAAAAAGTAGATCCATAGCACAACTTGGCCAATACCAATGACAACAGCAAACTATAGCACATTATATTTCAAGGATAATAGCAAAGAGGTCCAACAAAGTTCTGAATAATTAATACAAGGCCCAGCAATTGAGTTAATCAAGCAGCAAGTTGGTGGGGATTGAACACCAGGATATTGATGCACTCATGGTGACCTTTTGCAGAATTCTTTCTAAAACTTCAATAAACCGGTGTAGCTTAGATTTTTTAATGAAATGGTTTGAGGTTTAATACAGTTGTTCATGCGAAATGCTTGAGAGACCTGTGCTGTACTTGACCTGCTGCCTGATCTCCCACACTGGGGAAAAAATATTGTTCAAATGTGTCAAGTCGAACTTTGGTGTGTTTTCCTCAGCTGTTGTCTGGAATAAACAAAGCTAGCATTACTTTTTAAGTGCATTGAAATGATTACAAGGGATGGAGGTTTTATTTATTCTGTCAGGACTTTCCAATGATAACTTTGGATTGGCATTATTTTCTGAACACAGCTCGATATTTTTCCACATAACAAACCAAGCTCGACAAGGACTGCAATGATTCTGCTGAATAAACTAAGAAAATGGATATCAAATAATTCATAGTCAATCCACAGAAGCTTGTAATGAAATATTTTTCACGTTTTGTTTCGGTGCTTCAATTTCTTGACTTGACCAACCGATTCATGTTGGTGCACAGTTCCACAAGTTTATAGGCTTCTGATTTCTTGGCTAAATGGCCATTAGTGGGATGTGAGGTCAAATCTTAATTATTCCTGCGGCTTTTGCCCGGAGATGAGCTGGTCTATTTTCTTGACCAATCTCCATGTTGAAGAGCTTTCCAACAAGGGGACATGGACAGCAAGTTGTATTTGTCCCCTCGAGAGCTCAAAGGTTTTGAAATGTAACAAGATTATCACAGATTGGGGATTGAAACTTGTTTTCTTTACACAAGTCACTTTAACATATGGTGGTCCAGAACACAACACTCTCCCCACAAAGAGCTGCCTAAAAATGGAAGTTCCGAATTGGAAATGTGCAAACAACCCTTGCAGTTAGGAACCAAAAGCAGTTTCTTCCAGAGTCCAGATGAAGGGTCTCGACCTGAAGCGCCAACTGTCCATTTCCCTCCACAGATGCTGCCTGAACCCACTGAGTTCCTCCAACAACTCATTTTTTGCTACAATTTCTTATACTATGGTTTTGATATGTAAACAGTGAACTAACATAATTTACACATCATTACCATTTTAAATAAATGTAAAACAATTGATGTGCGCTGTTCCTGCCAAAAGTTCATTGAGCTTGGTACTCACAATTACAAACACCAACGTGCCTCAGAGTCTATATATATTGTGCATGGACATACATTACAGACGACTTTATGTCAATGTGAAGTAAGCGGATAGTAAATTATTTTAATGCTCAGTAAAGAATGTCAGTTTGAAGTCAAAATATCCTTCACGTGTTAATATAATTACATTTATATTCCTGGCACAACGTCCTTATTCTTTTTGTGTTGTTTTCCTGTTAACGTGTTCTGTTTTCAGCCAAAACAAATCTTTCTGTGGCAGGGGTTCATTGGTTATGGGGATTCATTAACCTCTGTGTAAATCCCCAACTGTTACTTTTCTTTTCAGAAAACTGATCCAATTCATCATCTGTGTAGTAATATTAAAGCTGTTCTGTTGCACTGTGGCCAGTTCTACTGAGTAAAAATACAATTGGATTAAACCAATCACATTCAAACGTGAGGAAAAATTCAAACAACCTTCCTGATATTGACTAGAACCACACCCAAAACTGCACCAGGAGAACCATTTAGGCCAATTAGATTATCTCCATCAAGACTTAGACTTCTGACACAATCATACAGGGTGTCACAAGACCATTGAATGTCCTCTTGGAAGCACAAGTTCCAGAAAGAACAATGAAAAGTGGCTTCTTCAGCATTGAAAAGGTTGAGTTCATTGGAAATTCTGGGAGAAGGCATGGTGCCTGATGGTTCTGGAACTGGCCTGCTGCTTGAACTTGGTGCCTGACTGGCTGGGCATGTTATATCCAAAAATTTGCCCATGAAATGGAGCAGGCTACGAGTAGCAATGGGGGCTCAGGCTGAAAATGTTGAGGTCCTGGCTCCAGGTTCCCAGACAGTCTTTAGACTGCTTGCTCCCTTTGAGCTGCTTTTTGACGTCTATGGTCAGAAACATTTAAAACAAAACATTCAGATAGAATTGTGCACAGTACTCAAACTGCAGCAAAACTAGTGTTGGATACAGTTTCAGCAAAAACTACTTACTTCTGTATTCTGTGCCTTGGCTTGTAAAGGAAAGCATTCTGGAGGCTTTTATTAGCACCTTTTTGACCTGTCCTGCTACCTTAAGGATCTTATAGAGTCATAGAGCAGCATGAAAATGTGCCCTTCAGCCCAATACGTCCTGCCTATCTATGCTAACCTCACTTGCTTGCATTAGGCCCATATCTCCCTACTCCTTTCCTTCCCAAGTACCTGTTCAAACACCTTTTAAAAGTTGTAATTGTATCTGCCTCTATCATTTCCTCTGGCAGCTCATTCAGTTTAACCACCTCTATGTGAAAAAACTTACCCTTCAGATCTCCTTTAAATTTCTCCTCTCTCTTAAGTAAATGCCCTCACGTTTTAGACTCCCCCACCCTCGAGACAAATACTCTGATGATCCACCTTATCTATGCCACTCCATAATTTTGAACATCTATAAGGTCACCCCTCAGTCTCCAACACTCCAGTGAGAACAATCCCAGTTTATCCAATCTCTCCTTGTAACTAAAGTCCTCCATTCCAGGTACTGTCCTGGTGAATCTCTTCTGAATTCTTTCTAACGCTACCACATCCTTCCTGTGATGTGGTGATTCAAACTGTACATAATACTCCAAGTGCGACCTACCCAATGCTTCGTACAGCTACAACATGACAACCCAACTCTTGTACTCAATACCTTGGCCTAAGAAGGCAAGCATGCCGAATGCCTTCTTCACTACCCTATCCACCTGCGTTACCATTTTCAGGGAGCTCTGAAATTGCACCCTAAGGTCTCTCTGTACCTCAACATTCCCAAGGTCCCAGCCATTTACTGTAAATGGCCTGCCAGTATGTGACATTCCAAAATGAATTACCTCACACTTGTCTGGATTAAATTCCATCTGCCACAACTCTCCCCAACTTTCCAGCTGATTTTTTTCCCTCTGTAACCTGAGACAGCCATTTTTGCTATCTGCAACTCTACCCATTTTATGTCATCAGCAAACTTACCAATCAGACCACATCCATTCCCATCCAATACAATTATATATATGACAAGCAACAAAAGTCCCAGCACCAATCCTTGCATTACCTCATTGGTTATTAATTTCCAGTCAGAAAAACAATCCTCAAATCCTCCCCTCTGCCTCCTATCACCAAGCCAATTTTGTATCCAGTTTGCCAACATACCTTGGAACCCAATTTAACTTAAATGACAAAGTTCCTATTTTTTCAATCCATTCTTCTTCACTGAAATCCCTTGTTCATGTGAGCAAATACTCTTCATTTTCCATTTTTTATATTATATCTCAAAACTAATCAAAGTGTTTGGTGTATGTAAGAAAAAAGAGGCTCTTTAATCATAAGCTTTCCTTATACATTAAAAAGATATATTTACTATTTTTACAGCATCATTCACTTGTATTAGCATCTCTAAATTGCTGTCCATTATACATATCAGCTAATTTCCTTTCCATTCAGTATAATGGGCAGATATTTTGATAACCTACATTTTGAAGAACTGCTCAAAGTTAAATAACTGACACCTTAAGATCACTATAGATCTCAGCTGGTTTCAAGTTTAGCAGAGTGTTAACTTTGCAATAAAAGGGTGGTAGGATTGTCTTCATGGCTTGAAAATACTTTTCTTTAACCAAAGGATAGTACTGAACAGTTTCCTCATGACATTTTAAGTCAATAAAACCTGGTGCTTAGATACAGAAATAAAGAGAAGGCTGCTATTAAACCCAGGGAAAGTCACTCCAGTTCCAATTCTCTTTAATAGACATTCCCACAAGCTGTGATTTCATTCCTGGCTGTGAAACATCAAAGTCAATCACTTCAAGATTGATCCTTACAAGTAAATGCTCATAGATCATTACAACCAAGGCCAAATGTACTTCTGTAAATGGGAAATGATTTTGTAAAATATGACTTGATCCATAAGGTGAACCGATCCCTGAAACTGACAATCATTTGAAGTGAAGTGCATTGTACTTAATTTTCACTGATACATGTTTTCAGCCTGACTTAATAGTCTCAATGTGACCCTAGAAACAAGAAAGGTCAAGTAAAGGAGTCGAGTACTAACATTTAATGTCTCACCTCTCTTTCCCAGCTGACAGAATATAAATGTTCTGGATATGACTCATCTCACTTCAGATTCAGTTTTAGCAATTTGGCGTAACATCAAGGTCTACAACTGGAGGTCCTGAAACATTGTGGAAGGACACAACTCACCAAACATAAATTTTAAGACTTTACCTCTCTTTTGAACTGCTTGTCAGCCTGGAGGAGTAGGAAGCATTCATTCAGTCTTCAGTGAACTCTAGGACCTCTTTGGCATGATCTTGTGGGAAATGCCAACACCAGAAACTCCTCTGCAGTCCCAGTAATAGTGCATCATGAAGCAGAAATCCCAAATGTTAAGGTAACCCTCAGTCGATAGACTGATGGGAACGTTTTCCACTGGTCCTCAGCTCTAACGTCAAGCTGCCCAGGTAGTAAATCCACTATGGCACCGCGTGAGAGATGTTATTTAAATGCAGTCCCATTCTTAAAGTAGGATGGACCTGCATAATTCTAATCTGGTTTAGTGTATCACCTGCTCACTGTTCTCACAATACCCACCCAATCAAAGTAATACCCGTGATCAAGTCTTTGAGGTTTTTAGTTCTTTCCCTACAATTTCTGTGACCTTGTGTCAGAGATACACAACATGGAAGTTTAAGGGCCCTTGGAGTTTTGCTTCAACACTGGCCCAGAGCTAAGTATTGGGAACACTGGAAGTGAAACAATTGACAGCAGCCTTCATTTGGCTTTGTGTTATGAGGTGGAGACACAATTGCTTCCACCAAATGCATAACAAATGGCCGAACATGAGGTACACATCATCCTGACAGAGAGCAATATTCTGTGTCTGCTTTAATCATGTTAATACCAACATAATGTGCCCTGGGACAGCTTTGGAGAAATCAAAACACTTACCTGATTGTTTCAGCTCAAGAGTAACAATGATATCTCCTTTACACAGTTGCAACCTTACATTTCATTAGGATAGCAAAGCTGAGGTGGCTGGCCAAGCAATCTGCACTCCATGAGGAGTCATTCATAGATACAACAAAAAAAAACGAGCTGAATGTTGAGCTCAGACAGATTGTGCATTCTCTTCTTCACAAAGCCAACTAAATCAATCCAGTGAGATGATACAAGAGTAATTTTAAGTTACTTTCCTCCTCAATATTCTTCCAGGTTCCACTAAAAATATGTGCAACAGATTCTACAATGTACAACAAAGTTAATCCTCAGGTGGTGTACAAGGATTAACTATTTTAAATTAGTTACAATGTAACCTGAGTAATGCTTCATAAGAAACTAATTCTATGGTTCCCAATTCTCATTCTTTAAGTAACTCACTCTTTCTTTTTGTGGGCATCAGTACTGGTCACCTCTGCTTGTCATAATTTTGGTTTAGTTTTTCTTTCATAAGTATGGTCAGGGCTGCAAGGCATGTCACATTGTCTTGCCTTTAGCACAGACAAACTGCTACTAAATAGCCACATTAAGTTATCTGATCTCACCCTGTCAGGGATATTCCCTTTGTTCTACACATCTTTCCCCCACCTCCTCTGTCACCAAAATCAATGTTTTCTCTCTTTCCCAGTTCCAATGAAGGGTCTCGAACATAAAACATTAACTGTTTCTTTTTCCACAGATGCTGCCTAACCATTTGAGTGTTCCAGAGTTTCCTGTTTTATCTCAGATTTCCAGCATCCACAATTTTTAAAAATTTTCATCTAGTTCTATGGATGGTTCTCATTACAGCGTATAATCTCCCCTCTGAATGGCTAAACAACAATGTCACATCCCAGCCCTGGATAGATCAAAGATGTCCTTCAACATTAGTCAAAAATGTTAAGCTATAGGAAACAGCAAGGAATTCTTAATTGCAGCTAAGCCTCAACATTAAGCATCTGTGTCTGCTCACAGATATACATGTACAAAATTAGCTTTAAACTGTTAAAAAGCAACATTGGAAGAGGGACAAAGGAAGGAATGTTAACCCCCACCACCCCACCCCACCCCACCCCCAAAGAAGTGACTTGATGTTTGGGGAGGGGGAGTTTAAAAATGTAAAAAATTTTTGCAAATGCCTCCAACTTGCCATTTTCCCAGTTGCTACCAATGAGTAGGGATGGCAAATGAACTATCCATTCCCAGGGTCCCAGGGATGGGTTGGTTGTTTCTGTGTTATAATGAGGCCATGCAGTTTAATGTGTAATCATTTTTCATCTTAATATCTGTTGGCCTCAGAAAACCTGGCAATGAGAGGGAGATGAGGGCCACCAGAACCAGCATATATCTCATATAATATATATGATAAATAAACATATTATACCACAACCAGAATGCACAATCTACTGCGTGATTCCAGCTCACCTGCTTCCACCCACCACCTGTCAGCTGTGCATGAGTGATCATCCACTTTGGATCTCCTGACGCCCTCTCCCTGTGTTCTCTATAAAACCCCCAACCCTGTACTTTTTGCTCCCCTGCTCACTACAATGTCTCCAATATCTTTCCTGTCCCACTAATGTCTTCCCAGTGACCAATCCCAACAGCCTTCTGATGTATTCTGAATTCTGATCGATTCATGACCTCTCCTTCCTCCCTCTCCACTGGCCAGCTGGGGTCTGGTGCCGAAGACTTGGCAACTGCCAGCCAGATTCTCAATTTGGCTGGTTTCAGCTGGAAACAAGCCCTCCCGTTAAATTCAGCCAGGTTCCTGACTACAAAATGCACCGCTTCTCCCTCCTTCAAATTATTTGAAATGTCGTCCTGATCTGACTATACCTGCTAAAGTTACATGTGTGGTAAGGCAATTCTTTCCAAGTGCCAACCTGCAAAAGTTACAAATAAAACAAATCTTTCCAAGTGCCATATTTGTAGAAAAGCCATTTAGCCTGTCAAAAGTAAATATCTCTTTTAGAATATTGACAAAGGTGAATTTTTTGTTTTGGAGGACTTGATTCTTTTTAAAAGTTTGAACACTTTGACTGTTGATGTCAACTGGTGTTGGTACTTTCCAGTGGAAAGTAGTAAACAGGATGCTTACCTCTCATGCAGACACCAAAGTCAAAGCATAGACAGTGCTCGAGGAAACACTAATGAATGGGAACCTATTTCAATATCTCGATCAGAATAACCAACAACAGAAAAATAATGAACAAATTGATTAGCTTCATTCTCATCTTTCAGATGCAGAAATGGACCAATTGCCTTGATTCCCGACACACAGTCAGTGGCTGGGAAAAACGAAATATGATGCTGCTTACAAATCTTTACCTCATCTGTACGGGAGATCTAAAATAAGACAGTTCCACTTTTCAGTTAATGGAAATGGTAATGTTTCAGCACTGGACACAGAAATGTAGCCAAATTCGAAACAAGCTTGGCCGCACCTGGGGCACTTTAGGATGCGTTGTCCTTAACTTTAGACCCTTGAAGATCCTTGAACCTTCATTTTGCCACTGTGTTCCACACCAGAACATGGCTCCTATAGCATCGAGAGATGCCACTAGACGGAGTGTATTCTATAAAATAACAAATGGATCAGCACTTAACAGTTACACAGCCACTGGCGGAACTCTGTTCGTGTAACAAACGTTGTGTTTAATGGCACATGGGGTAACTCATTTCTTGCTCATTTAGTCATTCCCCTGCCCTAGAACCTCTCTACAAAGCATGGTATTAGCCTTAATCACAACTCTGTACGAGAGTGACTGGAGCTGCTGCAGATATATCTCCATATTATACACCAGTCTGAATGCTGATCATAACGTCCTATTTGCCTGCCTCTTGAAGTTCTATAGCCAGGTATGATTTTATTGTAACTAGGTTGGAGGGACATTCATCAGTCAATGAACTAAAACAGTTATTTTTTATGTTGCTCATTATTGTTTATCTCTTGAAGTTTAGCAGATTAGACACATTTATTTGAGAAAGGTTATTCCAAAGTTCCTAAAAATAGGCAGTGATTCAAACAACGTGCTAATATTTAAAAGCCAAAAGGCATAAAAGTACAGATCTGAGGTCTTCCTCATGTTTTTCTCCTCTCATTATTTCACACTGATTTTGTTGAGGACGTTACACATTACCTTGTCACCACAGATTTTACACACCGCCCTAACTGACCTCTTGGATTCTCGATACCCCATATTCACCCGGTTCATCCATTAAGCCAAACTTGGTGGCCAAGAGTGACCTGGACCTGTGCAATCAGCAAGATCCCATGGTCTAGTATGACATAAAGTGTAGCTTCATGTGCAAGGATCAAACTCAATTATGACACTGAGAAAACGGAAGATTCTATCATATCAGGTTTCAAATGTAGTGGGTCTTACCATACAACCTGCTCTCACTTCTAGGGCTCTGGCTCTTGGATGCTGCCAAGGCTCTTGGCCTCCTTCTCAGCCACTCCCAGGATTTGCTGCCTGTCTACTCAGTCCAAGACTCTAAACTATTTCTGCAGACCCCAATAAACTATCAATCACATCCTTAGATTGGGGCAATGATCTGCAGCACCAAGGGATGTGCATTGAAAACAACTGACATTTTCTTTCAGTTAACTAACCACTTAAATTCTACAAATTTTTTCCCAACCCCTCAGGTTTTTTTGACTCCTTCCCATCAAACCTCAGATGGAGTTTCACCAAAGTTAGATGGGATTGCCCCCATCTGGTGCTATTGCAATGATCAAATATCACAATTGGCTTGGAGCTGATTGAAACACAGTGTACAGATGCCTTACTTTCTGTATTTCAGTGGTTTATTTCTTTATAACTTCATTCCATGCTGTGTACTTTATTTATTCAACATTTGATTTGAAGTAAGGTGCTGAGGATCTCTTTCCAGAATTGAACATGAAGTAATCTGTCACTTTTATTATAAAATTTATTAGAATGTCATATGGGTTTGAATAAGGTACTGTTCTATTCTGCAATGTTTATAAAACACAATCAAGGTCACCAATGAGCAATTTAACACTTGAAGTTTCAGCACTTTCCCCTCTTCTCCTGAAGATGGAGACTCACTTTGGAATACATTTTTTCTGGTTCTCCTGTGTGGTCTGGTGTCACTCTTACCCATCCAATATTACACTTTGTTTCACAGTTCATTAGGAATAAGAACTTCTGCTGGCTCACTGTCATTATGGCCAATTTTAGTAATCTTACAGTCGCCTACATCTCATCACCACAACTAGGAATCAACCCTGGACGTTCCAAAGCTGGCTGATTCAATAAACAATCCAAGTTACCTGTTCGTTATCTAACATTTCTGTGGGTCAGATCTGGGTGGAGAATGGCAGAGACTGCGTTCAGAAATGCTTGCCTTTAGCTTCACAAACAATAACTGCCCTGTTAAATATAGAAGTCTCAAAACTGCCATCTGAATCTGCCAGTTTGTTTGACAACTGGATTTCCTGTGGAGTTCACCAGTAACACCAGATCTGACCCAATAAGGCTAGCTTTTCCCACTTGTGAAAGGATATATTTCTGTGTTTCTATCTTTCACCTAAAGTCAACATCAGAGCACACATTCATCACCAAACTAATGAATGTGGTTAAAATAAATACCTTTAATGGAAAAGTAATTCTTTTAACTTGGTTGTGGTCAGCACTAAAAACAAACACTGATTTGAAAATGTGGGCTGATACATCAAGGAAGTAAGAGGAGCAACTATCTTTTAAATTGGATTTCCATGTGTTTCCAGGACATCATCAACAATGTAGAAGTAATGGATCCTCCAGTGGCTGGTAACCATGATATCATTAACTGTAATACCATCAAGCAATCAGTATGTGTGAGAACCGAGACAAAAATATATCATTTTAAGAAAGTAAAGTTTGCCTTAGGGTGAACCTAAAAGAAATTAACAGGAACATTCCACTGAAAGGTACCTCAATTGAGGAAAAATAGAACACTTTAAAAAAAAATGTCAAATGGATGAGAATGAGGGGCATCTGTAAAATAGTCAATTAAAACAGGAATTCAAAAAAAAATTACAATATCTGTAGGGATGGTGAGGAAAGTAGGTTGAATTATAACAAGTTTCTGAAGGATTTCAAAGACATATTTGGATACAAGCAAAACAAAAACCCCAAACAATAACATCATAATCGTGAGAGAATTGGAGAAGTTGATATTCTAAACGATCAAAGCGGCAATGAAGAGATGAATGGTTGAAGTTTTTAATTAATGTTTTCCAACATCACTCTTTGGAGAGCAACCTATCTTGCTCGTTTTATTCACAATATCCTGAAGAATATTAAATTCAGGCACTGAATAATATTGTGAAGGAATTATTAGCCACTGGTGAAGATCTACAAATATTTGAAAAGATACTATATTTGATTTGGTCAACAACAAGCCTATGAGCCTCACAGCATATTCTAAGTGTGAGGTGGGATCACCATCTATATTGCAACAGATACCTAGAAGACAATGGAAAGTGCAAAACATTGCCATATAGAATTCTTCATGTCTTCACGAGCACCCCTTGATCATTTGTGAGAAATTCCTCTTTAGTACGGCATATGATCATACAGTGCAGAGATTGCCCCTTTGCCCTACCACATCCAGGCCCAGCTTTTGACCACCTGCAGCCATCCCATTTGCCTGCATTAGGTCTGAATCCTTCTATGCCTTGCTTATTCAACTACCTGTCTACATATTTCTTGAACACAGTGATTGTATCTGATTCAATCATCTCCCCTTGTATATAAAAGTAAAACTTCTGGAGTATGTACAAGTACAGTCAAACATATAATTCCAAACAAGCCATATTTTTTGGAAAGTATTGAAAAGTCCATATTTCCCAAAAAAGGGTGCAGGTTTGCAACCTGATTCCAGCGAAATCTGCAGAAATTAGTGAACAGAGCTGTGTTTGTTATTAACTCTGAAATTGCTAACTAAACCAAAATTGCCACCTAGAAACCACCCTAAACCTAAATAAAAACTACTTTTTAAAGTATGAGCTGTGATTGCCTTAAAACTCCATACCTCTATACAAAATTCAAAAATCAGGTTTTTAATTATTTCTACTAAAGTTTATGATGTTTCTGCCTCTATTTTAATCTCATTTGTATGCTCCAGTCTCCACTTCATGGTCTTCAAAATGTTCAAAACGTAACATAAAAATTTTATTTTGTGCCTTCTAGTTTGCCATTTGAGAATTCCTCAGTGTGATTGGCTACTCAGCATTCTTGCTGACATCACTGATGTCAGATGCCAGAAATTCCTCAGACAGAAAGTCAGATGGTAACCAACACTGAGAAAGGTTAAATACATGCTGCAGAGATTGATTTCCTTTAATTCTAAAGTGAGCACTGGGTACTAAATCCATATGATTGTAATATATGCTAACGGAATGGTAGAATATTCCAGTAAAGGGAGAGCGGAACTTGGAGGAGAGGAAAGGACTTGGAGTGTCTCAATGCAAGTTGGCTATGTCATAATGCTGTTCCGTCAATGAAGTCCATTAAAGTGTTTTCCATGTTGTTTTATTGGAATGCAACTAACAAATCTGAGCACTGGAAATAATAGCATTGGTCAATATAGGTATTTTTTAACTGCTGTTGGCTATTGCTGTTGGCTTTGCTCAGAATAGTGAAGGACCAGCCATACACATCCTTGTAGAGCGCTACCGGAACTTTCATGACTACAAGTAAGAACAAATGGCTCCTCAGTTTAAGGTCTTTTCCAAAGGATGGCACTCCCTCAGTACTGCACCAAAGCACCTGTGGTCAAGACTTAGCATGGCCTTCTTTCTGATCAAAAGGTGACCTTCCTATTTCTGAGCCAAAGCCAATCCCTGACAATCTTACAGACAATACTAATTAATAGAAAAAGGATGGGCTTGGAAGAGTGATAAGTTTCCACTGGATTCGAGCAGGGTTCGTACTGTTTCTAAAATACATGGGTTGTGAAAATTGGCGACTGATGTTAAAACAGGGAAATCAAAATAAAGAGGAACAGTTTCAGGCACAAGTTTGCAAAAGGATTTAAATCTATTTGCAAAAATGTGTTAAATGTCATTTATAACATGTAAAACTTTGTACAAATGCAATAAAGTCATTTGTATTGTCAATGGAATTACATTCATAAAGGTAATCTTAGAAAGGGATTTGCATCAACTATTTTGATGAAAAGCAATTAACAAAGTTAATAAAGTAGATATGAAGTGGAATTATTGATTAAATCATTAGAAAATGCAATGATTAGAAAGAATATGACTTCACATTTGCATCATGTGCAGTTTACGCCATTATATCACAAATATCTTCCTGCATTCAATAAAGTACAAAGAGCGTAAACCTGATTCCAGTGCAAAGAAATTGGCTTTGAGAAAGGATGAAAGAAACTTGAGCTTTTCATTCCAGAACAAAGGCAATGGGAAAATCTCACTGAACTTTACAAAATGTTAAATAACAACAGAAAATGCTGGAAACACTCAGGAGGTCAGGCAGCATCTATGGAAAGAAAACAGTCAACATGTCAGGTCCAAGACAAGGATTGGCTCGGTTTATCTTTGCCTTATGTGTTGAGTCTTTCCAGCATTCTCTGTATTTTATCTCAGATTTCTAGCACCCTCCATTTTTGTTATTTTTATCTTTAAAATGTTTAGTGGCAAAAATCATGAAAATCATAGGAAAAGGCAAGCTGTCTTATGACACAGGGATATATCCTCACCACCCAACAAAACCCAACTCCCTACCTTTCCTCCAACTACTCACCACCACCTTTGACTCTTCCTGCACCAAGCAGTCAGGCAACCTAAGGGAAGTATATGTGAATGGTGCAGATCTGCTGACTCCAAAGTCAATGGTTGTCTCATTTGTTTCTTCCAGCATGATTCCAGGTGCTGGTTTCTATTGGCAGGCTGTCTCCTGTTCATCAGAGTGTCCCAGAGCAGGATCAGACCATAAGTAAGTGGCTGGCTGCACACCCAGAACAGGTATGACAGCCTGTGAAGCCCTGTGCTAGGTTTACTGGCTATCAATCCTGTTATTAAAATGGAACATTTGTGAATGCCTTTGACATTGGCAAATGATCAAGAGGACTCAGAACCTACTGTAACATGGAAATGTTTAAAAAATTAAAAACATGCACACATATTTAAAACAATGAAATATTGATTAAGGTTAAAAAGAAAGAACTCTCCCTTCTGATCAATAGCCATTTGTTCGCATATGTCTGTGTCAGGTTGAGTGTGGCAGTGGCTTAGTGGACAGAATATGCCAGCTTGTGAGACTGCTCAACTGAGTGCAAGCATTCTGGGACTGGCACTTGGCTGAGCGGATGGCTGAAATTCAGCCTATGCCCAGAAATCCCGAGCTTGTGCTCAGGTAAGTGTGTTAACACTGGCACTGCTGTTTGGCATTTTAAACGGAAGTTCTGGGCCATTATTTCAAAACAGACAAGAAACAACAAGAACTGTGAGGCAAAAACAAAGTCAAAAATAATTTTGAATGATATCAGGAAAGAGTTCAAATTGGATTGCACTCTTGCAACATAAGATAATGGAAGAGACACATTTGGCTTGTTCAGAATGCATACACATATTGTGATGGGAAATAAGGCTTTCAGAGGCTGAATGTGCATTAATGTTTTCTATGTTATGTATCCATGATCCAAATGGACGAAATGTCGAAACCTGGAGGCAAAAGAGACTGCAGGTGCCGGAATCCGGAGCAAAACATGAACTGCTGGATGAACTCAGTGGGTCAGGCAGCATCTGTGGACAGAAATGAACCACCTGATGAAGGGTCTCAACCCAAAATGTCAACTGTCCATTTCATCCTACAGATGCTGCCTGACCTACAAAGTTCCTCCAGCAGCTCATTTTTGATCCAAATGTAGAAACTTACCCTATCCAAAATAATCTCTCATTTAGGATTATGACATAAATAAAATGTTATTGCAGGTTTGATCTTGGTTTAAGAAATGTCATTTTGTGCAATTTTGTTAGGATCTAAAGTAACTTAAAACAGCAGTGAAAAGTTGAGGTAAGGCAAGGTCAGTCTCTGGTAAGAAGCAGATGAGTGAAATGTGAGTTTGGATAATAAAGTATCAGCAAACTCAGTGACAAGCCCAAAGTTCTATTACAAACAGTAAGGATATGAGCATAAAGGTTTGCAGAATTCCATTTCAAGGTAATCAAATGCTACATTGCTCATGAGTACCTCTTTACCTTTATTTCAAAGTTCAGAAAATGTCTCTCTTTCCATTCCCCACCCGAATGCATGGACCTCTGTGTAAGTCTGGTTCCATGGCTAATTCTCTCCATTAGTTCATCTTTTTAACATTTTTATATCATTCTTTAAAATGAAAAAAAAACATTATCATAAAAGAAAACCAGACAGCATTTTACGAGTAATAGTGCCAGGAACAGTGTAATCTTTTCAGCTGTCACTCTGCATTGTTTAATTATAATCTATCTGCTATAACTGATATACTGATATGCAACCAATTTTGGAAAACCCACATTCCAACAAAAAATGCACTGTACCTCATTTGTGCTTCAGTGTGTGCATCGAATTCATAACAGGTTCCTGTTTTACTTTTTCACAAGACTGAATTCCTTTGTGAGAGCTAGGTTTGTTGGAAAGCAATTCAACTTTTTCAATGACCTGTTCCATGACAAAAGAAATCTTGTTATATAACTAGTTATTGAAAAAGTCCATGCTCTATGCCATCCTACGCTTGCAGCTGAAGAAGCTGGCGCACAAGGAGATTACATAAGCACATCTTAAGGTGGAAGAGTCAAAGACAAGGAAATGAGAAAGAACACTATTAATTTTATCAGAGGATCTTGTTCGGTTTGTCTTGTCTCTAAAATATTTACACCGATATTCCTTTGAAATTTCTCTTTGGTTTTGTGTATCTATAATTTAATTACCAAAAAACACTTGAAGTGTTATTTTTGTGGTGAAGTCATTTATCTAAATTCAAGTGCTTCCTTATTCAGACCAAACTGATTTTAAATTAAGTTGATTTATCTAATGATATAAAAAAAGGAAAATACTGGAAATTCTGAGCAGGCCAGGCAGGCATCTGTGGAGACAGAAACACAGAGTTAAAGTTTCATGTTGATGACTTTTTATCTGTGTTCTGATTAAAGGTCATCAGTCTGAAGTATAAAATCTGTTTCTCTCTCCATAGATAATGCCTGCGTTGTTATGTTTATTCATTATTTTCTATATCATATCAGATTTCCATTATCTTCAGTACTTTACTTAGATCATCGATTTGGTGAAGCTGTATTTCATATCAATTCCCCCACCTTCTTATCACTCAGTAAGTAAGTAAATTATATATATATTTAAGTTAAATCATCATGCAGGTTACTTTGTTGGCAGGCACGGGATGAATGGGTTCCTTGCTACAAGTCTGTGATAATATCAAAACATTTATAATTTCCTGCCATGACATTGATAGAACGAGAAAGTGCTTAACTTCAGATGGATGGAGGAGTTGTTTTCCTTTCTCTATAGACGCTGCCTGATCGGTTAAGCGTTCAGGTAGAAACTATTCAAAGGAGTGATGCAATAATTAATAATCTGCACAAATTTAATTTCTTCTGATTTTAAAAAAATGACATTATCTTTCCATTGACTGACGTAATTCCTAAGCTTGTGTTTTGAGGTGTGAATTCTGCTCTAATTCCGTTATTTTTCTCCCAATGATATGTTGTTGTGACAAAGATATGTACTCACTAAATCATGGGGAGCAGTTTTAATCTAATCTTCTCAGAGTATGCTGGATGGGTGGATGGATGTAATTGCCCAGTTCTCACCTGCTCTCCTAACAGATGTTGAGCATGCACCACAAAGATTTACGGGATGCTTTGTGGTAAATGTATACAAGGTCTCAATGACGTCATTAGGACTTGCAGACTGTGAAAATATCCCACCAGAAACTTGAGAGAAGGAGAATCATCGAGTCAAAGAGTGGAGAAATAGGTCATTCAGCCCATCAAGTCCACTCTGACCTTTCTGGCCATCAGCATTAATACTATTTACCTTCATTTGGACTGTACCCTTCTATGCCTTGCCTCAAAGGCAGTGTGTTGATACAGTTAGGAAAAGCACTGCCTTACAGTGCCAGAGACCCAAGCTCAATCATGACCTTGGGTGCTGTCTGTGTGGAATTTGCATATTCTCCCTAGTTCCCTCCCACCTCACAAAGACATACCGATTTGTAGGTTAATTGGCCACTGTAAATTGCCCCTTGTGTGTAGGTGAGTGACAGAATCTGGAGGGAGTCGCAAGGAATGTAGGGAGAATAAAAAATGGGATTAATGCAGTGAGAGCGCAAATAAAAAAATGTGGTTGATGGTTGATTTGGACTCAGTGGGTTGAAGGGCCATATCCGTGCTGTAGCTCTGCATGAATCCGTGACTATTTGGCTAAATGTCTCTTAAACATAGTAATTTTATCTGATTCCACCACCTCCTCTGGCAGTGCGTTCCAGACATAACCAGTCTCTGTGTGAAAAAAAACTACCACACAGATTCTGCTTAATGTCCCTCCTCTCACCTCAAACCTATGCCCTCTTGTTCTTGATATCCTTACCATGGGGAAAAGATTGACAATCTACCCAATCTCTGCTTCTCGTAATGTTATATACTTCTATCAGGTCACGCCTCAGCCTCATTCACTCCAGGGAATCATGAACAAAAAATGCACTATTTCTTTAAAAAATATTTGTCTTTTGGAGCAGGATGAATGGGAGATTCCCACAAAATGGGTGGGCAGAAAGTTCCTCTATTGATGTCTTTTTAGCTACGTTATTTTCTGTCTGTAACGTCCAGAATGGGTGAATACGAGGACTAAATTAGGGTCAGCTAATGAAATCATCTGGGTATCATGCTGCTGATGGGGAATGAAATTGTTTGCTTGAATTTATATCACAGGCACACTACAAGTTCAAATTCAGACCTCTGATAAATATCATCAAAGCAAACCCTTGCAAGTTTCCCTCTTGAAAAGATCGATATTATTGAACTCACTACTGCAAACTTGAGGAACAGTTTTGGGAATGTGAAGAAATATTTCAGAGTTTTATTTGACCTATGATTCAAGCAGTTGGATAGAGCAGTATTGTGATCCTTTCAGCTAAACTCCAGGTGTAACAATCAGAAGACCAAAGAACTCAAAACAAAACTGCACATATCTCCCAAAATATTTCTGCAATACGTCAAAAACCAATCTACAGGTAATGATCAACAATTACGTTGTATCTTGGGATAGTTTAACTTGAATAAAATTTGTATTTCTCATAAAGTACAGGAGGTTTTTGTGCAGGACAGCAGAAGGTATTGGAGCAGAGAATAACCTGCAATTTTTAAAATGGGATTGCAAAAGCACAAAAAAGATGCTGAAATCAATTCTGGAGGGCAATTAAGTGTGAATCAGATGCAGTAACATATGGAATAAACAAGGATGTTTGCAATGGTGAGCACAAACCACTTTGGAGCTTGAAGCTCGGATATGAGTGAAGTGAAGTGCAGTGCTGGAGCTCAATACAGCTATTTTCAGCCTCATGGTGCAGGTAGGAGGGGAGATGAAAAGCTTTTGGACAGGATTTCAAATGCTGGGTTTGGTTTTACCAATCTTTATTTGCAGGAACTTTGAGGTATCGATGCCCTAATGTCAGACTGGCATTCCTACAACCCAAAAGTGTTCAAGGAAATGGCGATGGGACAGAGTTAGTGTCATGCAAACACAAATGCCTGCTTAATCTGTGCCTATTGACCCACTAAGGGGCAACAGGTAATCAGATATGCATTGACAACTTCAGGCAATATTCCCTTGTGCATTACAAATAACTTTAAGGTGATGAGAATCTGTCTTTCATTCCAAAAATTCATTATGATTTCTTGCTCCATTATCCATAATTGTGGCCATTTAGAAATATTTGCTAGCTTTAAATAGAAAAATTCTTGATGGATTTGCTATTTTCATCTGTTCTTCTGACTTTATTGGCTCGAGGACCTGTGCCTAGATTCTGTGAACAGTAGATGGACTAATTTGTGGATGAGGAGATGGATCAATGCCAGAGGTGACTACGTGATGGGGAAGGCGGTTAAAGACGACACAGCTATGAGGGATGTAACCCAAAGTGGAAAAAACACAGGAAAATATCATCTTTCTTCATCAAAAGTACCCATACAATTTATTCTTGGTAAATTAATGAACTGACAAGGCAAATTGTAGGAATGGAGTAACTTACAGGTTGGACTAGAGTTAGCTGGCATGCGGGTGTGTGCGTACGTGAGAATGAGTGACTTGTTAGGGCAGGATTTGAAGTCAGAAATATTGGGTTGCTTGTCCAATACTATCCTCGCATAACTGTGTGTATCTTCTATTCCTGTTCACCAAAAAAATTCAGGCAGACAAATAAATAAACAAGAACACTTTCATGCTATTTGTTTTAGCGAGAGCACACCTTTGAATCAACCATTAGAGACAGAATAATTGAATTCAGGTCACAAGCAATCATGGTTCTTCTTTGTAGTTTGCGTTTATATCCATGTGGTCCTTCAGTATAGCTTCATATCTCACACTCCATCTATTAGCGATACACGTAATAGGTTTCACTGACGTTTAGCTTCTCACACCCCTTTCTTGCAACTTTTATCTCAAAACAAATGGCCTTCATAGAGATGTAAGATCCAAGCTGACCTTTTTAATGGCTTGAGATTTACATCCCCAATAACACAATGTCATTTGCCTACCTTTTCTTTAAAAATGCAATTCATTTTATCAATGAATCATTTATCAACAGAGGGTAGCATTCAGATGGCACCAGATCTCATCTGCACATAACTCCAAATAACGATACTTTGATAACACAATCGATTCATAAATATGTCATGTTATAAATGAGTACAGTGTTTAATTTCTGTGTTTATATTGGTCTTTTGGGAGGCAAGCTATAAAATGAAAACTGTGAATGTTGGAAAACTGAAGTGGAATTCAAACAAACTGAAAGTGCAGACCACGCTGATCAGTATATGAAGATAAATGATTTATTAATATCTTGGATGGACCAACCAATCAGAAATTGCTTTCAAAAACAGTTCAGGCTGAAGAACGTAGTGGTGAACACTATATCACCTGTCTCCCTTCAGATGACTCATTGTGCACCTCTACCATGTTCCATCTGTCTTATTATGGTGGCCGCTCTGTTTCCATCAAAGAGGAACCAGCGGCAGAAAAGAAAAAGCAGAAAACTTGCATGTTTAAAAAATAAATATCGATGTATTTTTTATGATGATATAGATGTCATTTAGGTTTCAGTGTTGGGTACTCCAGACTGTTCTATGCAACAGAATTCTTTTCAATTGTGCCATGAGATTGAAATGCTGCAATTTTTGAATTTTCTTTAGCAATGAATGCAAATCTTTGTACCCAAGGATTAAAGTCCTGAGAGAACCTGGGCATCAGTATGTTGCATTCTGATCAAGTCCCAACTCTGTCTGCATTACTGCAGAAGGATATCAGGCCAGATTTTCCTGAATAGGATCCACTGCCTGCATTGGCCTTACACATTCACCATGCCAGCTCCAGAAGCCTGAACTTACCAGACAATACTGGGGCAATAGGGCCCTTACTGATGCTATGGCTTCAAAGGATTGGTATTGGTGGCCCCACCCAGAAACCCTCTGGAAACCACTGACATCTGCCTTTAGCTTTGTCACCTGTTAAAACAGTCAACATTTTTCTTTGTTTCTCAATTGTTTTTGATGCTCAGAGGTGGGTTAGGTTTGATGGTACATACCTCTCATTGGCTTCTCCATAGAAAATCACCAGCTATTTGCCCCTTGTTTTACAGGTTGTCCCTCCGTGCTACATTTGCACATTGAAATGCAGACATCCAACGGAAGCTAGTGGTAAGGTGATGGCTCATCTAATCTCCTGCTTCAATACTGGATTCATCATTGATTTCTGTGGCAGAACAATGATGTGCTAAACAGAGGGCCAGGATGCACTTCACATCCAGCCCCTTAATTTTATGATACATAATCCTATTCATTTGAATCAGATCACTAATCACAAGTAAAAAGTTTTACCTTTGTTTTACCTATTACTTTGCCTATGTTTTCAGCTAATTTCTCATACTTTATAGTATTTTCCAAAAATAATTTTAATAATACAATGAAGTCCATCAGTATATTCAAGCAGAGGTCTGAGAACATGCCACCTGAATCCTGCTCCACTTCCCTGGAGGACTATCAGACATAGAGGGTCAACTCAGCTGGCCCTCTGTAGCTATAACAAGTTCGTGCAGGTAAATGGACACTTAATTCAGGCAATGGCTAGATCTAGGATGATTCGATGATAGGATGATTTAAAGATTGTTAAAGAGGAATAAAAGATGAAAACATAATTATAACGTTGTTAAATAATTAAAAATCAATTACAATAACTCAAATAATAACACAATAATCAATTATAAAACTCAAAAATAACATAAAAATATAACTGACTGTTCTCTGCCTTTTCTCCTATCATCCCATTTAAATGAATGGGCTGTTGGATCCTCCACCATATCCATACTGGCATGGACTTCAAGAGTAGATTTCCCTGCTCATATGCAGGGGAATTTAAGCAAGAAAGTCACAGGTGGAACGGTTGCACATGGAACTTCCAACAAGACCCAGGAAAATCTGAGCTATTGAATTTGGACAGAGCACTTGCGAATTGAAAGCAGTTTTGATCATGATGATAACCTTCCCAATTCACCTGTGTTTACAGAAGTAATGTACTCTTGGAGATGGGAATTGCTATCTCAGAAATAACTGGTGCATTGCGTAACCTGAAGAAAGCAAAAGAGAAATAACGATGGATATACTTAAAACGTATGATCTTACTTTATATCTTGAAAGTGCAAAGACGTTAAAAATAAAAAACAAAACAATGTTCTTGCTCCATGGAACAACCCTGGTACCTCAGGTGAGCTTATTCCAGAAAATTTTCCATGGTAACAACAGCAGGAACCACACTGAGATAGTTACTGAATTATAATGATCATAGCAAGAAACAGTAACACTGCCAGAGGATGTTAAACCTAATTCAATTATATTCTTTCACTTTTGACTATTCAATTATGTGCCTTACGTTCTTTGTAGCAATTCCATGTTTACAATACATTAAAAGAATGTTATTACACCAACCATTTTAATGAGACATTTGAACAAGATTATCCATGTTTGACTGTTATGCCAAATATAGATTTACATTAAAATTGGATTCTATGATTGCAAATTAATCAACAACTTTAAAAAAAAATGCATGTAATTCTGTATCCACAAATGTGAGAATATTGGATCATAATACAAGAACACTGTGTAAAACACCGAGCATCTGTCCCCTGCCAGCTAAACCCAGTTTCTTTCACCAGCATTTAAAACTAAAAGGTCATTTTTTTACCCCACATAACACTTCCATATTTACTCTACAGTGTTCTGCAGCATCTCAAACAACATTAGATCAGGTCTGATGAATCCATTTTGATGTGGGGTTAGAACTCCAGTTCCCTGCTCCACCTTATTTACAACTGATTGTCAAAATGACCAACTACAAGCAATAAATAATTGCATGGGTCAGGCAGGTGATGCATCATTGCAAAGATCATGTAAAGGTAGACATTTGTGGCACAGGTCAGACTCAGGTGGTCAGCACTGACACAGGAATAATGAGAAACCCCTTTTATATTGTTTTGAAATGAGCAGCATCTGGTGATTAATCTATTACTGAGGCACAGTTGTCACACCTGGGTTTGGATGACTTTTCCAGAAAGGTTAGATTGGTGTCAGCGCAACCGATATAGGAAAATTACAAAGACACAAAGATCACAACCACTCTGTGCAGCAAGGACGCTGTGCCACTTTTAAAACATATTATTATTTTCAGTGCAATGCTGTGTAATAAAAACTGAGAAACAAATGCAATGATAGCAGATGATTGACTGTAATGTAGTTTTGTGACAGAGGGCAGATTGTCATCAGGAAGATAGAAGCGTAGTATGGTGTTTTTGTGAGCCACCTGAGCTCCCAAACCATATCTCAGTCAATATTTCGATTGTACCCAGCCTGACTTTTTTGTGCGCTATTGCTCTATGGCAATCCTTAAAAAATCAGTATGAGTTTTTTTTATTTGATAGGTAATCAGGTAATAGGCGATTGTTGAAAGAGCTGACATTAGTATTTATAATCCTTATATGACAACCGAGCAACTTGAGAAAACAATGGAATATCATTTCTTTGCAGAGATTAATGAAGTGCTTGAAGCAATTCCCTTTAGCCATGACAATACCTTCTAATTAATGCAACCAAATAGGAGATGTTTACAGGAATCAAATTGCTGACTGCTGAAAATGCAAAACGTGCAAAGCAAACTGGAGGTCCTTTCATGCCTTATTAGTGCTTGTGTCACCTTTTTGACACTACCAACCCTTTTCACTCCCAATGTATTTTGTCCAAAGTTAACTATGGTGCTTGGTTTCAAGCTTATAGAGTCATTGCATCATACAGCATAGCAAATAGGCTCTTCGGCCCACCATGTACACCAACTATTTACACCAATTCTACATTAATCCCATTTTATTCTTCCCACACTCCCATCAACTCCCCCCAAATCCTACCATTCATCAACACTCAGGGCAATTTACAGTGGCCAATTAACCTCCCAATGTACACATCTTTGGGATGTGGGAAGAAGCCTTGAGCACCTGGGGGAAACCCACATAATCACAGGGAAAATGTGCAAATTCGACACAGACAGCACTGGAAGTTAGGATCGAAACTGGGATGCTGGAGCTGTGAGATAGCAGCTCTCCTGTCCCGTCCTTGTAATTGGCCTGTGTCGCATTCATCCAACCACTATAACAGTGGAGAATGACTGATACATTTGCAAACATAGTTCCCACCGAAAGCTTCAGGATTCCTTCCAAGAGCTATTTTAGAAAACACCCTTTGCCCTCTGCCACCCCACCCTTCTGTCAAACATCCATTAATTAGATTTTTTGGGCTTGTCCAGGAAAAGGTCAAGATTTGCTGACAATTCAGTCCAATGATTAATTCTAAAACTCGTGACAAGCAGGTGCTATTCTTCCATTCCTGTTTTATTGAATTGTGAAGAAGGGTGGATATAGACAAATTCTGAATCACTTGGTGTGACTTATTTCAAGCAAGAGTTAGAATTTTTATAGAACATGATGATGATAAGTATTCAGCGCTGACATTTATGGAAATTCAAATCCTGACACCTGCTATTTGGTCAGATTCTTAATTTATTCCTCTTGATGTATTGCTCTAGGAGTCTAACCGTATTTAAACAGATAGGCAATGAAGGCTAACCTTCCTGTTGCTCATTTCTCAAAACCTATGATAAAAGAAGAGGACAAATAAGATTATTTATTGTCATCTGTATTGTTTTTCAGCCTTTGCCCATCTTTCTGACATTAAAATAATATGTGGAATGATGCATCTCTGGAGGAAACCATTTAGCTTTTCCGAGTTTATACGAGTATCATATTCTAAATAATTCCAGGTGTTAACAATTCAACCGTAGAGGATGGATTGACAAAATATTCAAATGGTATTGAATGTATCTCAAGGACAGAAAATATATAAAATGGATGGGCTGTAAGTTCTCCACTGTATGTTGAGGAGGTGCTGCATGAGGAATGTGCTCAAAGCATTATGGAACAACATGTGCACATCAAAGACCTTTCTTTTATTATCTCCTACAACTGAGGGACATTGACAACGTAGAGAGTTGGCAACAGATTGGCAAGAGAGATGATCAATGGGGAACACTAAGGGTGGGTATTGGACTGTAGGGTGGATTGGGAGAGTGGGATAAGATTTAATGGGTGGGTGGGTGGGGAGATTTGGTGAGAATACCAGTTGGTGAGAAGATGATGGGATGGGGACAGTGGAGGTGGAATTGTTGGGATGATGATCACAAATTAGGAGAGGATATTACAGCCAGTGGTAAGAGAGTAGAGTACAAATATCCAGGGATATTTAGGCAGGAGTGTGTGTTGGGAGAAGTCAGGGAGGGAGGTAAGGAAGTCTACTGTGTACTGGGGAGAGGGGTCATGAGACTTCAGTACAGAATGTGGAGGGAGCTTATAACAATGAACAAGAAGATGAAAAAGAAACAGCTTAAGGAAGATAAATGCCTCACAGCAGCCACACAGGTATATAATGCAGGACTAAGTTCAGTTTTCCAGTTTGAAGATTGTGCTCTTCATGATGTACACACAAGGAGAAATGTTGATCCTCCACCCTGGCCATCCCTAACATTGAGGCCCTAATTGCACTAAACCAGCTCATCTGCATGATTGACACCCAAAACAGGTACTTAAGTCCAATTTCTGTCACAAGAGATCACCAGGAGCACAATGAAAATGCCTGAAAGATATTCTCAAAGCCCCCATAAAATAGATGTGTGGGTAACCCGTACCAGTCAAAATGGAGTTGCAGTAGCTGGGAAGGCACTGAGCACCTCAAGTCTCTTTGACAGGAGCATGTGGATGCCAAGTAAAAACATGGAAGGAGTACATCACCTACCCATCACCTGTCCTGCCAACACACAAAGGCACTGGAGCAACTTAGTGGGTCAGGCAGCATCTATGGATGAAAATGGACAGATGATATTTTGGGTCGAGACCCTTCATCTGGACTATCCATTGCCTTTGTGTGGTCCATTTCCCTCCATAGATGCTGCCTGACCCGCTGAGTTCCTCCAGTGCCTTTGTGTGTTGCTCCAGATTTCCGACATCTGCAGTCTCTTGTGTCTCCGCCTGTCCTGCTAAGTACCTCCTGTCCATAACTACAGTGGCACATCAAGCAAATCCAATCAATATAGATGCTAAAATAAGTGGACCTCACCAAAAGCATGAGGCACTTGGTACAGGGCACCGTCAAATTATCACATTGGTGAAATAAATCCAGCAGTTGTCCTGATTGATGGAAGCTTGGGTTTTAGCATCCAATAAGAACTTGGGGGAAATTATACTGTAGAAGTGATGATGTGAATGTCATTGTTGGGAGGATGCAGAATGTGGGGAAATTGTCCCATGTAATGTGTTGCACGTGTTAAGCTTATTTAAAATGTGATCAGTGAATAGAATCGGAAGCTTATTGTGCATGGAAATTTGATTTTGGTCATTCATATCTTCTACAGTCCCTCGGAGTTAATGATGACTTGTTTCCACTCCAGTTCTGAGGTGGTTGATAAGACCCACAGGAGATCCATGGGCTCTGACACAGGTGATCATTTCAGACTCATGGAACCTGTTTTGTCATTCAATTTTATCAAGGTTGATCTGTGTCTTCACCCCATCCTCCGGGGTACACTTTTATTTTCACTGGGAATCTAGTAGAGTGGATCAATCAAACATACAGATCTCGCCCAAATTGTTTCTCACTGATTTCAATGGACTAAAACTCACACTGATGGTCAATCCCTTCCGTCATTTTCCTGCAGTAATATTGAAAATAAAAGAAAAATCCATTCTGTATCTTGTAATATCAGTTACAGGAAAATAGGTGGGGGAATGGCGTTGACTGGATTGCTCTGACAGCTGGCAGAGACTAAAGCGCTGAATGGCCTCCTTCTATGTCATATGAAAACTTGAAAAAAATAACAAATAATAAATATGAAAATATAAATATGAAAAGATATGAAATAAGAAATATGGCATTGCAGACTTGACAAGGAAGGGCCCAGAATGTTTCATCACCGAAGATCAACTTGTCCCAGTACAACTATTAAAAGATGTGCCGACAACAAATTGGATCCATGGGATTTTTAAAATCACAAATTTAACAGGAAAATATATATTCACAAGCCTCAAATGACATTTGATAGTTGTTCTTCAATTGAACACCAGAACTGTGCCTCAAAATGCAATTGCATAATGTTGCTTTTTTCAGCATTATCCACAGAAAATTGATATTTTTTTAAATCCCAGTGAAATGGTAACTGACTCTTTCCTCACCTCTTATCTCCATCCAACCCTTGCAACCCATAATCCCCTGAGTCACAGATGCTAAGCTCCCTATCTGCTGTGCTTCCACCAAAAGATCACTGCAGGGTCCAAATACTGCATCCTTCTCCAACCAATTCATTCTTAGTGACGAGCTCCCTGGATCGAACATCCTTCAACACTGAACACTGCTGCTTCCCAACCCTTAATAACCCATCAGTTCCTGGTATTGATGCTGGCACCCCCTGCCCACCCAATAGACCAAAGCCCTGATGCCCTGTGTCCTGTCCTCCTCGTCATAGCACAGGCCCAGTCAGGTTTGTTGCTGGCAGCTCTCCCTAGCTCCTCAAACCCTGCCTTGGAATGGAGTAGCAGGCAGCACATTTTCAAACTCTGAAAGGTGCAACAGCTGGCAATTCGTGCCCAAAGCAACTGAAGTTTGGAGTGGAGGTCCAATGACTGAAATTGTTATTGGTCTCCCAATCCTTTGTCCATCCAGCAGGCACTGATGGGGTGCACTTGAATTTCTCAGCCCATATTTTTACAGCTGGTTCTTATTTTTGCACTGGGGATTACTGACCTCCACCCCAGATTTAATGACAAGCTTTTGTAAACATTGTGCAGATAACATGGTGATCAGATGTCAGCAATGGTTTAACAGAACCACTCTTACCTTTGAGGCAGGAGGTTGGTCCTATTCCAAGCACAATAACCCAACCTGAAAATCCAATATACTACCAAGAGAGTGCTGCACTAACATTGCTATCGTTAAGGTGAAACTCACTGGATGATAAAAGATTTCCAACACTGTTTGCAAGAGAAGCAGTGGAGTCCTGAGCAATATTTAGCCCTTAAATAATATCAGGAAAATGAATTATTTGGTAATTCTCATGCTACTCTTTGTGGAACCTTGCTTTATGCTGTATTTCATACATTGCAACAGTAACTACTTTATTGGCTGAAATGCCTCTTGCTACATCCTGAGCTCTTTATGAAGAGCTCATTTTACTGGCCGAGAACATGTTTGGGATCACTCAAGCACATTCTAGTCAGGACATCAGATAACTACCAGGAGACAAGAGAAAGAATTTTCGTGTACTAAATCTAAAATGCATTGAAACTCAGACAAGAAGTGAAAAGATTATATTCCAGTTATTTCAAAATCGAACTCCAGATTATAGCTTTTAAGAAGAAGAAATAAGAAATAAAAGGTTGTCAATGTTTAACAAAACAATTGGGATTTACAGGAAGAAGTAATTGACATGGAATGCAAGTCAATAGCATTTTATGAGTGTAGATCACAGAATGGCTCCAAGACTTAAGGCAAGGAATTCACCTCTCAGCCAGGTTACAGATTAAGTTTGTTGAAGTACTGCATCCAATCAATTATGACATAAAGCAAGTTCGACTGTGACTTAAAATGGGCTGGAGTGTATTGATCTGAATAATTCGAGATTTACTTATTTGCCAGCATCATGAGCTGCACTGAATCAATACTCCAGTGAGTCGCCCACGTCAGTCAAAAGGTATCTGAATCTATTTGAACTGAAGCCGTAAATTTTTGCAGAAAAAAATTGTTTGACAGATTTTTGACAGAGAAGGGAATAGAGGGATAAAAGCAAAACTCCAGATGAGGATATCTTGATCCACAGTTGGGAATAAAACAATTTAGTACTGCACGAACATAGACAGCATATGAATGTTTGTCTGCATCATTAATCGAGCTGTCTGGATAAAAATGGAAAAGGCAGGATGAGCTGAATGGCCTTTTCTCATAATCTTGTGTTCTAACAGCTCATTACATTCCATGACTGTCTGTTATCTGTCTCTTAATCCACCTGAGTGACAACCCACTAATGCTGGATTTGGCTACTTAAATAAACCTCGTGTAACATCGTGGAATTTGTCAAAATGTAAATGTTCAGCATGAGGGCACGTAACATATCACCCTGGATGTAGAGTCTCAAAAAATGTGCCATTTTGACAGATGACAGCATTGGCACAGGAAAATAACATGAAATAATAACGTACAAGATATAGAATGACTGGACTTCAAAATCTCCGATGCATTTTTTGTTTTAAATTATTTTCCATTCATATTCTATTATTACCACTTCAAGACTGCAGGTTGGGAGACTCTCCAAAAAATCTTCATTAAACATCAATTGATTTTTCTTTTGATTTTCCTTTGCACTGCCCTCTCATTGGTTGAAAGCATTTCCCAGATGCCCAGGCTGGGATATATATAGTACCTAAACAAGCCATTCCAACTTCCACCCCATTAGCATACACTCAGATCATTCTCCCTCCTGTACCTTTGTAAATCCAAGTGTAAGCTAATCACCTGATTTGCGGTAGGATATTGCACATTGTATGCACTCTGCACATTGTTTGCACTCTCTGGACAGAAAAGGGAGCTCATTTTGTTTGGAATTCTGTCCAAAAAATTATTGTAGTATCGCACAACAATAAAATAAGAAATAATTTGGAAAATTTCTGCTTTACATGTAAAATTTATTATTTTGCTGTTGCTTCAGGACAGAGAGGAAAGAACATATGCCTGGAAAATAATCCCCAGTTAGCAGCTGTAATTGTATTATATCAGTACGCGACACTGTGTCTCCAAAATTCATACCATTAACTTGACTGGAATGAACTTCAGAGGCAGAATTATGATATATTAATATTGAAGTTGTTTCCACCTTGTTTCTGGAGGGCAGTAATTCTAACAGATTCCACAGATGGCAAGACAGAAATATGGGAAAATGGTATGTTTTCAGGAACATCGGACTGGACTTGATGAGAAAATGTCAGCACTTAGGTGAGTAACTGAAAGAAACCAGGGCTTCTACATGATAGCAGAAGTCTTTAAGTTACGATGAGTGATGTGCTGCTGCACCTTGATGCTGGACCCCTTACAGGGAGCTATGTGGGCGCATAGAGTGACAATAAATAGTGAGTAATCTGCATGAATACCCTCTGTCAGATTGGATCTACTTGAGAACTGCCTCTCTAATTTCAATGTAGGGGAATGACAATGAGAGACGATATACGAATTAATTTAATTATTTGAGTGATTTTGAACATGAATAAAAGTGTTATGTATTTTAAGATTTTAATTGCTCTGGTTAATGATTTTTTTATCATTTAGATGTTTTCTTGCATCAGAAATATTCAGTGGTTATAACAGAGAACTGG
Organism: Pristis pectinata; assembly: GCF_009764475.1. Classification (NCBI taxonomy): domain Eukaryota; kingdom Metazoa; phylum Chordata; class Chondrichthyes; order Rhinopristiformes; family Pristidae; genus Pristis; species Pristis pectinata. Next base: position 10,978,627 of record NC_067431.1, on the reverse strand, counting down.
CTTGCAGAAGGTACCACTTGGCTAGATATTGGTTTATTCAGCTTTACTATGAATGGGACTTGGTCTGCCTCCCACTCCCAATAGTAACCCCGTTCACTCACCTCTGATGAGAGATTCAACAAGCTGAACACTTTAAGTAATAGATGTTTGGATGACACCAGCAATGTGTGATCTTTATTCTTAAGTTGGAAGCAACTGAGGCTGGCTTCTCATTGATCTCTGAAGAGGTTCAGGTATGAAGCAATCTGACAAAGCTTGTTTGGGTATCACATTTCAATAAAATATTGCAGGTTTGCAACATAAGTCTATACAAACCTACCCAAGTAGAAAACGTATTTCAATTATTGGGTCAAAATCCCTGGAATTTCTTACTGATAGTGTCACCAGAGTAATCTTCACCAAACAGACTGCAATGGTTTAAGTCATAGATATATTTGGGAATCAAGGGATATGCGGTCAGTGCAGGAAAAGGCACTGAGGTAAAAGATCAGTCATGATGTTATTGAATGATTGAGCAGGCATGATGGGCCGAATAACCTCTTCCTGCTTTTTAGGTTCACCTTCCCAAATGTGGTTAAGGAATCCCCAATATCATGAATAAATAATAAAACAATACATATTCAGGAAGAAAATTAAGGTGAAAAATAACCACTTGGAAAAACCCTTTCCAAAACCCTTTTCCAATGGGTGTAATTGAGCGGTGCAGGCTCGCTGGGCCAGAATGCCCTGTTACCGTGCTGTGTAAATAAAGTTTTAAGGGTTGCACGGTAGCGTAGTGGTTAGCGCGACGCTATTACAGCGCCAGCGATCGGGGTTCAATTCCTGTTGCTGTCTGTAAGGAGTTTGTACATTTTCCCCGTGTCTGTGTGGGTTTCCTCCGGGTGCTCCAGTTTCCTCCCACATTCCAAAGACGTATGGGTAGGTTAACATAGGTTCAAATGGGCGGTGCAGACTCATTGGGCCAGAAGGACCTGTTACCGTGCTATAAAAATAAAGTTTTAAAAGTTTTAACAGAAGATGACTAAGTCAACCTTACAAAAATCATAGCAGAAGCACTGAATGAGATGGTTGTTGATATGACATTCGTTGCCAGATGGAGAAGGCTACCACAGGAAATAACCCTTTTCAAGATCCCACTTCAAGCTATAGTGTCTGATATCATTAGCCATCATCAATGAAAAATATTTGCAATTGTGGCCATTTAACTAATATTTTTGCAATGCTTCTGAATGAATAGTGATATGTTATTAATAAGCTTCAGTGCAGTTAGCATGTCTCCCTCAGCAACAGCTGTCCAAAAGTGTGTGAACAGATTGCCGAAGAACATGAATGGAGCCAGGGATGTTAGGCTTGTAAATCTGTGTACTCTGGTGGGAGACCATCCGAATTCCAGGATTACCACAGACACCCGTTGTTGATGGACTACTGCCAGTTCCTGGAGCTTCCGTTATAAGGGAAAAAATGTAATCTTTTTGTAAGCCCAGGGTTTACAGAGCAGGTGTCACTGTGGGCAGAGCCAGAGGTACATATTTCCCCTGCCAAGTCGTTCAGCTAACCCGACTCAAGTGAATGCACCATAACTCTGAAGGGTAGTATCCCCAATAGATGATGGTCTCCGGACGGTCAAGGTGCTCCCTGCCAACACAAGGCAGGAGATTAACAAGCATGGCTCAGCTCCTTGTACAAAAGCAGTGTATGTGCTGGAAATGGGGGCTTCTGAGATTCTCTTAAATGATTGGCAGCCAATGGGCTTTCCAACTACAAAGAACAGACAGTGGTGTCGTGTGTTTCTGACTTTTTGCTCCATGCATCTGATCTAATTTGTTCACAGAATGTGGACATTACTGGCAACTCCCCTCGCTTATTACTCATGAACTGAGCAGGCAGGTAAGAAGCAACTGCATTGGTACATGTGCAGTCGCATGTACTCAGGAAACAGGAGCAGGAATAGGTTACTTGGCTCCTCGAGTTTGCTGTGCTGTTCAGAAAGATCATGGCTGGTCTAATCTTGGCCTGAAAACCACTTTCCTGTGCTCTCCCTGATACTTTCTTGACGCCTTGTAGTTTAAATGTCCGTTACACTCTGACTTAAATACAGTCAATTCCTCTGGCTCCATAGCTCTCTACGGTAGAGAAAAGCAAAGGTTCATGTCCTTAAAAAAGTTAATCTTTCTTATTTTTCTCTGAGGTTGGCAACCTTTTCATCTAAATCTATGCTCCTTGCTTCTTGATACCCCACGAGGGGAAACATCTTCCCAGCATCCACCCAAGACTCCCTCAGAGTCAATAAGGTCACCTTCTGATTCACCTATAGGGCTGACTGGGTCAGATCAGTGGATTTTGGCATGACGATCAAGCACATTCATGGTTACTATTGCTCAGTCTAGCTTGTTCAGTATTCCAGATTAATTATTTAATAACTTGAATTTTAAATTCCTCGGCTATGATGGGGAGATTTAATCTTATGTCTCTGAATCACCGGCCCAGAACCCTGCCTGCCAGTCCAGTAATTTAACCACGGTGCTACTGTCTAATCCGCACAGATCACCAGGCTTTTTGCTAGAAGGGTCCAATGAATTTCAGGACCACTATACATTGCATGATTCTACTACTTAATAAGTTTACACTTAAACAGATAGAATTTCCTCTGCACTGTAGATTGCACTGTAAGAAACTAAATAAATCATAAAATTACAGAAACAACAGATCAGATAGTTCAGATTAGATTAGATTGCCATCAGAACTCTGGATTATCAAATTTAACTAAATAGTAGTCACGTTGGTAGTCACTTCCAATGTCCTTTTCAGTGGATGAGAAATTACCTGCTGCATGGAAAGTGATGATGATAAAAGCTATTAATTATGCTGTAGAAGATGCATTTTGAAACCAGACACAATCTGCATTTGACAATGGCAACCACAGCCTTAGATTGCAATTGTCGAATATTACATGCTATCACATTTTGACAAGGCACTTTCTCTCTTCTTGTTCATTCAACAAAGTCACAGGTCTTCACATTGACAGGTACAATGGAAAAGTTACAAGTTGACTTCAGCAAGATCCTGAACTGTGCATGACTTGTCCCTGAGCAGGGAGCAGAGAGACTCCTCACATAGTTTGCCTCATGTTGCAGTCACAGACTCAGATATTGCAGGACAGCCACAATGGAACTATTCACATTATGGCCCTGAGAGTCTTTCTGCCTGCTGTTCCTGCTGTGACCATTGACTGGGTAAAGCAAGGCACTGCTGGAATTCAGCAGGAATGCTGTCAAATTCATTATTGAGCAACAAATGCAAAAGGTGTCTTGCAGATCCCAAGAATAGACTTGATTCTGTCAAAATGTTCAGCACCAGGCCAATACGTGATACCCAGTATGCTCTCATCTTGATCAGTTTACAATTATTTAAGGTTATTGCTCTTTTCAGGTTTTAAATGATCCATGCTAAAATAAAGACTGCAGCATCGCTCAGTTAACAACTGGAATGATCAAACCCAACAGAATGGAAATTAAGGAGAAACACACACAAAATGCTGGAGGAACTCAGCAGGTCAGCCAACATCTATGGAGAGAAATAAACAGTTAATGTTTTGGGATTTATATTCAGGATCAAAATCAAATTTCCAGGATTTCTATTATGGAAACTTTCCGTTCCAGATAGCTCAAATAATGTGACTGAATCAACAAGTTTTTACTCCAAATGTGCCAGAAATGTTGATGCTTCTTTGTTTGATCAGCTTCAATGTTGAATCTACAGTGAATTTTCAAATTCGTAAATTGGTACGTAAACAAGGTAGTGAATTATGAATGTAACCAAATTATCCAATTAACATTAATACCCTTCAACAATTTGACCGTGAGCAAATAATAAAATCCTCACACACTCAAGAGCTGGAAAGCAGCTTGAGTGCTGACTGGGCAGCCAATCCACATACCCCACTAATGAGGCAATAATTATCCCATCCAGAAGAGCTTTACGGATTTCAATAAAAATGTTCGAACCACTCCTCAGTCAGATTTGGACGAGTAATTCTACTTAAACCCTGGCAGGAAATTGATGGCACCAGATTTGCTGCACATTGTACAGTAAGTATCAGGTTCTCTGCATAACAGGTAATAACTCTGATATTACCTGTTTGACCTCTGTACCTGAGGTAAATTTTTGACCCCTGTTCTCTTTATGTATTTCATGTCATGCCTTGACTGGAAAACTAGGCTTTGCTCCAAAGCCTAAGTGAAGGACCATAATGTGGGGAAGTACCAAGGTTGAAAGATACCATTGTTGAAGAGAAACTAAGTGCAGATAATGAAAGACATGTTGGATGGAAGGCTTAACTCCATATTAACTCTGTCCAATAGAATGAGTTTGTGTTTCAGGTTGGTATTAGATGATTTGACTTATTATAGCAAGGCCATAGGGACAAGAACAACTTAATGATATGCTCGTAGCATGGAGACTGGACAGCTAAATGTCGGAGCAGAAATGACCACTACAATATCAATAAAATGAAATGAAACGTAAACCAATGTCATTGTCAGCAGAATAAATGCAGAAGCTAAATCATATCCAACATAAAAGATCAGTCTTAATCTTATTGGAAAATGGAACAGGCAGGAGGGGCTGCATGGTCAACTCCTCCTATTTTTTATGCAAGCAATTATGTTCATGTTATCATAGCTGGCAATTCTCAGCGATAGAGCAATTACACAGACAATTCTTACAAGAACTGGTTGCTCCATTACAGTAAATAAACAAAGTGCTGGCGTAGAGGAGTAGTACAATGACTGCAAATGAACACCACAGAACAACTTGATACATCACTAATAACTCGCGACAGCAGGATGCTTTCAGCTGAGGCATGCAGCTCCTTTCCTTCAAACAGCTCGGCCTTTCTTCTGATCCATTTCAACAACCTGATGACTATTTGTGCTTATGTTACCATAGTTACTCCAGCTGCCAAAAGTTAATGGTCATAAATACATTCACAAAGGTCAGAGATTCTGAACATTTGTTGCAAACTGGTAGCTGTTTACACGTGCTGATCATTGTAAAGCACCTTCAATTACTTGAACCAAAGGCCAATCTTTGTATGTTAACATTGGCTGTGGGGATCAACAGTCTACTTGACCAGAAGGCACTACAGAAGAGCTCAATACTGTGCTTATCAGAAATCCACTACCCTTCATTTTCAACTGCAAATATCTGATCCCCAATCAATAGAAGAATGCTAAGTTTCACATCTTTCACCCTCAGATACTGAGGCCAATGATCATGGCTTGAAACTACTCTCTCGGCTGAGATCAGTAAATAACCAAACAGACTTTGTTGCATGAAACTTGGGACTTTTCTATCCTTTGTATGTGATGTCTAGCAGTGAACCTATCCAGCAAATATGTCCTGAGGAAGGTTTTGTTTGTGCCTAATTTCAAATCAAATCACAAAGCAGTTTGCAAAAATCAAGCAAAATTGTATACTTATTAGTGAATGATACTTACTTGAAGTTAACTGTTGGAGGACGGAATTCAAGAAATGCAGATATCGTGGGGGGGGGGGGGCAGGGGAGGGGTGGTAGAATGCTGGGAAAATGGACGGTTAGCACTGAAGGAGAATCAAGAGGTATGTGGATGGAGTTGAAAACAAGGATGATAATTTTAAAATCAAGATGTTGCTTAACCAAAGCCATTGTAGGTCAGCAAGCACAGGGGTGATGGGTAAATGGGATGCTGGCAGTTCGGGCACAGGCAGTGGATGGCCCTGTTTACAGCAGGTAGATGCAGTGAGGTTAGCCAGAGTAAATAAGAATTTTCAATCATAGCGGTAACAAAGATGGATGAGGGTTGAAGGATTTGGTGAGCTGAGGCAGGCGGACTCAGATGATGTTCCAGAGATGGAAATGTGCAGTCTTAAAGATGGTGTGGCTTTGTGTTTTGAAGTATATCCCTAGCTTCAAAGATGACAGCAAGTTTGAGAACAGTCACAGACAGTTGCCATGGAGAGGGCTGGGTTGCAGTGGGGATTGAAGGCAATGGCTTTGATTTTCCCATTACAGTGTTCACCAGGATTTCTGCTCATCCATCAGTGGATGCCAATGTAATCTGACCACAGCTAACCACACGACCCAATTTTTAAATCCATGTGGATTACTTCACTGACCTCCAAAAATGCTTTCAATCATTTTCCTTTATGAAACAATAAATCAGCCATGCCATCTAGTAAATGGCTGCACACGCAGCTCATGGTGGATACCTTCAATGGACTAAGATATGAGGTCACTACCAATTCAGTTCTGTAAGTTTCCTTTCAAAGAAATTAAAGATACTTTTTTTTAAAATAAGTACAATAACTTGCTAGTTTGTCACTAATGAGTTCTGCTCTATAACTTCCAAGGGTGAGACTTGGAGATTTTTGAGGCATTGATTTGTGTACACTGTCACCAATCCAGCTAATGACAAAAGACTGTTACTGAGAAAAAATGTGACAGTCTTTCAATTGTTCAGGTGTCCATGGCTCTCTAGTGTACCCTTAGCTTGTTAAGGTAATAGATCTTTGTCTTTGTGGGCTTTCCCTTTTAATGAGAAATTGGAAAAAGTGGTGTCTCACAATTATGCAGTGATATGTATCACTGCATACATTAAATACCATAACATAACACAAGCTGTTGAATGCGTTCTATAATAGAATGCAGTGATCTATAATGTCTGGATTAGTCCCTTACTGGATCATCTTAGCTCATGGACTGGAATTCCCCCATTTTCCCCTGAATCTACTCTTTCAAAAGGTAGGTAGAGTGCAGGAATAGTACATGGAGCCAATCATGAATACATAATAAAGGTGGACTAAGGAAAGCAAGTTCTCAGAAATTTAACATCAACAGGTCTTCAAACTATCCTGATGCATTTTCTGTAATCAATCAATGAGCAAAATACAGTTTAGTTTCACTCTTCATCTTTGGCCATTTCGAGATACAGGCAAAGTGGTTCAGGGCATTATTTACAAAATACCGGGAGAGTGGGGCATTCTGACTCATAGGCATGAATCATAAAAAAGATCAAATAGCTTTAAGAAGGACTTCGTCAGTGACTGTGGGCCAAGTCATTTAGATCTAATGCTTTCAAGGTGTGGGTTCTTGGTTTGGGGTGGCCTATCAGATCTCATCCAGAATAACAAACCCTACTGATTTCACTATCAGTAAGAGGTTCTACGAGTGACAGCTGCCAAAGTTTGATAATTCTCAGGTGAGGACGGGTTTGGACTCAATTATGATCCCATTGTCATTCACTCCCCAGGCTTACCTGTAAAGAAAGGTCACTGGGATGAGATCCTTCATTTATGTCGCAGCAAAAATAGAGGGAGGGTGAAAAATTCCAAAACAAATTGCCAACTTGGGAGACTCATTGAAAATCATGAAGGAACAACAAGCTTTTTAAGAATATTGGCGAGATAATCATTAGAAAACTTACTTGGCTAGCAATGAACAACTATAACTCATAACAACTGAAGTTGAATACCCAAAATGCGGAGGAATTTGGCTGAATACTCAAATCTGGTGATGTTTACAAACATTCCAAGAATGGACCAGCATGTATTTCAACATTCTAATGGTTATGTTTATTTCGTAAATATACGACAGACAAGAATAAAAATTACAAATCCAAATGTAATTTTATTTTGTAAAAACGGATTAATTACTATGAACAAGGTTAAGAAAGTCTGTTCTTCCAGAGTGCAGAGGAAGTTGAATATGTTATGATATTCACATGATGTTTGTGGCAGATCCAAGAGGAGTCTCTGGCTAATGGTACTAAAGGGAATTGTTTTCAACCAGGGCCCTGCTGTAAGTCCAGGAGGCGCTGAGTGACAGATGCCAGTGTTTCCACCACTCTGCTCTAGCACTGGACTTGATGTGAAGAACATTATGGCAGGGAATCCAGCTCTGCCAACCTACACTGGCCAAATCAAGGATCAATTTAATAGAGATTTCTGACCTGGAGATTTGGAGGAAACGCTTTTTCTTTTACTAAAGTTTTTTTCATGTTTTAATCATGGCTATATGCTTTAATGTGAATGGTAATATGAATATTTTGTTTAAGTGACTCTCAGTAACATAGACATTGCCTCCCAGTTTTCACAGAAAGTGAAACTCTGCTCCCAGTCACCTTTGTGTCAAAGATTGTCAGAATATTTGGGGGTGAGGGGGGAAGGGAATGGGGAGAACATGGCCTCAGTACTTTACAGTCTGAGGTCTAGTCCCGTTGAGCCGTCACTGTGTCCGACAGCTGGTGGGAGTAAGTCAGCTTATTTGAACCTTCCCATCTGGGCAAGGTGTGTGCAGGCAGATGAGTGCAGTGCACATGAGACTGGGAGATGGGCTCGAATCAGCCCAGTGCATTAAGGTAGATTTGCCTGGTTAAGTTGAGAGTTGAGAAGAAAGAGCAGTGATCTTATTCAAACATATAAGAGCCTAAAGTGGCATAACAGGGTAGATATTTTCACTGATGGGAGAGTTACAAACAAGGGGACATGGTTACAAGATGAGGGGCCGGTCATATAAAACCAAGATGCGTAGAAATTTCATCTCACAGAGGATGGTGACTCTGGAATTCTCTATCCCAGAGAGTTACGGAAGCTGGATCATTAGAAATATTTAAAGTAGAGGTAAATAAATGTTTGAAAGATCAGGTAATTGTGTCCTATGGGGACCTGGTGCAGAAGAAAAGTTAAGGCATGGGGCAGATCAGCTTTGATCATGTTGAATGTTGAGGCAGGTTTAAGGTGGTAGATGACCAATGCCTGCTCATATTTTCTTGTCTTCTTAAGTGGCACTGACATGAAAAAGCTTTCAGGTCAAGCCAACCCCTTCTTATATAGTTCTTTTATGGCTACCAGATCTGCTTTAGGCCTTGTCCTCTTGGTGCCAAACATAAAAGAAATAGAATATGATTGAGTGAGCTGCATATAAGAAAAAGAAAAGCAATTTAGTCACGGGTAGCAAATGCAATTCTGAAAAAGCCCAACATTTCAGGAGAGTAAGCATCAGCAATCTGCTTCAGTTTTCTATAATTCTTTCCACTGTCAAACATTCACTTCAGTGTGAAATGGAACATTCAGAATGTAGACCAAGCAGTAAAATACAAAGGCAGTTGGAAAGTGCCTTGACTTTTTATTTCAGGTAGGAATATAACCTAAGATCTGTCTAAATCAATCATAAACTCAATGCTGCCTATTTCACTTTTGCAAAACACATCACGTTCTTTCAGTAAATTCTCCTTACAGATAATTTTATTATAGTTATATATTGTTCCATAATATCTGATTATATTAAATGTCATTCTAAATCTTTTCACAGAGGGAAAATGATGGTTCAATACATAAAGGAATGTACCTTGAAACAAGTGAGATGGTTTGGCTGAAGTTTTCAGATTAGTTGCACCTGGACACACTGCTGGGTAATTTCTACCGTTTCAAAATGCCAACAAGTACTGGAAGTTTGATGTGTTAAGAAAATACTGAATTCAATTTTTCTCCCCTAAACAGGCTTTGCATGGCAGTAATGTTACTTATTAAGCTTGCTGAAGTTTTCAGTTCTCATCAGCAGTAAAGGAGATATTCCAGTTCAAATCTTGCATACACAAAAGGAAACTGGCCTCTCTCTGGTCTGTAAACTTCTGTTTCCAAAACATGAGCACTACCTCAACAAAACCTGTCATTCCCCACTGCCATCATGACCACCCTGAAGCTCTTCAGATCCCCTGACATTTTTTGAACACCAAATAGTGGCAACTGTTTTGGGCTGTGATGAGTCAATGTTATGTCCAGGTATTTGAAGAGGCACATTGAATAGATTCACATTATACACATGAAGATATATGCATCTATCCTTATTGTGGTTAACTATTATTGGGGTGGGGACATGACCCCGTTAACCTCTGTCCACTTCTATATGAAGCACAAATTATCTCTGTGGGAACAAAACCCAAAAAAGATCAATGGGGAAAACAAAAAAAAATGCTAAATATAGAAGTACATAGTATTTAAAAAGAGTACTTTGTAAAAGAACAAAATAAAATCTTGCAAATACTGCAAGGAAAATAATGATAGTTTGAGCACAGCACCAAGACCTCTTGCAGAATTTGAATCAAGTACCCTATTTGTTTCTACAAGAACCTTGGCAATTCTGTGTAATTATCAACTCACTTGAACTCAAAGACTATAATGGAATTTATATTTGCTCTTACTGGACTATCAATAATTTAATTCAAGACTGTTCCAAAAAAATCTTGTACAGAGCAACTTGAAAGTTGAACTAAAACTCCAGAGAATCCTTTCAATATTATGCATGCAAGCACATAATAAATCTTAAATATCCAGTTTTTGGGTCTTATCATTGGCTGAGCTTTGAGAGCCTTCTGATTCCTGTTCGACAGTGGGAAATAAAGTACAAGGTTGACCAAAGGGCTTTCTGGACTGGGTTGTCGTTGATTTGGATCATCTCTGAGGTTACTTTACTGATCATGCTGAGTGAACCTAGTTACTGGTGTGTGCAAAAAAGGATTCACTCTGGCAATACAAAATGACAAAGTGTGCTGTCTTGGAGCTTATAAACTGTAAGCTGTGGCTCAGCAATGTAAATCTGTTGACTAGATGGTCTGTAAAACTAAAATCCAAACTGAACTTGAATCCCATGTACATTTAAGTGCAACAGATCAGGGTAAATCCAGAGAGTGAACAAAAAAGGCAAATTCTTCAGATTAGGTATTAGGTGGCTTTGTTTCGGTGGAAGGAAGAAAATAAATGGGTGACTGTGGAAAAGGCACCTACACATGTAAAAGCAAAAAAACTGCAGTCAGTAACACATGTTCACAATTTGATTAATTTCTGTCATCTGTATCAGAATTGGAACAACTTTTCTCATCTTTTAAGGCGGTTCAGAAATTCTACCCTTGAATTACATTTTAATGGTGCAGCTGGGATCTGATCATAGGCATGTCTGAATTATTATAAAACAGGGCAACACTTACATCCATCATGAACCAATTTTCTATGCTCTAAATTCACACTAAACCTTGATGCTGCTTTGAACATTATGTATGCTGCTCAAATCATTGCTTCTGCTTTTCATTTCTTTCAGACTTGGGATTTTCATAACTACCTTGATATGGTGACATGGGTGACTAATTGTGTGACCTCCAATAGACATTTCCCTATGTGAAATAAAAATCTCTTTACTCAACTTGCTTTTGAAAAGAAGGATTAAAGACTGAAATGTGAAGTAAGATATACATGCAAGGCCCAAAATATGTGCCAATCCATCATAAAAATTTTAATTTTAATTTTTTTTTGCATTATTGCATTTCCCATGTCAGATATAGTTGATGCATGAACACCCCCTGGTTGAAGTTGGATTAGGTCAATTCCAGTTCTGTCCTGATGCATGGAAGTGTGCACATCAGAACCTGGATTGCAGACAAAGTGCAAAGGAGAGGCTGCTATTTGTAAACTGTATCTTGCCATAAGTATTTCAGTTACCAACAGCAGTAGATCAGAGACAAGGGGAAAACCCTCCACACGTACATGAAATCAGTCGATTGATTAATTGCACTGGAGAGAGAAATACAGTCATAAATCAACATGAATTGCTAGTTTCCATGCACTTTTTCTACGTGCCTGTCACAGAAACCTTCTTCCATGCCATTATCACTTCCAGTCATGATTATTCCAATTCTCTCTTGGCTAGCTTTTCATTCTTCACCCTCCATAAATTTTCCTCATTGCAAACTGTGTCCCTCTCTCCCACCCACAACAAATCTGGCATATCTAACACCCTTGCCCTTACTAATTTACACTGGATCACTTACAAATTCAAAGCATTCTTTTTTTTTCATGATCTGGTCCCACCTTGTCCCTCCAGTGTCTTTCAGCCTGTCAACTGTTCTTTTAACTCTGGTTTTAGTACATCACCACTATACGTCATCTCAGTCTAACATTCTGAAATCCCTTCTCACCCTGCCCCCGCCCCCCACCTCTCTATCTCCTTCTCTTAATGTAAGGATACCGATCCCCTTTGGCTTCACCTTCCAACATGTCTTTCCTTGCCCTGGAGAAAAAGGACTGATTACAAAACTGTGAAGTGCATTGGAACATCTTTGAAAAGAGTGACAAGGCTTTCAAGATGCCTGACATTGGAAAATAAACTTCATCTCATGGTTCTTCTAAGAAGCATCGACCCTTCTTAAAGCATCTATAATATTTGAGTTTAAAATCTTCTCAGTGAAAGATGGTACATCTTGTAAGATCAAAATGGTTTATCTGCAAAAGACACTTTTAATCCATCTAGTTTGCTGTTTAATAGACCAAACACAATATAACCCATCATGGATTCAAATTGTCGGACCTGGTTATTTTTGAATCCGCAGGTTCTTTCAGGAGTCCAAGAATGAGTTGAAAGCAACTTGGTGCTTCACAAAGTTTTATTGGAAAGGTTTAATACAAAGAAACAGTCACAGAGCACATGGCACTAGCTTTACTACTAGGAGATGAGCAGAGACAAAGAAACTAAACATGAGCTAGCGCCGGGGGCGGGGGGGGGGAGGGAGCAAGAGAGTGATTAACAAAAAACTACACCTTTACACCTGAGATAAGAGGTACTCCTTAGCTAACAATAGTCCAATCAGAAAACCTATCAGATACCTGTGGCAGAACCAACCAATGAGATAACACATATTCATCTGATGGACGAACCTATAAGCTAAGAAGCGGCCATTCCTTGTGCAGCCACTTGAGGTGTATTAAACATTATACATGTTAAAAAAACTTCTTAACACTTCTTAAAACAGTCAAATCCAACACAATCCACGTACTTCATCTCCTGAAAACTTGGTACACTCAATTCATTTCAATGATAACAAAGGGAAACTCCAGAATAATAATTTATCTTCACAGATGGAAGTTTGTTTTTAATGGTACAGAAAGTTGATTTAAAGATTTGATTGTTATCTGTGATACCTTTCACAAATAAATTAATATTGTTAATTCAGGGACAGGGAAATGGATAAAAAGAGAGGCTAATAAAACAAACAGCCACAAAACCAAATCCATATAAATCAGCAACACTTGCTTTGTACAAGCTGCTATATCTGACCTCGTGGTTGTTCAGACTGAAATCCAACTGTGATCTGCGTTTTGCCACTTTATTGATACAACCTTGCACAGTCACTCCATATTAATATGGCCCAGCACAGATATCCCACTGTGACTGTTATTACTTAATTAAATACTAAAAAGAACTCAGAACAGGTTATGCATTTTAATGAATTCTAAAGAAGCTTTTCAATGACTAGATACCAACAGCTAATAGTTGTTCTGATAAAGAGAGGATCTCAAGTTTGGTTTCTTAAAAATGGGAAAGAAAATCAATACAAAGATAGTATTTGGTGCAATGCTCCAAAGATAACATTCATCACTCGGCAGAATAATAGGAAAACTTATTTCATTAAAATGGCTATTAATGTTTTAATGTTTCTATATTCACCAAAACAACCTCCCTTGCACAGTCAAACATTGAAAAGCGCCTTCATCCATTGAATGCTGAATTTTCCTTGAGCTTTTTTTTTCTGCTTTTCAGTCTCTGTAAGGTTCATTTTATTTTTGTTTTTCTTCTCTTTTCCTTCCATTTGCTTCCACTGCCTGTTCATCACTGGTACATGTCCCATACCAGTAAGGTAGCTTTGACTGCATGGACCATAGATTTCCTCACAGCTATTATTAATGTTGTTCCATGCAGGAGTTGCGCCTGCAGGAGGTACAACTGAAGTGGTACAAAATAGAAGTGTCAATTTTCTTTCCTTCCCTCACCACCAGTGGCCTTCCCAAAAATTGATGAAATTCACCCAACCATGGTCCTCAGACTAAATGATAGGTTGTCCTTGGACTCAAATTACCAACTTTCTCTTGTGAGTTAGTGTTAAATTGTTTCAATTTTTTCTTACAAGAATCATGGGTTGGATTGCTCTGGACTCAGCCCACTGCCCAGACTCAAAGATCTTGCTCCCTGCCTACCAGTACTTACTTTGAGGGACAAACAACCCGACTCTTTCCTCCCAAATGGCATCCTGTAAAGCAGAGCAGACTCTGATCAGCCAGTTAGCCTCAATCAATGCGTCTTGGAGACTACCATCAAAAGGCTTTGCCTGCTTTCTAGCTGAGTGTCAAAAGGCAATAAAAAGATTTTTTAACAATTTTTAAATCACTTTAATTTACATGTTTTTGTTAATTACTTTTAATTATTGAAATCAATTATCAACAATGAAAATGGGTTTTAATCATCCAAAAATAATAATTTAACAAAAGTGTGTTAATTAAAATGATTAAAAACATTAAAATAAAGCAAAATAAGTAAAGCACTTAGACTTAACATTTTCCACAGGGTCAGCAGTCTCAGATGCATGGAATCTCTATCTACACACCTGTGCTCCCTGATGGAACGCTAGGTCCAGATTTAACGTGCAGTCACCCCTCTGCCACTCGGCTCAACAGTGAATCCGGTAGCAGAGGTGACATTCTGAGGCATCTGACCTTCCAGACGTCTCAGACTTGCACGTTAGACTGTGCATGCATGGTCTCAGACTTCCTGAGGTTCCGATAATCCACAGGTTATTTTTTTCTCTTCAGAAACTACCCGTCAGCACAATTTGGCACAACTGAGTCGTAACACCAGCACATATCATCAAATGGCAGAAGGAAGTGTAAGTGTTCTGAGTCCATCATTGAATCGATGTAAAAATTAATCTGGACGATAGCTAATATTCAGCATCTTTAAACACAATGTTACTGCTTTGTGCAAGTCACTTTGCCAGCTGGCACTCCAATCCACCATCTACTATGTATAAGAAATGACATCAGTTGTTGACAACTTGCTCAGAAATTCATCCAGTATTACTTTGGCCATTTCCCATACCTTTTATATTAAGTGTGGAGTAATAGGTTTTAAAAGACAAGGAACACTTACAATAAACTTGGACTGTGATCTCCAGGTTATTTTTTTAAAAAAGACAATGGTAGCAGATCATAGAGATCAAACCAGTGAAACTAGTTGAGCTTATTCTGAAAGGAAAATTATGCAAAAGATTTTGTCAGCAGATACAAAATATACCACTTTATCATGTTCCAAAACAAAAGTTCTGTCTTCTGAAATAGTATCTTAAATAAATTTTAATGTGGGTCAAGGTTGGAAATATGCATTACACAAGATCCTACAAAAATTAGATTTGATTAATAATCTTGAATTTAACAGAAGTAGTTGCATATTTTAAATAACAACCACAAAGCTACTGTGTTTTGCTAAAACCAATTGAGCTCACTAATGTCTCTCAGAGGAGAAAATCTGCCACTCTTACCTATATGTGACCAGACTCTTAAGTGTTCTCTGAGAAGCCCAAGAAACTATTCTTGTCAAGGGCAGCTAGGGATGGGCAATAAATGGTGACCTCACTGGTAATGCTTGGATTCCCACAAATGAAAAAGAAGCAAAAGCTTGTACATCAGCATAACTGGGAGATTTAACCATATGCAGTGTCAATATGATTATCTTTTGCACTTCGCTTTGATGTTTAAACATGCAATAGAAAGAAAAGAATAATACATCACAATTTGTGGAAAGTTGTTCCATCATCATTTACTTGTGGCTGATTGTGGTCAGAGACTTTGCGAATAAAAGCTAACCAAATGGAATTAGACTGAAGTCAATGTGGTCATCCTTATTTACCCTTAGGTGCCAATCTCAGTGAAGGTAGTATCTCTTTCCTTGAGACAGTAATCTTTAAATCTATTGAGGAAAATAACTGAACCATTTTCTCCTGAGAAGTGTCTTCAAATATTCAGATTAAATCGAGGTGATGCAACTAAAGTTGAAAACTGACACATGTTCAGTTTGCTTACTTATCACCTCCTTTATGCACACAGGAAGCAAGCTGCCATAAATTCATAGCATTAGTTGGCTTAACTACACTTCCAAGTAATAAATATAAAATCCAAGATTTCTTATATTTGAATGGAACTGAAACTAGAATAGACTTATGTACGGACCTGTGAGCCATCCACTTAATGGAAAGTGAAATTGGAATAGGCGGATGTTGGAGATCTGAAATATGTAAAAAAAACAAAGTATAATGGAAGCAACCAGCAGATCAGGCAGCATCTATGGAAAGAGAAACTGAGTTTCAGGTGTGAGACTGATGAGGGATCTTAAATCTGAATTATTAACTCCATTTCTCTTTTGACAGTCGTTTCCTGACGCCAATTATTTCCCAATTATTTCCGGCACTTTTTATTACTTTTTGTTATCAAACTAGGATGAGGTTGTGCAGGCAGCTGTGAGTCCTTCACTCAGTGGAAACAGAACAAAACCATGTATAGTCACGGATGCTTCGTGCGACCAAGGTGAGAATGAGATTTAGAGGTCATTAACTGATTCTTGATTTGGCCATTGTCCAACCAGAGAAAGATTAAGAAATCCAAATTTTATAGAAATCAAACCCATTGAAATAGTCATGAAACAATTGAACTCTGTAGAATGGCGGAGCTTGATTATGGTCCATCTGGCTGTGACTCTGGAGTGATTTTGTTGCAAACAATACCCAATACCGCATTTGCTAACTATCGTTATGTTCATTAGAATTTGCTGAAAGGAGACAATGTTTGACAAAAGGAAGGAGAGTTCAAAAGCTGAATTTTACAAGGATGTTTTATTTTCTTGTGGCACTTTTGAATTACGGGAAGGTCACCTCTTTATCCATTTTTTCAATCGAGTGAATTGAAACAGCATCAATTATGTGAATGATGGGAACACTTCTGTATTAAAACGAGCCTTCAGATTTTAGGGTTTAACTCAATCATTGCCTGTCCTAAAGAAGTTAACTTTGAAAATTTAGTTAAATCCAATGACACAGTTGCATATAGATATTTAAATGCTAGATTTCAGGTGTGAAACATTATCATCTTTTAGCACATCACATAACTATATCACTGAGAGATTACAAAAAAGACAAAACGTTAACATATGGAAACCAAATCTCTTGAATAGATCTCAGTCCACTGGCGGGAGAATGGGATACTGCAGTGCAGGCCCTCAACAAGCAGAGCTCTGATACTCCTACTATATTAAGTTAACAAAGGCATTGGACACCAAAGAAACTAAAAGAACTCGAAGACTTGACAATCATTCCACTTGTCGACTATGGCGGAGATTTAAAGGTAGTGTGATACAAGGCTCAAAAATGCCTCTTGATCTTGTCATCTGTTTCCACCAAAGATGTCAGTGACCAGACAAGTTGGTTCGGTAGACATTTTAAAAAGCAGGGTGAGCAATAAATGTGGCCTTGCCAGCATCATCCACATCCATTAATAAATGTGATAAAGGGATAGAGGTATGAATAGAATGCCAGGGTCCAAGTAAAAAAGTATGTGGGAGAAGGCTGAGAAAGATAGCTGGAAATGGTGTGAAACTAGACGATTGGAAGATAAGGATACAGATTTTACATAAAAACATACATTAAGGGATAGAAAATCAATGTAGCACAATAAGAAAGGGCTTTAAACTGAGTAATTGCATTTCCTCTTGAGTGGCTGCCTTTTATACAACTTGAGTTTAATGAGTGTTACTTTAAAAATGGGATTCCAGAACGAAGGACATTGCGAGAGTTGAGTCTTAACATGTAAAGGTGTGGCACAGAGTTTGGCAGAGATGCGTTACAGATGTAAGCAATATTTAAAAAGTTGAATTAACCAGCCTTCCTGATGAAATAAATCTGGGGTTTGAAACCTGTTCTTTATCAAATGTTTTGCAAAAACTTAATTGAATCCAAGCCTGACAATAAACAGTGAGGTAATATCAATGAGAAGGAAAAGTGCTTGATCGCAGGTGCTCTCTCTACACTCATGACTGTGTGGCTAGGCACAGCTCAAACACCATCTATAAATTTAGGAAGGAGCCTTTTCAAATAGAACTGATCCTTTCAGCATTGCATTTTATTCGAAGAATATATTTTAATTCATGAAATAATTTAACCTGTTCCTCTCCAGTGCTGTTTTGCTTAAAATATCTGATTACAATTTATTTTAATTTTGAAAAAAATATGCACATGCACATGTTTTTATTAGATATTTGGACTCAAATTCTGGTGAAACATTAAATGGGAAAAAAAGTATGCATTTGGCAGTATGACACCAAAATCATGTTCAACATCCCCAAAAGGTACTGCGAGTAGATTAAATATGCTTAGAAAATGATTTGACGAGTGCCTTTAGCCATGCCGGCGCATTGCTTGTGAAAATTGCAGGAAGCAAATGTATTAGTTTTCTTCTGTATTAAAACTTCTGCCCTTGGGTCAAAATCAACCACTGAGCTTGCTTTCTACCCGTTCCAGATGACCCTCACCACTTATGATCCTGCTACATCGTAAAATGGGTGAATTGTCACCTTATTATGCAATTAGTTGTGATGTTATCAGCATGATCAAACAGTCTGGACATGTTGACATACTACCCTCTTGCTCTCAGCCTATTCATCAATCTTAAATGAGATTCATCTCATTGGAATTACTGGAAGTGTGCACATTCACATTTCTAATGTGTTTGGATATTACATAATCTAGATATCAAAGCAATGTTATTATTTATAAAATGTTTACAACATCAGTGTGTGAATGTATCTTTTGACAGATTTCAGAGTCTGCTCTTGCATTCTAAGTCTCAGGATAACCTGTATATTAACATTACAATGAATAACAGATCGACTAGAAGACATTCTCCAAAGGGAGATAAGTATCTCTTGCGAGCATCGTGAAATTCATATAAATAAACTATTATTCCAAAACTACAATCAAACCAGCTAAAGAATAATAATCAATGGAAAATGCCAGCAAGATAGTTCTGGACCACAGAACAAATTCTCCCCAAACATTTTACTGAATGCCTCCTCCTCTTCCACTCCAGTTTTGGGTTAGATTATAAATAATTCTTCTTTATGTTAATGGATGGAATGTCTTGCTGCCAATTTTAAAGTTGCATTTATGAGTTCACGTTTTGAATTACTTTGATTTGCTGCTTTCAAAATAAATTCCTGATAATTGTGTTGTATTATAGTTCTGCAGTGCCTGTTTTACAATGCCTGGTTAGGATGCAATGCCTCTACTAACAGCTTCACACATTCATCATTACATAAGAATAAATATGACACTAAAATAATTCAAGACACACTTGAAGTGAGGTGAGCCAATGTGTGGGGCTGGGGGTGGGTTGTTTGGGGAAAAGAGGGGTGGCTAGCTTCAGTTCCAAATACTTAAGCACAGTTGTCTCTGACATTTAAAAAGAGATCCTTCATTGTCATCATTGTCTCCAGTTTGGTGAATGGATGACAGTAAGCAGAGTGCAAATGGAGACAACTGGTCACTCGATCTGACACTTGCAGTGATGACTTCTGACATGGACGTCTTAAGCAAAGAGCCTCCTAAAACAAGGCACCAGAAATATTGCTTTGGGATAACAAAAGTCTGATTTACCAAGTTACAACTGGGAGACTTAACAACATGGGTGCTGTCAATAGATCCATACACCACTGTCGGCAAAAATCCCTGAATTTGTAACACCTGCAGAGAAGAAATTAATTTAGTTTTCCTCAAGTAGAGACCCTCCATTACCTCTCCACGAAATATTGCAATGCATAATTTGAGATGTTTCTTACCACGAAAACAGCCAGTGAAAGGTCAGTTCTGACCTTGCCATGTTGCTGTGTTTGGCTGTAGCACATGGAAAATAAGTGTGAAAGTCTGCATAGGAAATCAGGGTCTCCTCAAATATTCCTTTTCATTGAAGTTGATGTAAGAGATATGCCCCCATTAAACTTGTTTGCTTAGAAATTCTACTGTGTCAAAAAGAATGGTGTAGATGTGGTGGGAAAATGACTGTTTTGGTAACTTGTCTCACCACATGATCTCACAAGAGATTAGACCTTGCATATTTTTGCATTCAAGCATGCCATGTTTCCATGAGATATGAATGCCAGATAAGGCTTGATCATGACCACACACAAGGGGGTTTTCATCATGAACAAACAGGTCATAGCATACCAACTACATGCACCAGGTACCATGTACCAGTAATGTGTTCCAATTTTACAGGAGGATATTGGAGACACACAGAATAATAAATTCTCATTCCCAGCAATTCCTCATGGCTCAAAATAACAGCATGCTACAAAAAGGATACCATGTACCATGTGCCTCACGAGCCTGATTAAATTCTTTGAGGATGTGACAAAGCACATCGATGAAGGTAGAGCAGTGGATGTGGTTTACATGGATTTTAGTAAGGCGTTTGATAAAGTTCCTCATGGAAGGATCATTCAGAAAGTCAGGAGGCATGGGATCCAGGGAAACTTGGCTGTGTGGATTCAGAATTGGCTTGCCAATAGAAGACAAAGGGTGGTTGTAGATGGAGCATATTCTGCCTGGAGGTCAGTGACCAGTGGTGTTCTGCAGGGATCTGTTCTGGGATCCCTGCTCTTTGTGATTTTTATAAATGAGGATGTGGAAGGGTGGGTTAGTAAGTTTGCAGATGACACAAAGCTTGGTGGTGTTGTGGACAGTGTAGAAGGTTGCTGTAGGTTACAACAGGACGTTGATAGGATGCAGAGCTGGGTTGAGAAGTGGCAGATAGAGTTCAACCTGGAAAAGTGTGAAATGATACACTTTGGAAGATTGAATTTGAAGGCAGAATACAAGGATAATGGCAGAATTCTTAGCAGTGTGGAGGAACAGAGGGATCTTGGGGTCCACGTCCATAGATCCCTCAAGGTTGCCATACAGGTTGATAGGGTTATTAAGAAGGCGTATGGTGTGTTGGCCTTCATTAGTTGGGGTACTGAGTTCAAGAGCCATGAGGTAATATTGCAGCTCTATAAAACTCTGGTTAGACCACACTTGGAGTATTGTGTTCAATTCTGGTGGCCTCATTATAGGAAGGATGTGGAAGCTTTAGAGAGGGTGCAGAGGAGGTTTACCAGGATGCTGCATGGATTGCAGAGCATGTCTTATGAGGATAGGTTGAGTGAGCTTGGGCTTTTCTCTTTGGAGCAAAGGAGGATGAGAGGTGACTTGATAGAGGTGTACAAGATGATAAGAGGCATAGATTGAGTGGATAGTCAGAGACTTTTTCCCAGGGCAAAAATGGCTAACATGAGGGGGCTTAATTTTAAGGTGATTGGAGGAAGGTCTAAGGGGGATGTCAGAGGTAAGTTTGTTTATACAGAGAGTGGTGGGTGCATGGAATGCACTGCTGGCAGAAGTGGTGGAGGCAGATACATTAGGGACATATAAGACACTCGTAGATAGTACATGAATGATAGAAAAATGGAGGGCTATGTGGGAGGGAAGGGTTAGATAGATCTTAGAGCAGGATAAAATGTCAGCACAACATCGTGGGCTGAAGGGCCTGTACTGTGCTGTAATGTTCTATGTTCTATATTCTATGTACATGACAAATAAACCTTACTCAAGTTATTGGCATTGGTGCAAGGTAGAACACGAGATCTCAAAGCCATATGGTGAACTCAAAAAACACCCATAATATATTCTGTATGTTGTCCTTACCCACTCTGAGCCCTAATACCTTTCTGGCAGTATGTCAGTCATGTCAAAAAAGGCAGCATTTTAATTTGTTTAACTCTTTAATGAATGCTTATTAATTCTTAACTGGTTGGATGCAATTGCAACAAGGATGAGCAGCTAATTCCATTTTGGTACTTTGAGAGTTAAAAACATCTCGTTCAAATGAAACTACAGATGGTCATGTTATTTCAAAATGGAAATTCAACTCTGTCTTACTGGGGTGCTTAAACAATTGCATGCATTTCATTTATTCTCCTGAGCCTGTGAGTCCATATGGTCAACCAAGAAAGGAACATAGAGAACAATTATAATCACCACTCAAAAGATTACTGAAGACAAACAATGATTGTGCATGTAATATTTCAGTGCAGCACCTCTGATGTGCATGTACAATAGAATCCAACGGCTGTAATATGGTGCAGATTTTCTCTTCAGTTTCCCAGGCCCTTGTCTCTAGTTAATTTCTGACTACACATATGGTTCCCAGAAGGAAGTCGGTACTCCATGGGAGAAGACATGTCACCATGGCAGATGTGCAAACATTTAATTCTTCCTGCTGAAAATACAGTGAAAACAGCTTTAAATACTTCGATAAATAAATTATGAGCTGTTATTTAAAGCTATCACTGATTGTTTATTATGATGTCAAGGTTATAGATGTGATGGTGCAAAATTCTCGCAAAAAGCAACAGCATTTATGGACAAATATTAAGTGAATGCTCTGTAAATGATCTGTTAAAATTAGCATCTAATGTAAAGGACCAAAAGGAATTCTATTGATTTGTTATTGAGGACCAGGTAACAGTAGATAAGAAAGCTGCTAGACTGTAATGGAAGTCTGGTTAAACTGAAAGGTGAAGTGAAAAGGGGCATTTCAACCAACCCGATATGAACCTGTAACACCAAAAATGGGATATAATGAAGGTTAATGAATATAATGTGCAGCAGGGAAAAGGGGAAGGAAAGAACAAAGCTGCAAAGGGAAAGGTTTTCACTGTTCCAGTGAAGATCAAATGCAAACTTGAGGAACAGCGCCTAATCTATTGATTATGCACTTTATAAACCTCTGCTCTCAATGATGACTTGAAAATCAGATAATAGCAACAGCTCCAATTTTTTTTTTGACAGCAGATGCTTGAAATGGTTTTGATGTTATCAAGTACATTTCTTTCAGGTCAACCTTTTGTTTCATGCCCATTACCTCAACCTCTCTTGTCTTGTTTCATCTTTCTTTCAGTCATTTAATCAACCTTGCTCTCCCATCTCGGTCACACCGTTCATCACACTCCCATTTTTTTTCTCCTTGCTTAATAAACCATTAAATGTCCCTGTTGTGAAAACTGAAACATCCAATCTGAAACTTGAATTGTTGGTTTTCCCAACTTGCAAATTACCTAACTTATTGAGCGCTTCCAGAATTTGCTGATTTTCGATCACATTTGCCACAATCTGGAATATGTTAAACCAATACTTGGCCCTGCAAACTGTTAAAGGGAGAATGCTGAAGAAATGAAATCAACTGAAATCAGCTGGGGCAAGTGCTCAGGAAAACAAGAGGTGGAAAAATTGCTGGTGATTACTGCAGCGAGACAGGGGTCATTCACTTGTAGTGCACTTCAATTAGCTTCCAAATAACTCTGGCTGCAGACGACTTCTTTAGGCCTTGCTCTTTCTTTGAAGCTTAAATTATACCCTACCCTCACCCACTTACCCAATGTCTCCCCCTTTACAATGTTTAAAACCCTCCTCCTAAGGTGTAAGAGAGCAAGGCAGTCGCAATGAATTTTTAGAAAATACTACTTCCCTCAATACTGGAATTCTGTGCTCCATTTTAGGAGAGTGCCGAGGAGGGTTACTAAAATGATTCCTGGAATGAGTGACCTCAGCTAGATTCATGATTGGAAAAGACTTTGTGAGAGAATCTGATAGTGGAAGTTAAATGCACAATGTGGCAGACAGAATAGATAGAAAGGAACTGTTCCCATTGGCAGATGCATCAAGAAGGTGATTTGGCAAAAGGACCAACAGAATCATGAGGAAAACTTTTTTTACACATAAAACATCAAGGGTCTGGAATGAATTGCTGTTGCAGTCATGGAAGAAGATTCAATTACAATGTCCAAAAGGGAGCCAAATGATTGTTGAAAGGAAAGAATTTTCAGGGCCATGGGGAAAAGACAGGGGAGAGCAAGACAATTTGGGTTGCTCTTGCATACAGCTAGTATGGACATGATGGGCTGAATGGCTTCCTTCCATGCTGAAACCAGTGCTGATATTGAAACCCAATATATAGCAGTGTTAGAACAAACACAGACACAGTATAAAGGATATTATTTACACAGGATGTTCTTACTGAGATTCACAACCGGGATCTACCAGACATGATTAGGCACCTGAAACTTTGAAACTTCAATGGTCTATACACTGTTGTCTCCAGATGCCCCATGAATTTGATTGTGCAGGAGGTCCATGGGCAAACAATGATTCCTAATGGGTATCATAAGCAATGTGCTTTGGGGATAGTCCTTGTTTCAAACATTAGCCTTTTTAGAGCTGTACTGCAGGAAAGAGTGGAGGTTGGAGTATTGATGCAATATAAAAAGATGATAGCGTCTCCCAGGAAAGATGCACTTAATGTTAGTCATCACTTTAATGGAGTGGAAGTCCTCATGATTCATGAAGGCCTTCTGGAACTTGTCAGGCAACATCACTGTGGTTAGAACTGACCTCCTGCTTCTGTTTGATCAAAGGAATAACATGATGTTTGCCCAGCAAAAACAAGAAATAAACCATATCAGCCGACTGCCTAGTGATGCTAATATCCCCTGGAGCTTTCTGGGAAGATACAATGTCAAAGGAAAATGTAGCATCCTCAAATGTAACAACAATGCTCTAACTCTGACAAGTGCTGGTTCTGACAGCTGGTTACAATCAACCCAACCTGCCATGGTGTCATTAGAGAATTGAAGCCACCTTCTGCACTACATCTGAGAATACAAGTAAGTTGTCTTAGGATGACAGGAGTAGAGGAAAGATCCCAAGCATGCTTTCTGTTTTCTCTCCCAATGGACAATTGCTTCTTTCTCCTGTTCCTTCACCTCTCCCTCATTCCCTGGAGTGAGATTGCCAAAAGGACCCACAGGACAAAAGAAAAACACTGCCACATGCTCATTGACTGCAGGGTACAAATACAAAGATACTCGTTTTGTGTAACATGAAGAGGTGCACAAGCTCACCCAAGAAATAAACATCTCCCAAAATGGTAATGGTTACTGCAGCAAGTTTTAGGACTAGAGCAGAGTCAAGGCTTATGGGGAACAGGCAGGAACATAGAGTTACAACCTAGCTTAAATCACTCATGATCCCATGGAATGCTGGAACAGTCTTGACATAGCCATGTTGTTATGAAAAATGCTTGCCTCTCTATTTCTGTCATTTATGGTTGCTAGATGGGAGCTGGAAGTAGTGTCAGCAATGCTAATAGAAATGAAAATGACATTGCAATCCATGCCATGTAAAGTCACACCTTGATACATGAGCTCCTGCCAGTTTCAGGTGAGAGTGCACCACATCTGGAAACCTTAATTGGGTATTGTTTTCATGCTAAGTTGTCATTTCTACCAAGTCCTTAATTCTAGTTTCACTACTATACAGTTTTACAATGCAAACTAGCCACTGATGAGAGAAAATTGCCCAAATGTACTTGAGTACATGGTCCAATGTTCCTAACATACCTGACCCTATTCATTAATGTTCCTCTGTTAAATTTTCCCTTATCCTCTTCTTTGACAGATGTGAGTTTGTGTTGCTGTGTTATGAATTTTGCCAAATGGCAGACCAATCTAACACTATTTACTGATAAATAATGTTTAAAACATTTTTCCTTTGTCGAAGCTAAAGGTCTGATGATAGTACAATTCTGAGCAATGGCATCAATCATGTGAATAACAGGAAATTCAGATTGGATAATAAATTGGTTGCATTCTCAAGAGTAGAAAATCATTATTAACAGGTGTAGTTCTGTGGGAGAACCAGGAACTGGTGGAGTTCTGCAGAGATCAAGGTTAGAATCATGGATCTTTCTCATCTCAATGAAGGCATCAGGGGACCTGCCTACCAGTTTGTTAATGATATGAAGATGCATTCAACTGTAAGGACCTTAAATGAGAAAAGAAGATCACAAGGAGATCTAGCTGGGCACATACTTTGCAGATATTTCTTCTTATAGATCAAGTGGCAGGGAAGCACCATAAATGCATATTCCCTGTAGGGCTGCAAACTCAAAACTGCTGAGTATGGCCTCATCTCAATTAGCAGTCATGGACTCTCAGAATCATTGCAGTACAAAAGGAGCCTGATTGGTCCAGTTTTCTGTTGTTGAGGAATTTGCATCACAGAGCAGAGATAATTTGTTTTCCTTTTCATTTTCTTTAAGTGTAAAACACAGATTAGCATGGGAGAAACTGATGCATGAATCTGAAAGATAGGACCTCAGAAATTCTATTACACAACTAAAGGTTCTGTGTGCTATGCAATAGAATAATATCAAAAACCTGACTGCAGTGTACTTTTGGGTTTTTAATCTTGGTTAGCCGTGAGCATTAAGTGCCCAGCTCAGTGACCACCTGTCATTCACAGTGATGTCAAAAAAATGTGATGTCATGCTGAAAATTGTTGTGTGGCTCTGAGAGACTCATACATTGTTGGCTTCTATGAATGCACCCCCTAACCAGTGGGTTGAGACTTGCTATGCTATCGATTACTGGGGGTCCAATATGCCCTGCTCCATTGTCAGGAAATCTGAGAGGCCCATTGTCTTCCAGACACCCTACTCACAAACCTGCCTTTCTGTCAACATCCTCAGGCTCACCTGATCGATAACCATTCCTGTCGATTAAATCTTACCCACTTCAGCCACTGCTCTCTCTAACCACTGCTGTGGCTACCCCATTTGATTCTCTTGTTGTCCAAACCCTAACACCCAGAGTCGACCCCAACCTCCACCTATGATCCACTGCCATCAATCCTGTCCCTGACTGGCAACACTAGGCCTAATTATCTTGATCCATACTTGCTCCTCAAGCCTTGCCTCTACCCCTTTGAGGCAAAAAGCTGGCATCACCCACCCACCATCCTCTCTCGAAATAAACTTCCTCACCCTGATGCTCTCTCATGGGCTTTGAACTCATGAGGCCCGGCACCAAATGGGTGCACGCACTTTCACACTTCAAGTCCGGTACAACTGGTAGTTCGGTGTGTGTACATGCATGTCGCCGTATGGTTTTGTTTCAATATATAATATGGCAACATCAAAAAATACCAAGCACCACATGACCTAATTTCCAGCCATCATAACTTGCTAAATGTAAATGATACTGCAAACACATTCAATGTGTTTCACATGTACTTAAATGTTAACCATGATCTGTCTGTATATCCTCAGACTCATCAAGTGACTCTATTGGAGGCCGATTAATTGTTCAATGAAGTCTTGTAGTATCATATCCTTCCTGCAATTATCACATATTACAACAACATCATCATGCTGGTGTTGCACCTTCGATGTAACAAACCTTTGGACTTTCCATATTAAACATATGCAAAATTCCTGCTGCTTATTCACCATGAATGCCAATAGTTTTTCTCTGAAGGATACCTAAACTCTTGTTCCATTTTATTTGCTGATAATTATAGAACAGTTAATGAATTGCCTGTTAAATAACACCTTTATTGCTATAAAATATATGCTGTGACTTACTGCAAGCAACATAAATATTTAAAATTAAAAAACAACAAACTATAAAAATAATATTTTGTGGAAAGTAGAACTGTGAGAACATACTTACGAATTCTAGCCCACTTTAAATGCTGTTGTTAAGATGCCTAAAAGTATGAGTCCTCAAAGTGCCAGATTACTAGAGAGCATTCAACCCATACTGCCTCAGACAGCCTGAAGTTTCTGTACTTTTCCAAGAGTACACTCTAGTGGGAACTTTTAAATCCAATGAATTTCAAATGTGGATAATTACAATTCTTCCCAATGACAGATGAATATCACGACCATATCTCATGCTGTGCTTTTGCAAGATATGGAGAAAAATATTCTACTAAGGTCCTTGGCTTTAGTGGAAATGCTTTGTGCAAACAATTAATGGCACCTCTTTTGTCAGCTGCACTGGCAACTGTAAGCAGATAAAAAAAATTAGATTGTTGGAGACTCAGTTGGAATTTTCAAAACAATGATTTCTGAATGTTGCTTTTCATAAAATCCTCTTTATAAATGAAATTGTGTATCAGACTAAACTCTAACATAGCCTGATGAAAGAAAGAATTTGCATGTGCCGCAGCACATTTCATTTTGCCCAATGAAGTATGACTGATGAAACGCATGAAATGCAATCACTTCTAATGTAAGCAAAGTGGCAGCCAATTTGTCCCTGAGAAGTTGCCACAAACAACTAATGACAAATCGATTGGGTTTTGTTTTTCAAGGTGGAGGTTGATCGAGCCTGGTTCAAGTCTCTAATCTGCTTAATGCCATGGGATTTCCTCCCCCCACAGCTTCAAACTGGCAGACTGGATTTTAGTTTTACATCTTGAGATGTGTAATAGAATGGCAGGCAGACAATCCACTGGAATGCATCATGTTCCAGGAGAGAGTGCAAAGTGAATTAGTGTGCCCCAATCATGACAGTGAATCCAACGGTGACTGGCCACAAAATGTGTGATCGATTCATTCAGCTGCCAAATGTAATGAGCAGTCCATATGGAGAGTAACTCTTGCAACTGAATACTGAAGGGGAAGCCGGCATTAGCTGCTGTCAAGCCCAACCTTAAACCCTGTATCTTTGATTTTCTCTCTACCCATGCCAGGCATTTAGCCTGGATGCAACAGGCAGACTTTGCTATCTTCTAACAGATGCACTTCTAACTCTGCAGCACTCTCTGAAGGGATATAAGAATAGGAATGGGCCAATTAACCCCCATTCACTAAGACCATGATGAACCTTTTACCTTATTCTGGATACCTGACTTTGTCCTGCGAGGGTGGCAAAGTGGTGCAGCAGTTAGTGTTGCTGCCTCAGCGCTCCATGGACCAAGATTCGATCCTGACCTTGGGCGCTTGCAGTTTGGAGTTTGCATGTTCTCTTTGTGACTGCTGGGCTTTTCCCTGGATGCTCCAGTTTCTTCCCCTACCCCAAAGACGTGCTGGTTGGTTGGTTAATTGTCTATCTTACATTGCCCCATTGCAGTTTGGCCTGTTTCGGTACCTCTATGACTCTATCCCTTAGGTCAGCAGAAATCTTTGAGTCTTGATTTAAAATTACATTTGCAAGTGTTTCTAACTTCATTTCTGGCTTGAACTTTTAGGGTCTGTAACCTCGTCTCAACCAAGTAGCTTGTATCAATCTATCATTTCGACTCACCTTAAAAACTTGAAAGCTTTGATCAAATGGCCCTCTCATCTTTTTGAATCTGAGGAGTCCAGCCCAACCTTGTATAATCTCTTGTTTCATTTTAAAGTTATTTTAAATTGTGTTAAAGACCAGTGCCTTAAAAAAATGCAGCAAATAGTTTCATATGTCGTGTGGCGACACTTGTGGGCTGCCCCCAGAACGCTAGGCAAAAGATGCATTTCACTGTGTGTTTCGATGTACATGTGACTAATAAAGATATCTTATCTTTCTTGTCTTATATTTCATGTGTAATTCATGCATGAAAATATGTCCAGCACATGCTTAGGTGTATTTGCAACATGTCTTGGCAATTTAGACCAGGCACTCACTGCCATGATTTACCCTAAAGTTGATGTAATTGCCCTGTCATATTCCATGCATTTGACAATGTCATCACCAGGCTTGGTGCCCATTGATTATTTATCAATAGAAATTGGATGCAAAGGTAGCAACCTTCATTATCAGTTCACATTTCCACAAGTATATTACGCTGAAGGTTGTGGATCATGCATGAATTAACAGGACTTGGCTGGGACACTAATTTTCCATTTTAAAAATCTGTGCCAGTCAGTCTAATACATTGAAAATCTCATTGCTGCAGCTCTGAGTACAGATCAAAGCATCTCTAGACTAATATCTTCAGGTCACAATTGCCTCCAACTATGACCATGGAGAGGGCTTGGGGAAATCCATGGCAGAGCATGAGATTGGCCCAGTCCTTGTCTGCTGTGGCCGGGGTATCCACTGCACTGTCATCTCTTCTTCCCGTTATTTTCCAGCACTGTGGCCCCAATGATTGTAATGGAGCAGCCCAGTCATGAGCCTGCTCGTGCCATAGGATAACATGAAGGCCTTCCGTCATCCCACCATTGAACCTTCCCTTGCACTGATTTCTCCTTCCTCTATCTCCCTCCCATGCTCTGATTTTTATCTTCCACTAACCTCCATACTCCTCCACCCTGTTTGTTTACCTCAGGTTGATCACATCTGAGTGGTTGCCATGGAGAGATCAAAATGTAGAGTTTTGTCACTCTCTACTGTTATGGTAATGATTTCATAAAGCAAGAACATCCCAATAATGTGCTTTTTTTGGTGGTCCCCAATTTGTCATCAGGGCAAAATCCAGCAGCAACTTAGCAGACCAAAAATGGGTGAAATCCATAGGAAGAAACCGATTCTTTCCATTTTAGTTGCTCACAAGTCTAGTGATCTTTTGGATTGTTCTTAGAACACTCGAGGACATCGCAAGAATCAATTTATTGTCAACCAAAAGTTTCCAGCACAAAATATTATTGGGATGAAACCTATGTTTCTTAAAGATGCATTAACTGAGGCTTTTTCCTGTCTTTCTGGGATGATTGAAGCATTCAGTGTATTGAGGTGTGACAGAGGAGAACTGAACTATATGTTCTCAGCCTTCCCTCAAGGCTGCTTGCCTTTCCACACATTGTAATCAATGGAGTAGCTATCAGCTACTGAGAGATATTAAGTCTCTGACAACATTTTGCAAGTGTTTTCTAATATTTGAGATTTGTTTCAATGTGTACATTTTAGAGATTACATTAAAGATGAGAACACATCAATCAAATCTCCCTTAGCTTCTCCTTTAGCTTCTGACAATTTGCACTCAAGGGATGTAAATATTCTCCTGATGCGCCTTGGTCAATCAACTTGTGCAAGAGAGAGGCAAAGATCATTCATCGAGACACAAAAGAAATGTTCAGTAGCAATGAACAGGAAGAAAAAAGCTGGGCTTTGGAGAAGGGTGTTTATTTACACAACGTTTTAGGCATTGAAAAAATATTACAGCAATTTCCTTAAAGACTATCAGTAAAGATTGTTTTCACTTTTTAACTAATTTTGTAGTGTCAAAGCAGAATTAAAGTGAAGGGAGTGAGGAAGTAGACATGAGGAAAAAAGGAAACAGTTGCAGCAGAACTGAAATGAGGAACTAGAAAGATGAAGAGCAAGGATATGCAGTTGAAGTTTATTTATTGTTGAAATAATTCGAAGCATGAATTAACATTTACCATGTACAGACTGAGTGGAAACATGTACGGGTCAGACCACGTAAGAATACCAAGTCCAGTGAGCAGATAAGTTTCATAACAATTCAAGAGCTTACTGAAATCTGTACATGACTAAAAAAAACATCCCTTTACTTCCAATTTTTCAATTAATAAAACCGCAAATGAGAAATTGTTAAAGTGGAATTGCAATTTGGAATAACTGAGTTTATAATCCAGGCATCAGGATTACCACTCCAGCTTTGCTGTCCTATATCCCTGGAAAATGGGAATCATTTGTCTTGGAAATATTTTAATTTTATTCTATTAAATATTCCATTTTATTTGATCAGATTTCTGCCACTTAGTATTTTCAGCAAGCTAACAAAACTATTAAAATACATCTATCTTCCTGACAAATTTTTCTCGATTTAATTCAAAGCCAAATAATGAACTTATTTTTATTAAATTTGCGAGTATTGCAACTGCATGGTCAAAATGATCAGTGGATTTGCAATTATTACTGGCTTCTGCGGGGTTGACCCAGTCTTCAACA
The DNA here is from genome assembly GCF_009764475.1 of Pristis pectinata. Lineage (NCBI taxonomy): Eukaryota > Metazoa > Chordata > Chondrichthyes > Rhinopristiformes > Pristidae > Pristis > Pristis pectinata. The sequence continues at coordinate 10,946,946 of NC_067431.1, read as the reverse complement.
TCAGTCATGTGTAAATATGCAAGGTCATCCAAATGAAACAAATTAGGTTTTTATTCTAATTGGGATGCTTTTGCTGAATGAAAATTTGTCTTGAATACAAATTGATTTTTTTTAGTGTGTGCTAATATATTGTTGGAACAAATGCTACATTTTGAATTTCCACACTTTTTATTAGCATTTTGAGTACAAATTATTTATTCCCATTAATTGGATTATGTTTTCATACAATTAATATCTTGCCTTATTATTTTCTTGCTTCAAGAATGTTTATCTTGCTGAACAATGAAAGGAAGCTTGAGAGTACTATTTATGCTGGACTTCTGGGTCAGTGAGAGAATTAATTAACAATGAATGGGAGGTTGTCTGGGGAACAGAATTAACAGAATTAAACCTTCCCTGTAACTTATTTGCATCCTCACTGAGATGGAGAAGAGAGGCTGAGAGAGTGCTGAAGGATGTGACAATGTAGGATTGTTGAGTGGCAGCCCAAGGAGGTTGAGAAAGAGATAGTAGATCTAGAGAGAGTCTGGAGAAGGGGTTTGCATAAAGAGAAAAAGGAAGAGAGAAGCACCTTGACAGCATGGGTTAAGCTGGGTGGATAGAGAGAACGGAGAGGCAAAGAGGAAAAGTAGAGTTGCTAGGTGGGAAAATGGGGAAAAGAGATTTGAGAGCTCTGTGCAGAATGAGGAGTTGCAAATAAAAGGGAGCTGAAGGAAGGATTGAAAGAGAAACTGTTGGCAAAGAAAATGCTGATGTATGGTAAAGAAGAAAAGCTTGAGAAGACAATTGGGGTGAGTCACGTTCTGAAAGGTGGATTTGAGCTAGGACTGTTGAAAAAGGCTGTTGAAACAGAGGATATACAAACAGTGAATTGAGGCAGCATGAGTATGGAGGGGCAAAAAATCAGAGGGGCAATGTGGTTTGGATTTGATGTAGTGAAGGGGTGAGAAAGTCAAAGTGAATTTAGAGATCTGAGAATGGGATGAAGGTGAAGTAAGTGAAACAGAACATGAGAGCTGCATGAATGAGCAGTGCAACGAAAAAAGGGGGAATAGAGACAAAAATTGTAGTCGAGGTATTTGGTATGTGGAGAAATAGGACGGGGTGAGGGTTGAGTGGGAGAGCTTAGAGGGATAGAAATGAGAGTATTGGGGTTGTGAGAAAGGGTGTCAGAGAGGACTGCATGGGAAAAATATTTACAAGAGGTTCTCAGGACTGAGTAGCATGCAGGAGAGGTGGGAAGTGAGAGACAGGAGTGGTCAAGAGAGAAGGGGTTTGAGAGTGAGAGAGAAAGGGGTTAAAGAGGGAGAAATTTGATGGATGTTTTTTAAAATTGCTTGAGCGCAAAAGAAACAGCACTGGAGATGGAGATGGGTGGAGGCTACACGGATCAAAGGAGGATACAGACAAGAAACAGATATAAACAGGAAGCAGAGAAAGTGGGTGGCATTTACCAGACAAATTAAAAATGAAATTTAAGAGATTTGTATGGCATTGCTTTGTCAGCTATTTCAATGGAGGTAGTCAGCCATTTATTTTTAAGTAGTCAGCTTAACGTTGTAACTACTGCAGAGAAAAAAAAAGTCATAAACACATGATAAGTGTTTGTCAGGTGCTATTGTGAACAGAAATCTCTAACATATGCAAAAAGAAATTGATGGAGAAAGGGAATGAAGGACTAAATGGATAAAACTGGAGACTCATTCTGCTTGCCTAAATATACTTCTAACACTCTATTCTTGTCTAACACTGTGCAGTTTACATTGATGTAAATATGAAACCATTTCTTTTTAATGTAGAGCTTTTGTCTGACTGGTTTGAGAAAGAGGAGCTGAACTATACCCCAGTAGGTGATTCTTTGGCCTGTTGTTATCGATGTTATACTTACAGTCTGAAAGAGACTTGAACTTTGTCTCATCTCACTTCTCTTTTAGTGATAAAGGAATCGGCATCTATCCCTGGTTGAGCAATCTGTGCCCCCAGACTGTCTCTTCATTCTAATTGTGCAAACCTTCCTTTAAGGCTGGTCACTGACCTTCAAGAAACATTTTTTCTCCCCAAACTCCTCAATTTTGAACATATCAGCTCTATTCTTAACCTTATTTGCATAAACAGAGGGCTGTAGTATTGTCAATATCTCCTCATAACTTTCATCTCTGGTCTCATTAAACCCTCTCTGTGATTTGGACATTGAAGCTGGGGTAAACTGTCCAAAACTGGGACACATTTAGTGTGGTGGGATTTCCCTCTCCATCATCTACAGCTCCTTCTTTTGAGGGACTGCAGAAACAATCTTGTAATTGCAACCTGCATATTTCTTCAGGGCATTTGCTGCAAAATTATGCTGATCAGGCAGGTGGATCTCCACAGAAACCCTTCCCCAACCATCTGACCTTGATGTAACCAAAAGGAAAGATTTAAGAGGTATAGTTCAAAACAGTTTAAAGACATCTCTCCAGCCCCTCCAAGGTGAAAGCTTCATTGAAGCCAGACCATCTGAGAATGCAAAGTTGTCCTGCTGTCAGTTACTTTTTAATGATAAACTCCAAAATGACTCTGCTCTCTGTAGCATGCTCAAATGCATGATCACTGAAAGTACCAAAAAGAGACTATGTAAAAAAGGTGTCAACATGAGAAGAAAAAGAATGAAACCCCTGTGTTAAGATACAACAAAAGCAGTGGAAAATGCTTGAAGCACATATAATTCCTCTCTGCAAATTGATTTCATCTTGATTTTTTTAATGATGACACTTTTTTTTGCAAAAAATCAATAACAGAAAGAGTTAAAGGTTTTTCAACAAGGTATCAGAACAGTGAAGAAATCTTCAGTTAAAAGCATGTAAAGTGGGATTTGAACTCTTCCATGATTAAACCATCAAACTATACTAACGAATATAGATTAATCAGACCTATTGTGCCCAGTTGCATTGATTCTGATCTAAGAAGCTGCGCTGGCAAGTAATTATATCTTATCAAGGCCGCAGGCTGTAAAGACTCTTATGTCTCTAAAGACAGAATGTCGATATATTTGGACAAGAATAATGCTAAGTATTACAATGGATAACAAAAATAAAATAAGCACATGAATAAACTATTTCTGCTGATTTATTAATAATGCCATTGGAAAGATTTCAAGCTTTCCCTGAGGCTGGCTGTGATATTGAAAATAACTTCTGTTATGCAAAATTGAGTAATTGTGAAAGTACATCTAATTTATTCAAGAATAAAGCAGATTCAGCAAGGTCCAAATTTGTCAGAGTTGATTTTAAATAAATGCTCCTCTTCTGATTTTGCAAAGCACAGGAATGACTCCAAATCCAAGGAGGATGACACAATTTGTGAAAGTATCCTCGAGGCTATTTATCCTAATTGAACTGTTTCCTTTTCTTTAAAATAAGGAAAATAACCATTTTCAGGAAACTATTCCTTCACATGCCAGCGTCTCCAACTATCCAACTAATGGTTGTGAAGTAAAGTCTGAAGATAGGCGATGGGCAAAGCAAAGATCAGATTTCTTCCTGCTGCCTGACCTGTTGAGTTCCTCCAGCACTTTTTGTGTATTGCTCCAGATTCCAGTGTTTGCAGAATTTCTTGCATCTCAGATTTCTTGTTTATTGAACAGTCATATTGGAAAAGGTCCTTAATAGGACAGAGAAATGTTGACCTATAGAAAGACTTCTGGTGAATGTATGAATTCAGTTGACGGTAGAAGGAGATTGGAGTACAGAATACTAACACTTACGTGCCTGTGATGTCGCTTCATAAGGTTAAGAGTAGCTGAAATTGTTTAATGCAGCCTTCTAGTCAAGCTTTAGAGAACTCAAATTGTACAGTCTTTGATGTCAGATTTGAATCCAAAATTCAAATATGCCTGAAGGATATTTCTTAAGGTTATATGAATGCATTCATCCAAAACCAACATAGCAAATGCCCTGTGTGGAAACATTATGGCAATTTATTCAGAAAGTTAGTAAATCGTTTAGAATCAACCTGTAATTAAAAGTCTTTTAGTGCTAATGATAGAACATACACTTGTTCCATATTTGTAATTGTGATAGTAACGTCATTCTTGGTGGATATTATTGAAGTTTCCCAATGGGGCATGTCTCTTGGAACCTTTAGTGAGTTTATACAAACTTTGATTGACTTTTAAGGAGTTATAACACATAACAAAATATTGAATTTCAAATAAAATATACATCTAAGTAAGACATTCAATGAGGTGTGTAATGTTTGCACAGTTTTATGGGCTATCTAAATGAAGGATAGGGTATCCCAGACTCGTGCCATATTTCACAGGACCATGTGAAATTTGAAATTCAATTCACTCTTACAGAGAACAGTACTTCTCTAATTTTATTTTGTCAAGGGATTAATTTGATCGTTTGTATCAGGTTCTGATAAACTGAAGACAGATTAAGTACTGCTGATGAGGTCTAGTTCACACCACTGAGGGAAATACATCCGATTACGCTCAACTGCTTCTTTTGGAAATGACTGAATAATGGAATCACACCAAAGCTCTCATATTATCCAGCACTAGCCTCCATCATTTTCTCTTTCTGCATGTTTTTATTTCCCATTTTAATCCCGATCTCAGGCTGATATAATTAAATTCAGTCTTATGTATCATTAAGTGCAATTTTAAATTACCAACATTTCATTCTGTATTGTCATGGCATGCAGTGAGTTGGCACTCCATTCATGCTCAATTATGTATGTCTGGAGTAGCAAGTCATTTTCTTCTCTTCCTACCCAAAAAGACACGACCCCAGGAACCACACAAGAATTAATTCCTGGTTGGTGTCTAGTTCAAATGAGCAGCCTTCATTTACAAATTTGGGGAGCAAGTTTCAAAATGACAATGAGTGACAGAATTAAATGAGTATCCAAATTGCTAAGGCATAGAAGGCTACAGAATGGGATTAGTATAGATCGCTACTTGATGGTTAGCATTGAAAGAGTGGGCTGAAGGGCCTGCTTCTGTGCTGTACAACTCCACGATAACATGAAACTCAAGATCATATCATTAATTATCTGCATTCCAACTGACTTTCTCAACATCTCATAGATCCAGGATCCTGATACAATAAATACATTTTCAAAAATTTGTTCACGTCTGAAGCTTTTTTTTTCCACTTTACTCACTGAACTGAATAGTTGACCATGCCCTGCATTTTTGTTTACTATTTTGTTAACTTGGCATACAGACAATTGCCATTGCAGCAGCCAATCCCTTTATACCCGGGTTCTGTCACTAACCTGCTGATTTCTCTCATCCAAATCCATCTCCACACTTTGCCTTCCAAACTATTTCTGCAATCACTGCGCTGTGGACAACCATCTATCCCATTGCCATCCACATTCAGCCCAGCCACTGGACATTTCCTTTGCTTCCAACATTAAATATCAATTCATAACAGTCAAAAATTACAGTGTCAGAAAGGAATCAACTACTAACTAAAGAATCCTGAAGCAAACTGGATGACACAGCAAAATCAACAGAAAATAAGTTTAAATAAAATTGGATTTTATTCCACACATTATGCTTGGCGACCCATCTCCAAGCATATATCATAGGATCACTAGGTATATGGCACAGAAACACAGCATTCAGCTGATTGCATCCAAGCCAGTCAAAAAAAATGTATTTCAGTTGCTCCCACTTCCCAGCTCCTGGTCTATAAAGCTGTTGTAACAGTGTCTCAAGTGCTCATCTGGATAACCAATTGCCATCTCACATTCAATACACAAACTATTTCAACTGCTTCATCCCCAACTTGTGCTCTAATATCTTCACATTTACCATTCTGCCTTTCCAGCTGTAATAGGAGATTACAACTTAATGTATTGAAAGAGAAATATTGCAAAGGAAAGATTTATCACAGTTCCAATATCATTCTGCATCCTCCCTTCCTCCCTCCCCATCTTTCTCTCTCTGCCCTTGCAAGATTAAGTGTACGGTAACAAAAGAACAGAATGTGATTCATAAACTATGGGGTATTTCCAATTAAAGGGACTTTAAGGATTTGGCTCCTCTGCTTCACTTTGAGTTGATTTCCAAAGAGTGAGATTATGATCTCTCCTGCCCCTTTCCACAAACTCCATGAAGTACCACGCTCAACTAAATCAATGCTTTTGAAAGAAATCACAAAACATTCTGACATCTGAACTTCCATTCGTACCACGAAAATCATGCCAAAGTCTGTCCTATTTAATTTGTTTGGGAACTTTGAAACATAATTATTGAAATGGATATATTAATATGAGAATAATAAACCATCTTAAAAATGATTTCCCCAGTTAAATGTAAATTTGATCATTTCAAAAATGATATTTTTTTCATGCTGAATGAACACAAGCTTATTTTGATTGCATTTCTTAGTCAGTTTATCTTACATCTTTATATAACTGAGGTGCATAATAAATTTGAGATTCATTTTGGTATCAGAACAATGCAATGTCATTTCTCAGAATAGAATCAAAGCGATGCCAACTTGCACATGCATTAATTACTCAGTGAAGCTAACTCATTGGAACCAGCTTTGAAACTGAGGCACAACACTCTCCTGTGGATGGTGAGCAATGAACAGAGTGGTCCGTACATCACTATCTGGTTGTTTCCAGCTCTCCTGTAATTAAAGTGTCAAATTCTGGAACCAGTTTCTTACTCTGGCTACCACCTTGGTTTGAACTGGACTCAAAACACAATTACAAAACTCAGAGTACTTTCACTTTGTGTCTGTGGCAATGTGACTATTTGGAAGGTCAATTATTTCAATCTGACATATTAATAACTTTTTAAAAAATATTAACAAAAAGAATCAAATTGAAAGCCCAGAATAATAGTATCTCTGATTGGCATCACAGAATGAGACATTGCAGTAAGAAATGGTCAAATAATAGTAACACTGGCGAGGTAGCAAATTCCTGAAGACAAGTGCCACTTGATTTAATATTCTTGTGCAGTAACAAACCTAATCTTTTCATATTTGAAAGAGAGCCATTTGCAATTATAATCAGCAGGCAAGGCATTCTGACTTGACTAAAGGCTGAAATTAATGAGGGAGCAGGCACGTTATAGAATACCACCAAAAAACAGGGTTAGGAGCATGAAAGTGAGGGAAAAGTGACTAGAGTTTAACTGGAATATTTAAAATACTAAGTTGAAAATGTATTTTTAATATAATTAACAGATTCAACTGGAAGTGTAACTTATGGCCTTTTTTTTGGAACTTCTACAAATCTGCTGTAAATAACATAAAGCTGCAGTTCAATTGCAGTTGCAGTGCAAAATATAAAAACATGACTGGAGATCTTTTTTGCAAGTGATAAAGCCCATTTGTACATCTTTTAATATAATTGTTCCCATTTTCAGTGTAAATCCCACTGATAGGGAAATTGGACAGGGTATTTCCAGACATAATTCACATTAGTATAGGTTTCCTCAGAATCATTCCCACGTGTGATAATATCATCAATGCACAAAATTCTAACTTCCACAGTAACCACTGAAAATAGTGCAAAAATGTGCAACCTACAACCTGTGTTTTTTACTCACTGTAAAAGAAGGCACACTCTGCACTAAGTCCCTAACCATGTGTGAATCGAGGTTTTTCAAAAGGGTCATTGACCTTTTGCTTGGTCATTGAGTTTGCTTGACTCATCACTCATCAGCTTACGCAGCAGTTCGTTTCTATGAGTTTGAGTGCCCACAGCAGGTTTTCACTGTAGAATTCAATACTGACCTTTACCTCCATGACATAAAGATGAATCACTGTGGTTTTTAGCAAGGGAATGAAAGTGTGGGCAGGATTGCATTGTGGAGTATTCTTTCCTCTCTCTCATTCCCATTCCCTCCATGGCACTCTTCACTATAGTTGCTATGACTGCCATGGAGAGCGCACTTTAAGGATGAGACTCACTACCCATAGGCCATTGCAACAATGATGTGACTGCTACGATCTCTGGAGAATCAGACAGGTTGAACTACTACAATCATTTTTTAAAGGACAATTTCACCAGTTTGTTGTCTTGTAATGGGTTACCTGCTTGGACAATACAATGTCCATTTACCTCATCAATTTCTGGGAAGGTGACTTTATTTTTTTGTCAGAGTTATGTCTCCATCTGTCTCATACTGAACTGCCAATCTACTAACCTTGGAACTTCTAATCTTAGAAATAGGGTTTTAAAGTACTAAATATAACAGAGTTCTGATCAATGACCATTCCTTCATAGGTTATACATTTTGATTCTTTTAATAGATGGGCTGACAACTAATTTTACTTTGTTGAGAAAGAATACGACCAACATACTTAGAAATGACAATTCCCTTAAGATCACTCTCTTGCAGAGAAAATTTCTGACTTATTGTGAACATTGCCACAGGACATTAAATAATGGGGAATAATTAATGAAGTGATTAATTATTCCCCACCATGCTCCAGGAACTCATATTGGACAGCAGAAAATAATAGTTTGTTTCTTTAATTTATATTTTTATTGCTATAATGTAAAATATCCCAGAAGTGTTTATATGGAAGAGAATTGTCTTCTCTTCAATTAGTAATCTCTTTGAATATTCTTTCCAGTTATTTTGCAATATCCAGCTGGGGTTAATGATTCCACAGAAATACCAATGTTGCATTCTGCTGTGCATCATATGGAGTCTTCCTATTTTTTTCTTCCAAAACAAGTGAAGTTGTGCTTGACAAAACAGGTGGAGGGGTAACGTTGCACACTCCTTCCACTTTTTCGGAATGTTCACATTGGAGAGAGTCAAGGTGCTCAAACCCTCCCTGAATACTTTGCATCCATCTTGTTTAGTTGTAGGCCAGAGAGAACAATAATACACTACACCACACCAGAGGCCCTTGCAATTCCTTGAACTACTTGACTACCAAAATCAACATGACAAGGCTGAACTAGCAAGAAATTTCTATACAGGACAGGATTAAGAATATTTTCTAGTGTAACTGATTGCTCCTCTGAAATGCCAGTTTCACTTCACTTCAGTACTTTTCCAAACTGCAGGAACTAGCTGCCTTCAAGCTCTCTCGGCTACAAATACTTCACATGAAGTCCTCATTAATAGTGAGGAATAGGGGCATGGACACCACTAAGACCAGTGGCGATGACATGAAGGCTGCAATGCCAAAGAGCCTTCAAGCCCTGCACAGATAATAACAATTTATATGCAAGTTTCATTGTGTATGTTTAAGCTTGTCAAAACAAGCTGACCGTGGTGTACCCAAACCAGCTCCAGTCGCACACTGTCTATTAATATTTCACTACTTTCCATCACAAAAATACAATCCATCTCATGGCAAACAAGATTTACTGGACACCACAGGAGAGGGCTCTGGAGGAACGTGCTGTATTTACCAATACTCCCAGTAATGGAAGCATTGTTAAATGCAGGACATCATGAGTATGTGGATCCATGGTTGTAAGTCAGTAGATGGGGGAGGAGGGGTGTTCACTTTATTTTTGAACTAACACAAATCAACATTTGATTCATGATAATTTCTGTATAAAGAAAGAACGTGCCCAACTCTGGTGTGTTGAGGTATTTGACTCAAGGGGGCATCATGGGATGTTGGAAAGGTCCCCAACAAGAGGTCAGGCTGGTGAGGAACAATGCCCAGAGGTAGTCACAGAGACCTTTCAGGGTTCAGTGGTACTTTACCCCAACTGGATAAGAATGCAGTTTCATTGATAGAAAACAGAAGTAAAATTCACAGGTCAAATCAGTGAAAGGCTAGACTTTGCTTCTCATTCCTTCAGCAATTTCCTGCATACTTATCAATTACAAACATTGACGTGTAGCTTTCCAGCCTTCTTTCCTCACACAGAGTCAGGCACATTCTTTCTTTATACAGAAATTATCATGAATCAACTGTTGATTTGTGTTAGTCCAAAAACAAAATGAACCCCCTCCTCCCCCATCTACTGGCCACCCCACTCCACCATCAACTCCTGTCTCACAATCATATCCTGCACCATTATCCCTTCCCATCTCCATATCCCCCAACCCCAAGCCCCCAGCATCATAACCCAACTAAACCCCGTGCCTCTCATCACCATGACCCATGCCCCACACCCCTCTGTCAGCTAATGCATTTCAACAGTTATTGATCTGAAAGTCTGTGGCAGATGCCCTGCTCAATAAAATGTGTTGGGGAGGAAGCACTGGTCCTAAACCATAAGCTTTTATTTCCTTGTTAAGTAAAGATTTTTAAATTTTTTTAAATTTTATTTACAGCGTGATAACAGACCCTTCCGGCCCACCCAGTCCGCGCCACCCATTTTAAACCCAATTAACCTACCCGTACGTCTTTGCAATGTGGGAGGAAACCGGAGCACCCAGAGGAAACCCACACAGACACGGGAGAATGTACAAACTCTTTACAGACAGCAACGGGAATCGAACTCCGATCGCTGGCACTGTAATAGCGTCGTGCTAACCACTATGCTACCGTGCCGCCCAAAGAAGAACAAAACTTCCAGTAAACAAGTGAAGTAAGCATGATTAGGGTCAAAAAAGAGCCTCCTTGACAAGACTTGAGACACTGACTGGGAACAGTTAAATTTAGGCCAACGTTGTTGTGTGCTAAGTTTTGGAAATTCCCAAGTGATATTTACAAAAGCAAGATCCCATTTAGTGCAACTACATGACACAATGGAGCATCAATGTCAGGTTGGATGCGAGTGCCCATTAATGTCCATGTGCATTCGACATCAATTCTTGTATCACCATCAGGGAGGGATGGAAAACCATAAAAGAACAATTTTGAGGCACATTTAGCACATATCTTGGTGGTTGATTTCTGAAAGATGTTGATGAGGCATTTGGAAGGGGTTGCAGAGGATATTAAACACACCACAAGAAGGGAATAATATATATTCAGTCAGCTTCTATTGAAGTTCCAATACTTAATTATGAGACAATGGATTAAATAGTGCATGGTCCAAAAGGTTCACTTTTTAATTGCAGCTTGTCTCAGTTGTACTATGAGAGAGAAAACTCCAGCCAAAATTCAGGGAGCAGCACCAGCCACTATGCATGGCCTTTTTCAACCTCACTCAAGCCACAAAAGAGTGGTGGAGTATTGAAGTGCTGAGAGAGGATGCAGATGCACTTTGCATCTGAGCTTTAAGCCAGGGAGGGCTGCATATGGATGGTGACCCCATTAATCTCAATGGCCTTTCCCAATCCTAAGGGAAAAGGTAAGTGCTTACCAATTTTCATTATTTATGAGTGGTTTACAGTGTTCTTAATTTTTTTAAACAATGTTCATATTATCCAATGAATTAAATCCACTTGAAGAAATTTTAAATGTCCCTGACTAGGAGAAATGTTCAAAAATAGTTGAAAGGTCTTTGACAATCCTGCTGCATGAGATACCTGTGGAAAAAAGCAGGAGGGAAAGGAGTGCAGGCAATGAATCTGGGCAGCAGGCTTGGTCCAGTAGGATCCTACTCCTTATTTTTTCTCCACCACAAATTGCTCCTTTTTAAAAATTTCTTTGTTAATTTTCCATCAAATTTGGGGCCACTGTATTGAGCTACTTATTTATTCAACCACATAATTCCTTTTTGTTCCCTCCCAAGTTTCCTTCCCAAGCACTTTTTTGACGCAGTCCTCCTTGTTTTTAGTGTCTACACAATTGGAATCATGAAGAGTTATTTTACATTCCTTCAAATAAAATTGGAAAGACAAATACATATATATTGCAAATGATGCTGGAATACAGATTCTCTACTTCTTTCTGCAGTGTTTTGTTTCATAGATTCTTTGCTTTTCTTCCTCCTCCTGAAGTGTATTTTTATTCAAAGTCCATTTGCAAGCTTTAGCTGCACTCTGTAAATACTCCAACAGAGCCCTGTAACTAATGCATCCTCACTTTAACACAGTCTATCCATTTACCACACCATTATTCATTTATGTTTTTGTACAAATACTTGCAGTCATTCACACAAACTCATTCAACTCATTGTGAAGCTTTTGTGTGGCTCAGTATGAGGACATCATGTTCTGGGCGGTGATTGTAACCCATGCCCTTCGAAAGAGACAGCATTCTGGATGACTAAACAAGAACTTTCAATTTGAAGGTGTCCAATAGACTGAGTAAAACTTCCCCGAGTTGCTAGCTGGGAGCTGGCATTTCATAGATTTTCTTTTGCTTTTATTTATTCCCACATGTAATTTTCTCAAATGACCTTTATAAGGGCATTGTGGTCAGCTTAGACTATTGTCTTTAATGGTTCATAAAGTTCACTAATGGGCTTTATGTCAATGATGTAATCAGTCTCTGCATCTTCAGTACAGCTTACTGGCTGGGTTCAGCAGCAAATATATTATTACTGCAATTATTTGGCTAAAATTGTTGCACAGATTTCTCCTTCCTAATATGTAAAATGACAATGAAGTGCATGCATCTTTTAAGCTTTACTGAAAAACCACGTTAGCACTCCTGTAAACATTCATATGAACCATGCAGTATCCCACAATGTTGTATATTGACTCATTCATTGTACAGTAGCACTCAAATACAGTGATCTGCGTAGAATGTATGTACACTTCTGAAAATACAGTCATTATAGGTTGCATGCAACCTGTGACACATCATTGCCTTGGAAACCTTTCAGTAATGACTTTGTCTGCCTGGACTCAGCCAAGAAACCTTGCAAATATCAAGCAAAATATCCCAATATGCTACATAAGATTATGAATCAAAACTTGACTATAGAACTATAGAAGAAGATAATGTTTTAAGGAAAACTTTAAAGGAGAGAGAGATGGAGAAGAAGAAAGATTTAGGCAGGGAAGTTCAGAACTTATAGCCAAGACATGAAATGTTGCTACCAAGAATGGAGCTGTTAAAACGGGAGATTTTCCAAAACTGGAAAAGTGCAGAATTGCAAAAGCCTGCAGGGCAGGTGGAGGTTACAGAACGATGGAGGGACAATGGCATGGAAAGATTTGACAATAAAGACAAGAACTTTAAACACAATGATTGCAAGACCAGGAGCCAAAGTGTGTCAAGAAGTATTGGGTGATAGTTGAATGGGACTTGGTGTGACTTAAGATTCAAGTAGTCAATATTTAGAGGAGCACTAGATAATCTGGGGTAAAATAAAACACAAGGCTAGTCTGGAGAGTTTTGGACCAATGACATTTGAGGGTAATTATATGCAGGATTAGAAAAGGTAAACAGGATGAATCCACTCCCATGAGGAGAGGCGTCAAAGACGAGGAGGTGTGGACTCAAAGTAGTTGGTTGATGGTTGAGGAGGAACCTGAGGAATTTTCTTTTCTCCAGGAGGAAGGTCAAGATGTGGAACTCCCTTGAGAAAGAATCCTTAACACATATAAAAATACCAGGATATGTCCTTGAAGAGCCATGGCCTGCAGGGCCATGAACCTTGTACTGGAAGGGGAGATTGGACTCGATAACTCTGCTTCAGTGGGCTGTGTGATCTTCTACTGTGTTGCAAATATTCTTGTCCTATGATTCTGAAGATGTGGCTGAGAACTTGACAACTGATAAACTGAATCAGGGTCAGAGACAGAGGATATTAGGAAGAAGTTAGCAATCCAACTGAAGCAGTGGATATATGGTTGGAGTATCATCTTGGGCACTTACACTGCACGGATGATATAAGCGAGCTGGTTTAGTTTGCCCAGAGATGGAGCTTTTGGTGGCAGCCAGAACAATTTACTCAACTTTTGCAATGTTTAGTTATGTTGGATGTCAGGCAAGCAATGTGAACAATTAAAAACAGTATCAAGGAATCATGAGAGCTGGTAGCGAGGAAGAAGGTGCAACCAAAGAGACCATGTAAATGAGAACTCTAAGCAAGCAAAGGAGCTCTGGAACTAATGGTGCAGAAGAGGGAGAAGTAACTGGTGCAGGTGGCTGTTTGACTACAAATCATTAGATAAGAATAAAATATGGGAAAAGCGGAATTGTGGAGCAGAAACTTTGGGGGAAGATGGTGTGGTGAACCATGTTGATAGTGCCAAAGTTTACCATGGTAACAAGTAAAATTATGGAGTAGGTTAAAGAGCTAGTGAGGGGCAGGGCCGCAGAAGGATCAGAAAATAAGAATCAGAAATTCAATACTGGGGGGTAGCGGTGGAGCGGAAGCCTGTGGAAGGAATAGAGCATGGGATCCTGGAGAAATTTGAGAGTAAGCTGACATTCAAAGACTTGTGAGAAGGATGAGTTTGGACAGTCAAACAGAGGAATCCAGGGTGGGATTTTGGATGAGAGGAAACTGTTAACCAAGGGGCGAAGAAGGAATGTTGGTATGGTGTGAAAAGGACTGAGAGAGCAGGAGGTGGGTAACATGGACAAGGTGTATTTAAAAGGATGGCAATGGGAGGTGGGATAAAATCTGGAGAAGTATGGACATTCAGGGTGAGGACAGCAGGGAGCATTCGGGGTAGTTTGGCCTGGTGGGTTAGGGAAGGGATAGAAGTGGCAGAGGCAGCTGAATAGATAATCACAAGCCCTGACTCAGGAAAAAAAGCTCCTTTCACTTGTTATTCAAGATGAGAAGCACAAGGCACAGGAGGGAGGTTTAAGATGGTGCTATTTTGTAATGAAAATCCAAGATTACCTTTGCGTTCCAAGATAGTCCTTCGGCAAGCCATCAGTCATAGACTGGATTAGGAAGCAAAATGAGGGACCAACAAGGGAGAGCAATTTGAGTTAGAGAGAATAGAAGACAATGGAGGAAAGCAGATGATTGGCTCTCTTGATGGTACCTGTCAATTTGTGATTGGGTATATAAAGTTTTAAAAATAGAAATTTACTCTGCGATGCACATCGTATGTTATTCTGCTGAGAGAGTGCAGCTCTTGGTGACACACCAAATCACGTTACAGCCAGTTAAGCATATTTGTTTTGAAATCATGGAAACATGGTTGCATGATTATGAACAGCAAGAACACAGAAAACAATGTGATAATCACCAGACAACATGTTTCAGTTACGGATAAATATTGGCAAGGATGCCATGGATCTGTTACATCTATCTGAGTGAGCTACTCGGGGCTTGGATGATTGTTGCATCTGAAAGACCGTATCAGAGCAGCACTTCCTCAGTTCTGTGTAGAACTTCAATCTTAGACCTTTGGAGTGCAGCTTGATTTCACTCAGAAGAGTCTGACTCAGAAACATGTGCCGTCAACAGAGTCAGAATTCTACTCAAGTGTTATCATTACTGCAACATAAGGAACTATGACAGACAATTGGCAAACTCCAGAGCCCTGTAGCAATAGTTAAATAAATGACCTAGTAATCTGTTTTATCAGTGTTAATTAAGGCCCAGGATATTGAGAAAAATGCTTCTGTTCTCCATTATTAAATGCCATAGAATATTTTATTTCCAACAAAATGGTTTATTATCTTATCTGAGAGATGACAGAGAGAAATTTACTTTCAGAAACAACCACAGAACTTGCAGATGAATCGTGTATGGGTATCACTGCTGGTTCCTCTCATGCTCCAACATTCACATTCTCTGCAGTCCTCTTTTAGAAGCAAATGGAATTGGCAGCCAATAATCATGCACACATTAACTCTACAGCCAAAGACAAATTTCTCATCATCCCTGCCCCCACCCCCTAATTCCATGCCTCTTTGTCAGCACAACACTGCTGAAATATCACACCAAAATATTTGCTGAGATATGGCTTGATATCTCCGTAGTGGGTCATGAGCCCAAGGCACCCCGATGCAAGCAAAAATACTACAATTAAGCAAAGTTTGAGAATTAGAAACACATTTGACAGAAATTTGTTCTGGTTAAATGTGCCATTTATACTAGATAGTCAGAAGAATGAAGTTTAGAACCAAAATACAACAGGCTGATGTTACCACGTAGCATGGTTGCCAACCAAGAATAAATTTTCCAAGGAACTATTGTTACCTGGTTCCCACATTAGTTAAAATTCTGGGTGGCTTCCTTTCTCAAGTTATTTTTTTCTCTTTTGCTGGCAACTCCTTCGAGAAAAACTGGTAATAATTGGCTTCTTTTCCTCTCTCTTTACGAATATTTTAAAAGTGACATGGAAGTTAACGTGCATGTCACCTGATAAGCTGATTCAATCTTTGCACAAATTCAATTAAAAAATACATTCTCCAGCTTCGGTGCTTTTAATTTTCTCTCTCCAGTTTTTCCACACTCTGGCTATAGTTACATCAAGGGTGTGCGCTTTGAGTAACAGAGTCACTGTGGAGAATTTTCACAATTACCAGAGAGAAATGATGTCGGAGTCAAGTGTGCATGTAATAGGTAGGAGCTATCACTTAAGTACAAGGTCAACGTGCTCTGTGTAGGAACATATATGAATAATTAATAAACTATCAATTCCTCCCATTTAATGACATTCAACTGAAGTGCTGATGTGCATTCTTCTATTTCTGATGTTGCTTGTTGTGGGATTGATATTATATCATTTATTTCCCCAGCTTTTCATCAATAAAGTATTTTTGTAGGTTAACACCATGGATCATTATTGAAGGTGCAAGGACTTAGAGTCTTCAATTCTACATTCTCCACTTTATTGACTTCCTTCGCAAAGCATTAATCATGGAACCAAAAGGACACACATTTCCAACTAACATGTTGTCACCTGCTGCAGCCACATTCTCTTTTGTGTAATGTTCTCTTCAGTTCCAGCAATTCTGCTTTCAGCATGAAATGTCATTCATATAAGCATCCTTTCTGTGCAATCAGGTCATACTATGTCTAAGAACTGCCTTCTTTTCTGAAGCAATCCTTGCTGAGAAAAACATAGCTGCAAACAATTCAACAATGTTACTAGGTCAGAATATGAAATAAGTCCTAAAGGTGATGACTGGATAGATGTTATCATGGATGGAAATTCAGTAGGCAATACAATTAAAAATGAATTAGACATAAATGGCAAAAAAATGACTGCTATGATGGTCATTTTTGCAACTTTAGAGATGGTTCAGAAAAACTGCACGATTGCTGATTCTAGCTGCATAGCTTGTATTCACATTACCTGACATCGTAAGTTTAATATATCTCACCTAATTGTGCACCAGAAGCTGTTTAATGAAAAAAAACTGATGAATGGGTTACTGCAGCACCAGTGCAGAATTTCTTAGGGGCCTGTTTGGCCCGCTTCATTGCTTGCTCATATCATTACCTGGTCAACATCATCAAAGTGATGTGTAGTTCTGCAAGCTAGGCCAATGAACTACACACTGAGAAGACAAGTGGGAGTAAATCGGTGCTAACTGACATGGATTGAATTGGATACCATATTATCTGCAGCACTGAGACAGACGACTCAGTAACTCATCTGAGAAAGATTTAGCACAGCATTTCTGACTCATCTCTGCTTGATAAGGGTGGTGATTCTCTTGAACTTCTCTTGAACAATGTGAGTCTTGGAACTCACATTGAATCTCATGTAAACTGAGAGATGAACGAAGAAGGCGGCACACTGTGGCAATCCAGAGGTTTCCAAACTTCCCATTTTATATCATGTTTCAAGACGTATTCGGTTTCCATCCATAGGCAAAGGTAACAGTCAGGAGCTGTTCTCACCAGCCCTGAGTGAGGGCACAGGCTGGGTCAACAGGTGCCTGAATGAAGCCTGTAGGTTGTGCAGGGAGTAGACCAACCATATCTTCCAAAAGCCAAAGCTTTTTCCAAAAGTTGATGGGTGACAGCCAGGTCATTCAGAGATATGATCCTCCATGACCAACACTGGTCGCAGAGCAAGAGGCAGCCACTACGTCACCAGGATTGGTCTCCTGATCCTGCACCTCCCAAAAAACAGAGAAGTGGAGGCCACCTGAGCTTCTTCCTGCTTCTGGGCATGGGGTCAATTATGCCATATCCAGGCATGCTACGCAAAACCTCTGAGGCTTGGAGAGCCTGGAAGCCATGTCTGGTACTGCTACCCAACTCAGACCTGGGCCTGACAACAAGAGCCAGGAACTGCAGGCTCCACCTCGGCTAGATGGTAAGTCTGTCGGCAGATACACACAGCTGAACCTCATGTTGATAATTGGTCTCCCATTACGCAAGAACACAAGACAATAGGAGCAGCAGGAGGCCATCAGGCCCTTCAAGCCTGCCCTGCCATTCAATACAATCATGGCTGATCTATGCTGGCCTCAGCACCTCTTCTGTGTCATTTCCCCATGACCCTCAATTCCTTGATGTTTCTAATGTTTATCTCTCACCACCTTAAACATATCAAATGATCTGACCTCCACCTCCCTCTGGAGAGGAGAGTTCTTGAGATTCACTACCCTCTGAGAGAAGAACTTTCCACACACCTCAATTTTAAATGACTGGTCCCTTATTTTATATCGATGTCCCCTCACAAGAGAAAACATGTCAACATCGACCCTGTGAAGCCTCCTTAGGATCTTACATGTTCAAATAAATTCACCCCTCATTCTTCTAAACTCCAAGGAATACACAACTAAACTATCTAGCCTCTCTTGATAGGACAACCCTCTCATCCCAGAATTAACCTGATGAATCTTCTTTGGACCGCTTCTAATGCCACTATTTCCTTTTTATAGATAAGGGGAACAAAACTGTGCACAATATTCAAGGAGTGTCCTCACAAATACCCTGTACAACTGTACAGTCCTATTTTTAACCTCCAATCACTTTACAATAAAGGTCCACATGCCATTAGCCTTCTTAACTAACTTTTTGTGATTCATGCACTGGAACACCTAGATCTTTTCTGAACTTATGCTTACAAATGTAAATTACCAAAGCATTAATTTTATTATTCAACTGCTTTTGAGGTGGATATTTTATTTAAACAGTGATAGCCTAGAGTAATACTTCGATATCATGGGTTGGATTTTCACTCCAGAATAGATTCTGACCCGTGCTGTGTCTTTTCACATCAGATCAACTTGCTTGCTAATGGCTGCCTGAGGGGGGCAATTACCAAATGCAAAAATAGCTTTGGTCTGGTACAGCATTATTTGACTGCCACAAATAAAATCTCTAGGATTCAAGACAGTCTGAAGTCGGATATATTAATGGATAGAAAAGCATGGTCAACTTCAAGAAAAATCTACCGTCCACATCAGATTTTCTCTCACAGATTATGGCAGATGGTTCTATAAGTTGCAACAATTTACCATGACTTTCATAATGGTGACAAATGCATCAAGTTATCAAAGTGGATTTACTGAGGATACTGATTGCCGCACCCTGCATGACCTGTGATCCCATTCACAGGAATATTTACCTAACTGAATGAATAAAATACATCCAGAATATCCAATGTATACAATTAATAACTACCATTACATTTATCTCTTCAATAAAACTTTTGTGTTGAGAAGTTCATAGTCAGTGTTTTGTATGTGAATCTGCATTGGCGGATTGAAGAGGATAAGATCATATTTATTAATACTCTGTCACTGAAGTCTATTATTTAAATGCACTAACACATTCATGGAAATATATAATCACCATAAGACAAAGAAAACATTCACAGGCTTGATTGAAGTATGGTTTATATTGGATTCCTTCAATGTAAACACTATCAAATATCAAAAGCTACATATATTTGATGCCACAAACAATTTATCAGGCAGATTTCAGTTTTGTTGTAAATGGTCTAACGTCTTTAAGACATGAGGTAATGTAACTGTCCATTACAGCTGATGTACTTCATGGATGCACCTCTCTCCTTGTCCTAAATGTTTGAACAAAATACCTTATGTAAATCTGTAGAACTCTCACCTAGCTTGCTACCTGAAATTCTGCCTCTTGTTTATTGAAATTTAAATACAAATTTATTCTCAGTCTATTTGTACAAGGCAGCAATCTGTGTTTGTCTGTTGATACACAGCGATTTTGCAAAGACTTCCAGCACTCCCTGGAGTCACTGATGTCAAAGTACTGACACATCAACATTTGCTAAAGTTTTTTTTCTGGCTGTACATCACTGACTGACAGGAAAAGGGTAAATCTTTGAGCAAAATGAACAAGATATTTTTATATAAAACTAAAATCCTTTAATGGGTTAACAGTTAGTTTGTCATATCCCTTTGCACAAAGCTATTTTTGCACTTGTTAATTCTCCCCCTCAGGCAGCCATTAGCAAGTTGATCTAATATTAAAAGACACAGCACGGTTCAGAATCTATTCTGGAATGAAAATCCAACCCATGATATACTCTAGGCTGCCACTGTTTAAATAAAATGACAACCTCAAAAGCAGTTAAATAATAGAATTAATGCTGAGGTAATTTGCATCAGTGAGCACAGTGTTCAGCCAGTTCTATCAACATACAACAGAACAGAAGCTGAAAGACACTCATCAAAACTGTGGAGTACAAAAGGCAGAATTTCAGGTAGCAAGCTAGGTGAGAGTTCTACAGCTTTATATAGGGTAATTCGTACAAACATTTAGGACTATGACAGAATACTGAGGTGCAGCCATGAAGTACATTGGCTGTAATGGACAGTTACGTTATCTCACATTTTAAAGACCTTAGAGCATCGACAGCAAAACTGAAACTTACAAATTGTTTGTGGCATCAAATATGCCCAGCTTTTGGGCTACATGGAAAATACTGTTCCTCACATGAAGCAACTAAAGTACTGCATGTCCAATAATATCTGCCAGTCAGTAACTCTGGGTACACTAAGGCCTCATTATTCATGAGGGTCAGGAGCATAGACTACAGTGGATAACATAGAAACATGGAAAGTGCTATGGCCACTAGCAATGACACTAAAGCTACAATGTCATCCAGTGGTCTACCCTTCCACTGGAGTTAACAATTGCTATGTAATTTACAACTTGTATCTGAGCTTGTCAAAACACCTTAGATTCCAGCTCTGACCATTTATACAGAGAGATTGAGAGAAGCAAAAGGTGGAGTGAGCAACAAGGAGACTTGGAGCCTAATCTGTCTCTCTCTGCACATGCAGTCTCGTTTGGTTTGAAACATGTGTTAGTCTGTGTATTTGCAA
This sequence comes from Pristis pectinata, assembly GCF_009764475.1. Classification (NCBI taxonomy): domain Eukaryota; kingdom Metazoa; phylum Chordata; class Chondrichthyes; order Rhinopristiformes; family Pristidae; genus Pristis; species Pristis pectinata. The sequence continues at coordinate 10,925,929 of NC_067431.1, read as the reverse complement.
GCCCAACCCATGATTTCATAGCAATTAAGAATGTAATGGTGGGAAGATCATTGGATGGGGCAGATAAATGGAGGACAGGATCAAGGGAGGTAGAAGATGATTGATGGGGCGAAGGAGAAGATCAAAGTGGCTGGGAGGTGATCAAGGGGAAACAGTCAAGCATCTAGGAGGGGCTGGAAGGACATTCAGGGAGTTGGTGTCAGATGGGTGATCAGGGAGTGGGGAGGAGATCAAAAAGTGTCAAGCAGATGATCAGCTAGATCGAGGACTGAAGTAAAAGTCAATGGAGGAAAGATACAGGGAGGGATCTAAACATAGATGAAAGAAAATGGTTGCAAGCAGTCATTCCAGGTGTGGATAAAACAGAAATTATCTCAAAGAAAATTGACAAATCCTTATTGGTAGTCTCTCTGGAAGCAGCTCAGATAGGAAAGGGACTTTTATCCACAGGAACAGGCTCAACACTTTTGTTAAGGCTTGGTCTTGTTTACAAAGCGCAGGCTCTGTATCAATCCTGTGAGGAATGGTTGAAGAAACAGATTATCCCAAATGCTTTCAGGTTGAAGAAAATGTTGATGTAAATCCACCTCATCCACAAACCAGGTACTTAATCTTATTTAGTTACTGGGGTTATAGAAAATTTGAGTGCATGACACAGAAAAATAATGGGGTCTGTATCAGGATTTTTAGGCATTTCAGGATTTTTTGATCTTCCATTGAATTGACTATGGTAGAATGCAGTACAGTGATGCTGAGTTAAAAGATCAATCCTGACCTATTTGGAAACGGAATGTGCTGGAGGGATCGGATTGCTTTCACCTGCTTCAGTTTCTTTGTTCTTATGTTTAATTCAATGATCCTGGAAATGTGCCCTCTACAACGAGGAGATCAAACGCAGAGTAGGCAACCACTTTGCTGAACTTCTGGCTTATTGGTTGATCAGTCTCTCCTATTTCCCATCAGAGTTCTCTGTCTTTGGTTTTCACACCTCAGTTCAACATCCACCTTCAAGAAAAATATCCCATTTAACAGCCAGGCACCACAACTCACTGACCTGAGCAATGAATTTAACCACTGAGTTATCATCTCCATGTCTCCGATTTCCTGAGGATTTTTTGTGAATCTTTCTCAAGCATCTTGATTATCATTTGGTTACCTTCACATAATTTTTTTCTTCTAATGGTTATCCATGATTACCTCAGTTTGTAATCCTTCTGTTCCTACCACTTCGCCAGTGTTCCTGACTAGCAGATATCGAATCATTAAATCCATAAAAGGAATCAGCAAACCTGATTTTTTAAAATTTGTTTCACTCTCCCATTACCCCCACCCACGCCTGTTCCCGACCCCAAACCATTTCAATTTTGTAGTTTTACTGAGAGAACTCACTTACTTTCCAATGTAGCCCAATGAAGAATCAGTGATCAAACCACTTATGGCCTTTTTCCCTTTTCAGATCAGCTGTGTACATTCCACTTTTAATTTCATAGCTTAGGCATTCAGAGTTTGCTTTTGTTTTAAAGCAACATAAACCTCCCCAGAAAATCTTAATAAATGCCTATCACAATCCAATGAAAATTATAATCCAAGTGAATGAATGAAACTAGAGGGAGGCAAAAACCTTGCAGAGTATCCATAGCAACTTAGGCATCAGGTATTTGTGCCTGGATACCATTAATTAGCTTTCCTGCGTCACTAAATTCTTCGGAAGAGCTGAAATTTTAGAGGGTTTTCAATAGACAGATTAACCCTTTTCGATCCAGATCATTCTTGATTCACTGTGCATACTGTATTCTGACTCTGACATATTTAATGCTATTTCTGTTACTGTCAGTTATAAGGAATAATTCAACTTTTGGTAATGTTTATGTAATTATCTGATGTGCTTCTTCATGTAACATCATTCATTTGAAATTCCACTTTACTATCTTCATAAACTATTCAAAGCCTTATTATTTTCTAAACCCACCCCCCCCCCCCAAAGTGGATCAACACACTTCTAAAACACCACCTTGCCATTGATTGAGCCTTTAATTTACCTTATCATCTCTCCTAATCTTTGCAGACGTGGTAGTCTGACCTTTTTTGAAGTTCCTTAACAAAGGAACAAGACCCAGATGATCTTTGCCAGAGAAGCCTCTGATGGTCACGCATGCAACAATCTGACAGGTTCAAGACCTGAGGCCTTGTTTCAGAGGACTAAGAGAATGCCACTCTACCACTCAGGCTTGTTACACAGAAGCTGGAGTAGGACATACAGCCCCCAAAGTCTGTTACTGGGGCATGAATAACATTGGTAAGGACATAAGGTTGCAGAATGCTCACGCTAGTCAGAAGTATGCAAGAATCAAGGTCATGATGATAATTGACATGTGTTGAAGATGCATCTGACCTTGACCAGATGTACAATGTAATTGAACTTCTTGTGACTCTGCATTCAAGTCCTCAAGGCTTGACTCCTGGCATTGACGACCAAAACCTATCTCCCTCCGCTTCCCTGACAGTGTGTGTCCGAAATCTGGGTACCCTGCAGAAACAGGAGCTCTCAGCTCTTCTTGTGTCACAGCCTCTACTGCATTGACAAAGAACAATGTCTCCTATATAATGCTATCAATGAATTTCTCTAAGGTCAGTTTCAATTACAGAATCCCTGTCAGCATCTTTTTCTTTGAATAGATGCAGTTCGGATTATCTGTAACTGGTGCGAGGCACTAATGATTTGATCCTCATTGAAGCAATAAGGCAAGAAATAGGGATGTTTGCCTGGTTCTGTGGAGTAATCACTATACTGGCTCAGCAGCACAACTTGTTGCATTTCTTCCACTGGGTTGAACAAACAGGTTAATCAGAGACAGCAATCAACATACCTATTTTTGAATCTATCTGCTGTATCCCATCCTCTTATCCAATAAGCATATTCTATGCTGCATTATTGACACTGGCATTGCCTCAGAACCCAGCTCAGCTTTGCTCTGTATGTAACTGTTATCCTGCATACTTGTAGATAGTTGATAATAACACAAGAAAACCGCCGGGTTCTTCAAGTCTGCCCCGTCATTCAAGGTGATCATGGCTGATCTATGTTGGCCTCAACTCCTCTTCCCATGTCCCTCAATTGCAATCTACCTCCACCTTAAATATATCCAATTGCCTGGCCTCCACCACCACCTGGGGCAGACAATTCCAGAGATTCACTACCCATTGAGAGAATAATAATAATGCAGTGGGCAAGTAATTATTATTACTATATCTTGACTGGGTTTGGATTAACTGGAACCCTTTTATTTAGAGATACCAGCAACGCTATAGCTCTCTTATACCAAGTCCACCTTGCAACTGATGCTAACAGAACCATTTCCGAGTGAGTACTGGTTTGCAGGTACTTGGTTCTAGATTAGGTATTTGAGGAAGTGGGACATATATTGTTTACCTGCCTACTGATTTCAGGAAAATAGCATCAGAACTTTGAAAACCAGCCTTGCTTTGTATGTCCATGGATACTTTTGACCCATTTGGAATTGTGAAGCAGTTATTCACATTACTCCAAAATCCAATAAGCTTCATTTGCTCGATATTCAAGCATTTTCAAAAGAATCTTGCCTCCATTTATCCACTTAAAGATATATTCTTGGAAAAGTCCCTGTAGGATTCCTTAATCCCCTTATCATTCCAACACATGCTGCTTAATATGTCTCAGTATTTTATGCTAATTCATTCTCATTTTGGCATTAATATTCCACCAGCAACACTCAATGTGCTTCAGTCTCACAACAACAAAACTAAACAACCATTACTTATGTAAAGAATTTGTCTTTCCTTTTGCAGAATGCTGACTTCAGCTGTGTGATTATTCAATGTGAAATTTGATTTTACAGATCAACATATTGCAGATGGTGATCTGGATGGTTAAGCAGGTGAATGCTTCATCTCTGGTTTAAATGGCAGCTGTGTGTCACCAGATCTGCTATCAAAGCACTCTATCAATTAATGGAGTAAGAGATTCTCATACACCGTTCAATTCACTGAGCTTTGCATTAGATACATGTGTGCAAAAACAGAGAGGATTATTGATTCATAACATGAAAGATAATTTCCTCAAAATGCCATATATTCTTGCTGCATTTTGAGGTTAAGGAGAAATCTTGGAGTCAGTGGAACTACAAACTTGCAGCAGATAACACAAGTCTCCCCAATAATATGAATGAAATCAAAGACCAATGAAAATATCAAATCATATTTTTAGATCTCCCGACACAAAAACAAAAGTACATTTGTTGGAGAGCTGAGTCATCTGATGGATTTATAGCTACCAAAATTCATACTTAGAAAATTGAGTGGTGCACTCTTGATGGCCGCATAGCTCTGTAGGCTCTAAAGCTTGAGGTTCAATTTTTGATCTCAGTTGATATGGCAAGATCTGTACTATAATTGACATCATCCATGTTTCTTTTAATGCCTCAATCTTAAATTGTTAATGAGATAATAAAATGGTCACAGATCATGTTCTTGGTCAGTATCCAATTTCTGATACTGGTAGTAAATGTGTCAATTGAATTCAGCTGCCACCCAACTAAAGTCAGAAAAATCAAGTGACCCCATCATCAATGCTCAGATGGGAATAGTAGTGCCCGCTAGGCAAGACAGGAGTGAGGGACTGGCACCTCTACAAATTACCTGTCGAAGAACCTGCATCTTCAGGAAAACAATGTCGAAATTTACATCTATTAATTTTTAATATCCACACAACAGGATTACATTAAAAACTCATAGCAATTTTCTAAAGGCAACTTGGATTGCTACCAAAAGTGGGAGAAAAAGCTTACAGGTCTCTGGGGAAAGAGCAAAGGCATGGATCTAATTGGTAGCTTTTCCAGAAAACCAGCACAAGTACAGAATCAGACAGCTTAACCCAGATCCCCAAAGCATATTTTTTTAAATAAAAATCACAGGATTTGTCATCGTTTTAGAAGTCATTCATGACACCAGGTGTTTTTATTTGTGGACAAAACAAGAATTCTATCGTCCTCCCCTGAGTACTTTGTGAGACTATGTCTCAGGGCAGATAGGAGTCAAGGACATTGGTAGGTCAGGGGTTTCATATTGGCCAGACCAAACCAGGATAGTTGATCTACCTCCCTGATGGATGTTAGTAGTGTTAGCTTTTTCTAACAATTCTATAGTTTCATTGTTACCTAATTACTAATATTTTGTTTTAAGTCCCAGAGACACTAAATTGAATTTAGCTTCTCCTGGTGAGTTTTGAACTGATTGGGGATTGGGGATCTATAGTATATCACCACCATTAATATCACCACCATTAAACTGTACCCTTGATTTCAATTTTGCCATCACTTGGAATCGAGGGGCTGCTGATCAGAAAGAGTGCAATTAGTTTCACTGGGACATCATTGGCTACCCTGTTAACGGATTTCAAGTGCAGGGGAAATTTATAAAGTACCTATCCACTGAGCAACAAGTAATGCACAGTGTAGGGCAACCATAATTGCATCATCAGTAAAAGAAATATCCACAAATAAAAACACTTGGTGTCATGAACAACTTCAACACTACTGACTGCATCCTCTTTGGCATGCAGTTATACTGCACTCTGTGCAAACTCAAATTGTTGCAAGGTAGTTTTATGAAGAGGTGGGGAGTCACACTTAATTATTTTAGTGCTGAAAATAGCCTTGTGAATTATCAGATTACTGTTTCTGTGACTGCATTCACGGAAACATTGCAGTAAAACTGCAACCTTCAAACAAGTAAATGAAGGAGTGATTGTCACTTCTACTTCCTTAGTTATGCCTTTTTTCAATCATGGAGATGTGGAGATCATGCTTATTAGAAATCTAAAATAAAATTATTGGGCAATGAAAACGCATAGCGGGTTGATGAAAATTGGAAGAAAACTCATGCTTTTAGTGTAATCCATTACAGCAGCTGAAATAAATAAACTACAGGTCCAAACTAGTTTTAGAACAGAATCTGCTTCTGAATCAATGTTTGGTCACATGAGGAAGTTGACTATTCCACAAGCAATATTTCCAATTCTGCATTGTAATTCAAGGTTTTCTCATGAACTTGATGCCGTAAGAATATTTCTTCTATTTTCAATCCATAATCATGTACGCATATTGCTTTTCATTTTTGCAAAGATACAATAACGCTGAGTAGAATAAAATGAAAAGAACATCAGGCCATTGATGTTTGTCCTTTTCTGGACAGAATGTCACAAAAAACATTTGTACTCTTGCAGAAAGAAGAATTGAATTAATTAAAAAGCATTGATAGTCACAGAGCTATTATGGAAAAAGATATTTTTTCCCTTGAAGATGCTGAATGAACGATCGGTAATTTGCAGCGATGGCTTAACAACCATTTTTTTTCTTATCACCTGATGACTAGCTACAATAATGTGTTGATGGCAAAAATGGTATTGTTCCCCAATTTGATTGACCAGATTGGCTTTAAATCTATTCATAGAATGTGCATCATTTAAAAAGTCACATAGATGTCTGTACCATGCATATTTTGTAATAACATTGCAAGTTGTGACAGTAATTCCAGCATAGACAATAATCAGTTCAGTTGATCTGTGTCATTCACTGTATTTGGGATCAGAAATTTCTTCTTAAAACTATGGGATATTCATCAAAATTCTGGAAATTATATTTTTTAAATCTATCCTTCAGAGGTGCTGTGGAAAGAGGCCATTTGGACCATCATGTTGATGCCAGCTCAGTGAAAGTACATCCAACTCATCCAAATCTTCCCTTTTTCTAACTTTTACTTCCTATTACCTCTTTATGCCAAAAAGGCAAACTGACCAGTGTTGGCTGAATTTTGGCATGTATTTATTTATATGGTCTGCAAAGACAAAGGACCTATTTGAAAATCTCAGGAAATCAGTATCCATTGCTGAATTATGCAAGAAGCTGGAGATTAATTGGACTCTTACACTGGTGAGGAACGTTGAGAAGATAATTAGTGTATGCATTTTTTAAGTTATTTACAAAGAGTAAACAGTTCTTTGAGTTAAAATAGGTTTATTATTTTCATTGACAAGAGGCCATGCAGGAGAATGTGTCCTCTAAATATATAACTATAAGGAATGGGTGTAGGGAATGCATTCATTGTGATATTTTAAGCTGAACTGTAGTCAGATGTCAGGTGTTACCACTTCTAATTATGATCTCATGGAGACATTGCAAGAATGCAACGATTAAAGGTAGCTAAATAACAAAGAAATTTGCTGCTTCTTTCACCCTGGGCATGTGAGCAAATGCCAAAGAGAATCCGCTTTAGGCGGATATGCTGTAGGATTTTCCGAGAGTGATCTTGATCTGAAATAATCTAAGCTAGAGGTTTGTAATGATGTACAAATAATCAACTAAAAATATTAAAATACTCTCCAAAAATTAAAAATGATGACAGGTCATTGACCTGATATTGTTTCTCTCTCCACAGATGCTGAATATTTCCAATGATGTTTCTATTGACAGTCCATTTCATTTCTATCCTGCTTTAGATTTCACTCCTGTTTTAGAATCTACTCAGCTATAGATTTATTTCTTTTAAAGCTTATTGAAAATAATATATGGGGGTGGAATTTGCTGACCTCCAGCTGTTAAAACTGCAGTCAGCCCCAGATTTCTACACTTGCACAGTCAAATACAGGACCTACTGACAATTTGGAAGGCGAAGCCTGTCGCTCAGCTTCACTGATGGAGGTCAGACTTGTTGACCTTCCCAGGAATTACACTGACTAATTGCCCCTCCAATTTTATGCCATGTAAGAGCAGCTGGAGAAATGCCATCGATGACAAAGGGAATTATGGGTCGCACAGTAAAGGGGAAGGTAGGTTACTTCTACTTTTAATTATATTGCTTTCCTTTTATATTGTTACTTATTCATGAGTTTTTAGTGAATGTTTTCAACTCTTTAAGAAAAAGTTAGTCATTTTTAATTTCTTAAAATTATTAATTTCAATATGAATCATTTGCAAGTGATTTTAAAGCCATTTAAAAAATCATTAAAAATCAGTTGCTGGTCTTAAAGTTGGCAAACCTCACCCCCAGCTTTGCTAACTGTCAGGAACATTTTGGGGAGTGGGTCTCCTCTCTGTCCCGTCTTGAGGCACTGATACTATCCAGAGACTATGCCCCTGGGCTCTGGACTGTAGAGGACCAGGGAGGTTTGCCTTTCATATCTTGAAACATAAATGCGGGGCTCAGAAGGCCAGCCCACAAGATCCAACCCAACATAACAAAGCAGGAACAATGTCCACTTGTGCTGGACCTGATCTGCTGCCTGGGCTTGTTGCCTGTGGCTCCTCATGCCCCTTGTGAAGCTGACCTCGTGCAGCCAAGAGGCATCAGGTGATGCAGAGTAGACTTGAAGGAACCTCAAGCAGAAGCCCCATCCCCAAATGCCCTGACAGTTTTTGACAGCTTGCTGGCTGCAAATTCTCGTGCCACCAACACAGGGTGTGTAGGATTGAAGGGGTGTTCATGTCTTACTGCATTAATATAGGCTGTGTAGGGTTGGAGAGGTATCAGTGCCCTGGTACCAATAACATGAGGTGTGTAGGGTTGGAGGGGTATCAGTATCTTGTGACTAACATGGGGTGTGTAGGGTTGGAGGGGTAACAGAGACTGCAATGTCTCAGATGATCAGAGACAACAAAAATCATTCAAATAGACTGAAATGATTCAAAATTTGAAACACATTCATAACTTACAGCACCTTAAAATACGAACAAATGGTTAAAGATTTTGAAGAGAAATAAGTTGAACACTTATCTTTCACCACAGCATGAGTGACCCCCACTCAAATGAACAGGGTTGCCATTTGAACACCGGTCCTCTTTGGCTGAAAGCTGAAAGGCTGATACAGTTATTCAGGATGTTGCCGCTTTGCTGCTGGAGTCAATGGTGAATCCAGCACTGGAGCAGAAGGTTGGGTGCACCAGCACCTGACCTTGAGGACATTTCAGATTTCTACAACAACACTCCCCCTGCACCCCTACCCCACTGCAGGTAAGAATACCTGCCTGCATGAAATTATCCTTCTCCAAGAAAAACAATGCTCACCAGTAATCATCTGTGGAAAATGATTTCAAGCAGACACAGAGTGATAGGAGATAATCAAAATTCTAGGTAACTTTGACCACCTTCTCCTGTGTTTCACTGAGGATGGCAAACCTCTTTGTGAAAGGTTGGATAAAGTTATGGAACTCAGAGAGTTTATCTCATAATGGAGGGAAAGGATGAGCAATCTGCTCCATGTAAATAGAAAATGCTGAGCACACTTGCCAAGTCAGGTAGCATCTGTTGAGAGACAGACAGAATTAATGTTCAGGTCACTAACCTGAAATTGGAACTCTTTCTCTCTCTCCCGGTGATGCTGACCAACTGAATATTTCCAGCATTGCTTTCTGTTTATATTGCAGATGCTAGAAATCTGAAATAGTATATAAAGGGTAATTCAGCCACTGTTAAAACCTACAAAATTACTGACTAAAGTCTGTGCCATTTTTTTAGTGTTGAGCTTCAAGACTGTTTTAAACATCACAGAATTATCATAGTAATGAACTTTCAAGTGATATTATGAACCTAAAAACTGCTGGACGAACTCAGTGGGTCAGGCAGCATCTGTGGAGGCAGCACCTGCGGGACTGCTGCAGGGTCTTGACCAGAAAAGTTAAGCCTCCAAAGATGCTGCCTAACCCACTGGGTTCCTCCAGCAGCTTGATTTTTGCTCCAGATCCCAGCATATGCAGTCTCTTGTGTCTATATATATTGAAGCAAACTCACCTCAAAATTCACAATCATTTTGTCCCAGTACTTTTCTCTGAAACCTGCGTATAAAAGACTGAGATAACACACTGTGCCTGGTCACCTTGCACTAGGCCTGTTATCTATACTAACTTCCTGCAATTCTCATCACACTTACTTTTTCCAGATGAGAGTGTTGGATGAGCTGTTTCCAATTATCTTTTCTGTCTGTGGCCCTCACAATTTTGCATTTCTCAATCATGTCCTTCCTCAGTCTTCTCTGCCTAGTGGTCTCTCCTCATAAGTGAAACACCCTACATCCCAGGCGACATCCTGCTGAATACACTCTGCACTGCAATCATATCCTTCCTACAGTGTCGTGGCCAGTTTGGATGCATGAGAAGTCAAGTAGCAAGCTAAGAATCTGCCTGGATCCAGGAGACCTCAATGAAGAGCTGAAGAGGAATGATGATGATAAAAAATATGTCTTGCCACATCTGAGTAGAACACAAGATCTTCAGTGCACTGAATGAAAGGAACGTGTTGATGAAATATATTTTGCCACATCTAAGTAGAACACGATCTTCAGTGCACTGAATGAAAGGAACGTGTTGATGAGGAGAGCTCAAATTTAAAAACACTATTTGGGAGCTACCGTTGGAGGAGAATGCCATTTGGAATGAATACAATACCAGGAAGTTTCAGTGAATGCTGTACTTGAAGAATTTAGGGAGATAAATTCCATTGCAGAGGGAGTATTAGAATCAGAGTCATACAGCATAGAAGCAGGTCTGCTGATAGACAGATCTGCTGTAGACATGGCACTTGTCAGAGCAGGAGGCACAGTGAGGATGAAGCCCTGTATAGAACTGACACCAGACATAACAAAGGCAGTGGTGACTTGACACACACCACATCCCAGATCATATGAGGTCATGACAGAGGAGGGCTTATTTATATCAGAGGAAAAGGCACCATCTCAGGAGGGCCACAACAGAAACCTGTTTGCCAGATGCACATCTGGAAACATTGGAGGATGCAACATAACCCTGCAGAGCAAGAATGCCACAACTTGGCCTGTGGAGAACCACCATCATTACAATTCAGATCTTGAAAGAAAGTCCATCAACCCAATTAATGGGAAGACTTTGCCTCAAATTGAAGCACATAGAGACGGGACTAATATTTTAAATCTTTTTTTGTTTCCTTTGATTTTTCATGATTAAAGGAAGCTGTAATACATTTAATATTGTTTGGAACCTGTCTATGAACTGCAGCATGTGACCAACTACCTTCTGCATTGTGCTACATTTTGATAGCAACTTGTCAAAAGTCTGGCTCTCTGGAGCAAGCACACACCGCAGAAATGCTGCCCTGGCTTTTTGTTAGTTCCTCGTATTAATTAAGCACTTTGTACATTTATTAGACTATCCTCTAGTGTCTTTTAGAGGAAATGAAAGAGATATCGAGGCAATCAGGTGAGAAGAAATCATATCAGGAGCTGGAGGGTGACTGACGTCAGGTGTCTGGTCAAATTTCCAGAATGAAGTAAAACAACATGAAATAGTTATTATTGTATTTTGCTCTGGATAAAAAAAACAATAGTTTTAGTTGCACAACATGAAAAATATATTATTATACTATTGAATTTCTTTGCTCTGTAGTCTTAAATTCCTGAATCAATGAAAAAGCTTAATTTATTATTGGATAATAGGTTACACCAAATTAAAATGCTGTTGTGCTTGAAAGGGAACATTTCCTGTGAAAATTACTTTTGCTCAAATTTACTTCCCTTACGTATTCATTGAATGTACTGCAAGTGGTCCCTGCCATCCTCTATGCTCCATATGAACTTTCTCCTACCTATTTTTTAACAGAACCTTTTCAGCACAACCTTCTATGTTTCTCTCTCTTGCGTGCATTTTTTTTTACCTTTCCTATAAGTTCATCTATGCTATTTGCTTCAATTACTCTTGATGATGGTGAGTTTCACTCATCACTTAAGTTGGTTCTCCTGAAATTCCTGTTGAATTTATTGGTGGCTATTCAATATTGTAGAGCATCCTTTTCAGCTGTGTATTCTGAATGGCACAGGGAAGATGGCAGCCTTTATTAGGGGAAGAAATCTCATCAAAATAAAATCTTTCATGGAAGCATTTTTGGAAAACTAAACAGTAAATGATTGAATGAGCCTATCTATGATCCTCTTGACACTCTTCAAGATTCAAACACTCTCATGATTTGACAACATCTCCACAAACATGACAATAGCTTCAAAAAGCAACCATGCTGGGAGCCAGAGACTCAAAGTTTATCCAAGTGCCGGTGGTCGAAAGGTGAAGGGTGAAAATGCCTGCAGGCTAGAAGCACACACAAGCTGCTGAAATGACAGCTCCTGCTGTAGAGTTGAAGCAGTCTGTCTGGTGAAAGAGAGCTCCTTGTGGTAGCTCCTGGTATTCTTTCCATACTTTTCCAATTGAACAGCAGTTTACCACAAAGCATGTCCTCTTTTACTCCAGGAGAACAACTAATGTTCTTCCTCCTCTCTGTTCACCAGGCACGTACAATGTACGTTGAGGCTTCCAGTCCTTACATAATGGCAGAAAGCATACACTGAGCCAGACAGAATAGGGGTCAAACTGAGCAAGCAGAATCGTGACCTCAGCATTTGATTCCTTTCACAGATACATGCATGTAATTAAGGTGGAGTTGCTTCTAGTCTGGAAGTAGAACTCATGAAGAAGTGGTGGATACATTAAGTTTCATTATCTTGGGTTTCCATTGCTCATTAGCCAAATCTATGGTGAGATATCAGGAGAAAGCCCAGATAAACTCCAGCCATGATATTTGGAATTAAACAGCTTATTTCTACCCAGCATGGTGTTCCCATCATTCCAAACTGCTGTGTGGGATTTCATATGGATCAACAGTGGCAGTTCCTTTGATCATTGTTTAGAATCTGGTTGCTGATTCATACAGCAGTTAAAAAAAAATGCTTGAAAGTTAACTTTTAATTTTTTTAACTGAGTTGCATGGGGAAATGCAAATGGTTAAAATATACTTTATACATACAGTGCAAAGTCCCATCTCCTTGCTCAATGCAATTGATTAAGTTTTGAGCTTTATCTCTTCTGGAAGGCTCCAAAAGGAATGCAGAAGTTATACAAACTTCACAGAAGTAGATTCACTGTATGTACCAACACATAATTGTGTGGGACAGTCACAGATAAAGGGACATCATTTCAGATGTTCCTGTTTAGTGACAGGTTGCAAGACTGGTATAAAATGGGAACTGATGTGTCTATTCTTGAGTAAGAGATAAGTAATTCGGCAAAGCTTATCAGCGATTTGCTGCAGAAGTAGAAATATCAGCGTTCTCCTCCAATTTTGATAGGTTTCAGGAAGAAATAATTGCAAGTAGAAATTCTATAGCATCACAATTGTAGAGATAAGAAAAATGTAATGGCAGAGGAGCTTTGAAGCTTCATGCCTTCAGACTGTCTTTATACAGCAGCAAGTTAAGCAATAGTGGTTATTGGAATCAGAGACTATAATCAATGTGCAGGTTTCTTTAAACACCATATTATTTTGTCCTAATACTACATAAACAATAGAGTGCAATTTATTTTTACAGTATTTACACGAGTTTAAAGTGCAATGCACTTCTTTGGTCAAATGATAATTCCTACTACATTTGATGATACAGCATGGGCAAATCCACACACAAATTAAGGTACCATGCAGCTGATGCAGATGTCTGTTTATCTGATCTTCTGTTTGAGTTGACTCAATGACTGAGATTAGCAGCTAAACTTACACCCAGTGTTGCCATGTACAGCTAAGCCATTTGAAAGGATGGGGGCTTTTATTGTTGCCAATGTTACTGGTTTAAAACCAGTAATGATTATTCAAGTTAATAGAAATAGGAAATACTGGAACCTCAGAAGGTCAGGCAGCAGTTTTGATAAAGGGTTTCAAACCTGAATCATTTACTGTTTCTCTTTCCACAGATGCTCCTGATCAGCTGATTGCTCCCAGCATTTTCTATTTTTATTTCAGATTTCCAGCATTCAAAGGTTTTCTTTTCATTTTTATTCAGCTTGATCTTGTGGGAAGAAAAACAGGGATGTTCCTAATGGTGGCTAAAGCACTTTTCATCTGAAGAATATTGAGTCATCCCAAGTGATGCATATCCTGGGTCAGATGTAACTTAAAGTTTCTTCTGATGGCCCGAGCTATGTACTTGAACCCTTATTTCAATAAGACACCTGCTCCACATTCAGCAAGATTTCTATTTCATGCACCAGTAATTCTTATGACTTTCTGGATGAGATTGCTTATTATTCAGTTAGTTCTAAATTATAGATAATTTTGTGCTGTGATGCCATTGTCACTGGAAATTGGGCCACTGTTGTCCAAGCTCAAATTTACTTAGAACACTGTCAATCAATATAAAGGAGATAGGTTAATCCTAAACTGGATTAAAACCACGAACCTGAAAGGAAAGAACAGCAGTCGAACAAGATAACTTTAACCTAATAAGTGGGAAACCCTTGAGATCAGGTTTTACACTCTGCTCAAAATTACTCTCCGTTATCTTCAATGGAGAGTAAATTTGGTGGGAGTGGGGGAAAGGTGAAACTGATGTTTCGATTAGTCTGTTTCCCAGAAAAAAGCTTCATCCAGTGTATCACCCAATGTCACTCCAGAGACATCAGGTACCCTGGGGTTGAATGGGATAAGCAGAAAGCAAAATTATTCCTAAATAATTTTTTTGCAGGTAACAGTAAGATTCATTCCAAGCAATAATACCCAGCTATGCGAGTATTAATGTTGTTAATCAGGCTATAACTGCAGCCCAGGATAAGAGCTGTCTTTCTGAGCTTGTTGGACTGACTGTATATAACAGCTATGACAAGAGGTTATGTTAAATCTACTCAACCACTCATGCAGGACTCATTCAGCTTGAATATTTTACCACAAAATAATTGAGTTTACTACAAATTAACATTAAACGTTAGGCAGCTGTTTGCATGAAAATCAATACATGGATGTAAAAAAATCAACATTGGCACCCTGAGTGAAATTCCACTAATGTGGAAATATTCTAGTTAGCAATATTGGTAAATAAACAGATGCTTCAGGACCTTTGGGGGACATGAAAATCCAGCAATTATCTCCTGCATATGTTTCTGCAGAAGATCAAATGGATAAAGAGGGAACTAATAGAGTGTATCACATATTTAAAAGAGGCAATGAAAATGTGACATTGTTAGCTATAGTATCTTAACCCAAATGTGGGGAGAGGGGTAAAGAGAGAAAAATTAGAGAATTAATATAAACTTGAAGCTGCCTCAGGAAATGGCAACTTGCCATGCTACTTAAGTTGAACATAAGACACAGCTGGATAAAATTGGGGGAAAAAAACTCTGGCAATGACATTGTTATTTTGGAAGTTTTAACACTGAAAACTCTCTTAAGCTTAACTGTTGTGTCAGTTTGCTCTGTCACTTCAATTTGTCACAATGTTGACCCTCCCTGCACATCCCCAAATGCTCTGATCCACCGCCTGACCAACATACCCCAGAACTAAAAAATGGAGCCATTGATTTTGGAAAGAGATGTTCGTCAAAGATCCTGTTAAATTATTATGGTATCTCTGAGATGCAACATGGCACAGCTCAAAAATGAGCAGATGGTTGTCAAGGATACGCTCATAGTAAACTACCAAAACAGAACAATTCACTTATTTTGCACTTGTTTGTGGAAATTTTCTGTTGGAGAAAGAGTGACTGCACTTCTGAACAATGTATTTGCTCTGAAAGTTTAGCGCTATTCTTTAAATTAATTTTTTTTCTTGATCATAGTGCAGAAGGGGGTCTTTAACCCATTGTATCCACACTGTCCAAAAATGCACTGTAAGTCTATCCCACTTCTCAGCTCTTGATCCATTGCCCGGCAGGTCACATCATCTCAAGTTCTCATCCAGGTATGTTTTAAAAATGGGGAGGGTTTTTGCCTCCACCACCCTTTCTGGCTGTGAGTTCCAACACCCCACTATTTGTGAGTGACTTTTTTTCTCAACTGCCCATTCATCCTGCTGCTGTTTAACTTATATCTTTGCTAATTGGTTACCGCGCTCTCTGCTAAATGAAGTAGGTATTTAACTTTACAACTTTTACTTTATTTATACAGCACAGTAACAGGCCCTTCCGGCCTAACGAGCCCGCACCACTCAATTACACCCAAGTTAACCTACTAACCTGTACGTCTTTGGAATGTGGGAACACCCGGAGGAAACTCACGCAGTCACGGGGAGAACGTACAAACTCCTTACAGACAGCAGTGGGAATTGAACCCCGATCGCTGGCACTGTAATAGCATTACACTAACTGGTACGCTCTTTATTCTGTCTGATCCTCAACCTGGTGCACATCAGACAAATCTCCCCTAAGCCTCCTTTGTTCCAAAGGAGTCAACCCCAGCTAAAACAGGTTCTCCTCATAACCAAAATTCTCCAGCCCTGGTAACATCTTTGATAATATCTCCTCCTCACAATTTCTCATGGGATCATATCCTACCTGAAGTGTGGTGACCAGTACTGTGCCCATTGTTCTCGCTGTGGCCTATCTTGTGTCTTTATACACCTTTTCTCCATCTTATCTTCCTGTATTGCCACTTTTGGGATATGTGGACATCCACTTCAAGATCTCTCTGTTCCATTAGACTTCTTTGTTTGAAGAACTGGCCTTGTTTGTCCTCCCCAAATGCTTTACTCCACAGTTTGCTGGACTGAATTCCATTTGCCACTTTTTTTTATCCACTTTATCCATTAATGCCTTCCTGCAACCTTGAACCTCCTTCTTCACCATTGACCACATTGGCAATTTTGGTGCCATCGCCAACTTTGTTGATTGCGGCCTCCACATACAATCTAACTTCCTTAAAATACCATGATAAACAAATAGTCCAGTACTGAGCCCTGCCAAATCCCACTGCATGTGTTCTTTCAGTCAGTAAAGTTCCCATTGACCATTACTCTTTGCTTTCTGCCATTGAGACAATTTTTAATCCATCTTGCCACTTCCCCTTGGTTCCCAGAGCTTTTATTCTCTTGATATTTAGGAAGGAGCTTTGTTAGAGACCATCAACTTTGATTAACGCCCTGAACAAACTCTTGAAGGTTCAATCTCTCCCTCTGTCCCTATCTCTCAACACCCCAATCAGAAAGAGCCACAGAGATTGTGAAGAGCAATAAATCAGCTTCCAATATAAGCAGCCTGCCAGCTTTGTCCTGGCTGTTCACTTACATGATCACTGCACCAATCTTCATGTTTATTTGTGGCAAGGTGGAACAGGGGTCCAAAATGGGGAGTGATCAGAATATTGATCGCTGGGTATGATTGGGTTCTTACCACAACTGTTATAAAGTATGATCTTTTGTTTTTTGATACTCTATCCATGCAGCTCATTACAACAGAGAGGCACCTGGACCTATACCCACAGGCATGGAAAGCACTTCTGGATGCTACTTGTGAACTCTGCTCAAACACACGTGGTCTGCGAATACCATGAGCCACTCGACAGAAGCACACCTACATATGAGAGGACATCTTCAACCATTCTTACAGCAAAATGCCTGAGTAGGTTCTGTCCTGTGGAATCTGGTTCTGGGAACCCAGTACAAGTAGGTGCCCTTTAATTGACCCCTCACTGCTGCTTTCTCTTTGGGTCTCCAACACTCAATATCACCTCCCACCCCCACCCCACCTGATCACATCTTTCCTCCAATCAGCTGTAGCTAAACCTTCCCCTCCACCAATGCCCTGACAATGTGCAAGGGTCCAAACCCCATTCCCTTCCTCCTGACACCCCAACACTACACCCTATCTATAGAAATTCTCGACATTGCAAATGCTTTCACATTGGCACAGAGGCATTTTGTGACCCGAGGTATGGTATCCCTCACTCACTCCAGAATTCATGCTATATTGTGTGCACATCAGTCATCATCTTGGTCAAATTCAGGATCCAAAGCACCCTGGAAAATGCATGTCACAGAGCGACGTACTCCAAGTGATATCACAATTGTCCAAGGACTGGCATTAAAACTCTTCATCCTGGTTGAATCACCAATTTTTCCAAGAAAGGAGAATTGGATGGTGCTCAGGTAAGAAAGAAAGAAGTAATATGTTGAAGAGAATCATAAAAATACCTTCCTCATCACAATCTGAAATGAGTGAATACTATCTAACCAACAAAAGTCTTGCTCACGTTGACCTCAAGTTTTCCTGTGATTCTTTTTACCATCATACAGTCAAATGCTTTGCTAAATTATGATTCAGCTATTGAGAACAAAGCAGAGTTGAATCAATGAACATTTATGATACTCTTGACAATTCAATTTATGTGCAAGATAACAATTACACAGATTCAAGAGCATGATTGTTTTTGTATTCTCAAAGTAATCAATGAAAATTATTTCTAGACAGTTGCATTGCCAAGCAAATGGTGTACAATGTGTGAATGACCTGATGACAGCAGAGGGGAGGTCTTCAAGATGTTGGCATGGCTGAAGAAATTTAGTTTTGAGGAAACTGGCTGATTGGGGATGTTTTCTTCAAAACGGAAGAGGCTGAAGGAAGACCATTGGAAATAGAGGTAAGCCATCTGGCTCCATGTGCCTGCTCCATTCAACAAAATCATGGCTGATCTTTTACCTCCCAACCACACGCTTCTTCATTTGCCTTAATGTCTAAAAGTCATTTGATCTCTGTCTTGAATATACTTAGTGACTGAGCCACAACAGCCCTCTTGGACAGGGAATTCCAAAGATTTTCCACTCTCTGGATGAAAAACATTCCTTCTCACCTCTGTCCTGAGTGGATAACTCCTTACCCTGAGACAGTGAATCCTGGTTCTGGACATCCGAGCTTGCAGAAATATCAACTCTGTACCTTCCCTGTCAAACACCATAAGAATGTTGTGTGTTTCAACAAGATCTCTCTCATTCTTCTAAATTCAAGTGAATGCAGATCTTTTCTGCTTAGTTTCTCATCACACAAATGCCCACCAACTCAGGAATCAATATGGTGAACCTGCACCGCACTTTGTCTATCTTAAGTGTATAGGTAGAGAGACCAGATCTATACACAATATTCACAATATCATGAATGGCCTAATTAGGCCTCTACAAAACGAAAACAAGATGTCCCTATCATTGTACTCAAATCCTTTTGCAATGAAGGCCTGGATAGAATTGACGTGGAGAGGATGTTTCCAGCAGTGGGAGAGTCTAGGACCAGAGGGCACAGCCTCAGGATAGAAGGACGTCCTTTTAGAACAGAGATGAGGAGGAACTTCTTTCACCAGAAGATGGTGAATCTGTGAAATTCATCGCCACAGACGGCTGTGGAGGCCAAGTCTTTGGGTATATTTGAAGCGGAAGTTGCTAGGTTCTTGATTAGTAAGGGCGTCAAAGGTTGTAGGGAGAAGGCAGGAGAATGGGGTTGAGAGGGAAAAATAAATCAGCCATGATTGAATGGTGGAGCAGACTCGATGGGCCAAATGGTCTAATTCTGCTCCTATGTCTTATGGCCTAATGGACCACTTGTCTTCCTAAATGCTTGCTGGACCTGTACATTAACTTTCAGTGATTTGAGTGCAAGGACAACCAGGGACTGATGAACACCAACATCATTCAGTCTCTCATTCAAATAAAATCTCCCACTTTCTAATTTTCTACCAAAGTAGATGACCTTACAATTTTTTCCATGGTACATTTCATTTGTCATGTGCTTGTACGTTTGTTTAACCTTCCCATATCCCCCTAAAGTCTCTTGGCATCCTCTCCATCACCCCCATAACCTACACTTTCATTTGGCCTTGTAACATCAGCAATCTTGGATGTACTACATTTGTCCAAATTATTGATGTAGATTCTGAACAACAGGGGCCTGAGCACCGATCCTTCAACACCCAACTCCAGAGGTTAACTGAAGAGCAAAATAATTATGAGAGATTGAGGCAGGATAATAAAAGAAGGGCCCTTTTGTTAACAAGGAGGCTTTAGAATAGTTAATAAGGATTTAGAATAATTAATAAGGATTCAAAAAGTGATGGTAGTTTGGAATTGCCCGATAGGATGGTGAAGGCAAAAAACTTTGGTCCCATTTGAGATGTACCTCTTGAGCAGTTGATGTGCTGTAGCCAGCAAGGATATGGACTGAGACCTGGCAGGCAAATGTATCTGAAAACTTGTTTCTCATTTGGAAGAGACAACATGGACAAAGTGGTCTGCAACTCTGCAGTAGATTTCTATGTTCCTATGTTGAGATTAAATGATGTCAGCCCTCAATTTTCCCCATCAAGATAAGTTAATTGGACTGGTGGTTTAGTCCAAGTGAGAATTTTTAGCTCCATGGCAAATCCATAATGGTGAAACATATTCTGCCTGAAGAACTATGAGCAGTGGTTGAAAGTAGTGATCATAATCTTAATGTTTGCAAGATCTCAACTACGTTTCACTTTTTTACACTGCTTACATGTTTAAAATATTATTCAGTTACTTAAGGTTTCATTGGCTCTGTGACCAACAATGCAGTCACCTCATCAAAACATTGCTCAACTTAAGTCTTCATTTGGGGGATGTTTACATTGCAGCTAAATGGATATAAAGCCCACATGTTGAAAGTGTTTTTCAAAAAAATCAACTACTTTACAATTAACTAATGCAGCAAATAGAAGGGTAATTAGAATTTTATAATTATTATCTCACGTAATGGACAAAATTGCAACTCCACTGTTAAATACTGAGCATCTTTTGTGTCCCTCCAATTTACAGAGACATTTACAACCTTGGCTTTTGAGAATATTTCCACAGTGTCATAACAAGCTAGAATTACTACGAGTCAAGCCACCCACTGAATCTCAAGGCACAGCAACTGAGAGCAGCCATTTAATTGGCTAATTTTGTTGAACTAACTCAGGTTGCAATTGGGTTAAATTAGTGCATAGAGCTGGTTGAGGTCTGCAGACTGCCTGTTCCTGTTGCTGAAAGCCTACATTTACTTTGCTTGACACTTCCTGATTCAAATGATGCATTTGCTCAATACCAAAGGGAATTGAAGAAGGCAGTTCAAACAGTGAAGCTCAGAGCAAGACAACCCCAAATGCTTTGGAATTACCAATTATTTAATATATAAATTTATTTAACATGTTGTAAAGATATCCAGGTTCAAGCAGTTAATACACATCCAGACATGTTTGCAATTTTTCACAATCAATGCTATGAAATTTAGTTAGCAATAAATATGAACACAAACTCTACATTCTGCCAATTCTGCCCTGATTGACTATCCATTAAACGATTTAATGGCTCCACTACAAATACTGCATAAGATAAAGATACATTTGTAATTCATTACTGGCTGCCTTAAACCAACGCTCAGAGAAACCCACAGGGAACAGAAGGAAAGCTCATTATGTATTAACGGTCCGCCAGACTTATTGAAGGCAATATTATGCAGGTATTAGTCACTGTAAGGATTGCTCTTGTGAGTACTGGTGCTATTAGTATTAATGTTATTCTAATTTTATACCTAACATAATGCTTCACCGCAACAACAAGTCTATTTGGAAGCAAAATAACTTCAGTGGTTTGTTTTTGTAGACCACTTCAGCACAGGATTAACGTTAAGCAGAGTTTTATTATTTCCTTCCGTTTAATATTTCCTGTCTATTTTCATTGCACTTTATCATTTTCAGCTTTTGAAGAAGTGACAGATCTTTTCTATTGTTGGTAAATTGCACCTTTATATCTTTCCCTAATATTTAACGGTAGACCTGCCAATTGTCTGTAAGCTTCATTGAGGTACTGCCAGTGTGTCGTGTTGAATACCGTATGGATTTTGAAGAAATCTAACTTGTGTTTGTAGGTGCTGGAGTTGTGCTATTAGACAAGTGGAAAGCAGACATCTTGAAATCAATTTAAATCAAGCACTTCTGAGTTATCACTCTTTGACCAATCAAAACTGTATTATCATTGTTCTTTTCCGGAAAGCCTCACGTTCAACCATTGCCAACTAGGATTTACATAATTTGAAAGCAAAAGGAAAATTCTGGTAATATCCTGATTAGGCAGCATCTATGGAGAGAGAAATTGAATCAACATGTTGGTTGATGACCTTTCGTTAACAAGCAATGAGTTCTACACCAGACTTTCATCAACTAGAAGTTTGCAAGGGCAGAGAGTTGCATGGGTATAATAGCAGTGTTCAAAGGGAAGGGAAAATGCCTGAGAAGTTGGATGGTCGCAGTTTCATGGAAATGGAATAAAGGACTAGATGTTCCTTATGGGCTATGTGAGTTTGTAATGGATATTGGTGGAAATATAATATGGCAAGTATTAGGGCAGCAGGAAGAATTCTCCTTGTGCTCCTCAATACACCTTCCAAACCCATTATCAAGTAACCTTTTCATTTGGAATCACACTTTTCGTGTCCAAAGTTATATCTCTTTTCAGTTGCATGTTAAATTAAACTCAAACCTGTCCAAGAATCATCTGCCTCACCACACCTTAATTAATGTCAAAAATTCCACTTACTGAAACGGAGACTAATGTGCACTGTTACTTTTTACCTCTCTCTCATGGTGCTACCAATCTCTGATTGAATATAAAAGCATTCTTACTGTAAAGTCATTGCACAGACACTGTTCATTTAAACTCAGTGGTTTATTGCTGAAACTTAATTTAATAAAGTGGATTCAATTTTGATGTCAACAATATTTGACTTAGTTGAAGAATGGCCTTTCAAAAACCTTCAAGGAGGGAATAGCTTCAGTTACAAAATATCAATATAAACCTGGCATCATACTGAATAGCAGTTATAGTCGTATTCACCTCCCTTCACACCTAGCATATCTCACCTGTAAAACAATGCAATGAATACAGAATTGGTGTCATACTATAACCCACCACAGCTCTTGTCTCCCTTTAACTAGGTTATTAACATCTTTCTGTTTCATTTCCCAGTCCTTTCATGTACAAATACATGGCCTTTACTTTTTTTTCAGATTACTCTGTACAATGCATATAATTAGTAACAAAAAAATACACAGGAGATATTAATCGTTCCCCTGACTTCATTTGGTGGAAGGACGGGAAAGAGGGAGATGGATAAAAATCTGCGCACATCATCCAGTTTTCAATGATTTTTTTTCAGTATAACTATTGTTTCTCAGACGAATGCTTTTGTCAACCATGCATGTCCCTTTTAATCTGATATTTTCCTCAAAACTCCATACATTATTTAATTTTTGTTTGTTATAATTTGGCATTTCTTTTCTACAGCAAACATGTTTTGGGAAGCTGAAGGCTTTCCAGCCTGAAAATCTCATCTCTGCAAAATTGTCCATTTCTTTATTTTATTTTGATTTCCGAAGTAATTACCTCATCATAATAGCTGCTTCACGCTGGTCAGTAGCACACATTAAGGTGATATTAATCCTGTCTCTCCAACGTTCACTGGTGTAATTAGGTTTCACATTCCGGCTTTGTGTGTTGAACAATGCACATTCAGAAAATGGAGGTATATCAGAACTCCCATTACATGCATAATGATTAATGTTCAGCAACTGAAATTATGAGCAAATGCTCTCCGTGTGTCTATAAATCTACTTTGGAGTATTCCAAACCCTCCATGGACTTAGCTGAATTTTAATTTAAGAGAATGATTTATTAATGGGTCCTTATTATAAATCATAAACTCTGAATATGGAACATTGGGGCACCTGCAAGTCAGCTTGTACTCAGCTACTCTGGTTTTGAACAGTCCGAATAAAGGAGTAGACTCGAGTGTTTTCTAGAATTTAAAATTCAACTTTCTCAAAAATGTACTAATTGGAAGTTTACTGATATGGATCCTACACTGATAATTCATTAGAATGTTTACCACATTCTTATTATTCTCCCTGGTAGTATTAAAACTGCTTTGTTTAATACCTCCACACTGGCGCATTGGACCCCAGCATAAGATAATTGAGATATGAATTTGTTGTGCTCCACTGCTGGCAAAGCAATAACTCTTCCTTTCTCCTTGATATGATCGATGTAACATTCCCGCCATTGTCAAAACAATGAGGAATGAATTAGTCATTCACTGCATAACGATTCTCTAGTTTTCTGAACAGGATCATTTTTCTTATTTGAACTCAGTCTTGGTTCAATGAAATAAACTGTTTGCAAACACTCCAAGAGCATTTTAGTTGATTTATTTCAAGAGAAGTTCAGAAGTGAGACGGCTTGCATCCCAAGAGCAAACTAAATGTTGAAGCACAGTGTCATGGAGTAGTGTCGGACAGATATCATTCATTCCTAACTTTTCTTTGCTCCACTCTACTAAATTGCATGAGATAGCAAATGGAAGTCATGAGCAGTGAGATTTTCAAAACTGCCATGGGAGTGCTTCAAAGTACTTTCCAGCATTATCTGCGGAACAATGCAGGCACAGGGACCAAATCCTCTTGTGTTCAAAAATGTGCAGATAACTGGAGGTTCCTGGGCATTATTTTCTGATTTTGCTGCTCAATGTGGTCTAATAAGTCAAAATATTAAGGTCAGTTTATTTTGTTGTACACATACAAATGATGTAAAACTTTGTTTCCAAAAATCATGCTTGTGCATAGAACATATTAATGGCTGGCAGCAAACTTAAGAGAAGTTTGATTTAAGATGTTAGTCTAGGGATCACTTTGAGAACATAAATGGCTTCATTTATTTTGTTATAAGTTTATTAAATGAGGCAAATATTGGAATATACATGGAACTTGGAATTACCCATTATCCATGTGAATCCTCAATAGATGTAGCAGTATCCTGCTGCTAAATTTATAACAGGTTTAAAATTCTGCTTAATTAAAAAATAATACTCTTAGTGAAAGTTGCACTTGAAATATGAACTAAAAGCATTTGCCCTTCAAATTTTGATTGCAAGCTTTGACAGGTCTATTATGAAGAGAATATCTAGCAATTAGTCCACTTGTGTTCACATAACATTCCATGGCCCAGCAGTTGATGGAACCTCCAAACTGTTTATTTTTAATGGGTAAGTGTTCCTGTTAAAATAACAGATGTGACACTTAAAACAAAAACAGAAAATGTTGGAAATACTCAACAGGTCAGGCCACATCTGTGGGAATATGTATTTAGTTTTTCCAGCATGTTTGTGTTTTAGATTTCCTGCAGTTTTTTTTATTTTCACTCACTTGTTGAATATTCATTTACTTGTTCAATTCACTGCCACTTAACTTCCAGAAATGCCTTAACCCTAAGAAGGTCTACTCTGCTCTCTGAGGGGACTTCTATCTGTCTCCCTTCCCACAGACATGACCTAACCTGCTGAGTATTTTCAGCATTTTATATTTTTGTTTCAGATTTCCAGAACTGTGTTTTTTTTTTTGCTTTTCACTTACAATGTGACACTCATGTGTTGAGTGTTAAGATGCAGGCATGGTAGTGTAGTGGTTCGCGTAATGTTATTACAGCGCCGGCAACCTGGGTTCAATTCCGGCCACTGTCTGTAAGGAATTTGTACGTTCTCCCCATATCTGTGTGGATTTCCTTTGGGTGCTCTGGTTCCCTCCCACATTCCAAAGATGTATGGGTTAGGAGTTTTGGGCATGCTGTGTTGGTGCCGGAAGCCCCTAGAACACTCAATGCAAAAGATGCATTTCACGGTGTGTTTTGATGTACATGTGACTAATAAAGATATCTTATCTTATAATTAACAAGCAATAATTTCTATGTTTTGTTTTCTGAACTCCTCAGAGTTGTTCTTCCCATATCTTGTTTACCGAATTGTGGAAGTTAAATAAATAATTTGGTTAGATGCCTTTGTGTGGGGTATCAGTTTGTTTATTCTTGTGGGGGATGAGGGTCTCACTGATGATGCAAATATTCACTGTCCGTCCTTAATTTCCCCTGAACTGAGGACACTGTTAAGAGTTGACAACATTGACACAAACACATGGCCATTTGTATTCACACAATCATACATTTGATATTCAGTGTTCTACCATTATAACCCCTCAAAGAAGGGGCTGATGAATGGCAAAGCAAAATATATGAACACTAGGATAATTTTTTAATGGATTAAGCGTTACAAGAATTCACTGCCTGGTCTCTGCTTAGATTCCAGCATTATTTTATTACAAGTTTGGCACAGTGCCCACACATTTACTGTAATGCTTGTTTAAATTCCCTATCGATATTGACTGTGCTTGTTACCTTCTGCTATCATTGCCTTTTTTTAAGATCAGTTAAAACAAAACAAATAATATCTGCCACACAAACTTCATAAGTTATCAGAATAGTACCTCTGTTGCAAGTGGCAGCTCTGAAACTATCCCTATGTGACAATGGCCTCTTATTAACTTGAAAAATCTCCTAAAACCAATCATTGTAGTTTCAATTTGTTTTTATATATCTCTTCTCTCCCTCTCTAACAATTCTCAACCAAGGAGCCATTCAAGCATTAAGGTATATTTAACCACAGATGCAATCGCAATTTAGCCTGGATCTGCTCTTCTGTCTATTCCCGTGTGTATTCCTGAGAGTGTTCATGAGAAAACCAATCTAGAACAGGAAATTCGCTGTGTTTACATTCTATGAATGAAAAATATTGAAGTCCACTGGAGACTACATTTAATTCACCAGATGTGATCATCCATCTTAGAGAAAGCCAGGGAAGCAGGTAGTGGAGGTAGAGGGTGGGAGTGTGGGGATTGGAGTTCGCTATTTCCTGAAATGAATACCTCAGTCATATTATGGGTCCTATGCTACCAGGTCAGGCTCTTGGGTAGATATTTAAGGTGTGGTAAGATGAAAAACAATCAATGATTTCCCTGTTGCAACAGCTACCAATGGCTGGATGTAACTTAAGGGTTAAAAGAAGCATCTTTCTCTGTTGGGACTATTTGTTTTTCCCCAGGAGTTACTGAAATCACGTGAAACAGCAAGACATCGATGTGGAAGGTAGCCCCAAGCATTAATTGGGTGCAGTTAAACAGGCAGCTTTGCAAGGTAATCAGGGTCTGCTTCAGCCAAGCGAGATGATGGGGAGTGTTAATTTGCCCCATCAGACAAGATCCCAGGGCTTTGTTGGATTTCGTCACAAACCTTTCTCGGCTACACACCCATGGAGCCACCCGCCCTCTGGAAGATCGGAAATTTTATCTGTTCATTAACAGTGTCCTTTTTCTACACTAATGACTGATGAGACACTAATTGAAAACAACGGGAAGGTTTAGCAAAGGTGTGGAATCCTTTGTTATGCACAGACCAAACCAGGCACAAAGCCCTCCTTGACTATAAAGATGCGACCCGCAAGAGGGTCCTTCGGAGCTTCTCTATGAGTTGGTTCGTAGCCAACGCCTGGTGACTGTCAATCCCCTTCACGTCTTGGTGAAGTAGCCCGAGGCTCCCCTTCAGTGATAGACTGAGTGGCAGAGAATGCAACAAACGCATTGCTAAGTACTGGATGCCAATAAGTATCACTGAGAACTGCAAACGTGAGCTTGATTTTACCAGGGAAATGTTAAGTGAGAGAGTTTGGGTTTTTGGTCTTGTTTCTTTTAATTAGGGTTAGATTAGGTTTGTGGTTAGACCTGTAGTTTCCTTTGTATTTAGTTGTTTTTAGTTGTGTTAAATAAAGTTACTCAAACTTTTTGTGAAATTGTGGTGTCTTTCATTATTAATTCTGTCGTTCGAAAAGAACCCAAAAGAACCTGAGTCCTGTTTTTATACATAAGGTAACATGGATTTTGTCTCATGCTTTACTTGTAGTGTGAGTGACGTGCATACTATTTAGTCACCCAGTGTGTTTAAGGTGAACACCACAGGAAAATTGGAGTGTCTTCCCAAATTGGGGTAGAACTTCATCCTTGCCAATACACAATATAATAACATCTGTACATTACATTCCTCCTCTTCACTGAAGTCAATGGAACCAAGTTTCTGAAGCGGTGTACAACATACACAAGTTATATCACATATTTAACATATTTTGCCAAGGACAAATGATTCCTCCACTGCATCGGAGACTCAATTCAGACAGAGCTGATAGTTGTAAAATTCCTAAATTCTGTCATGTTGTGACAATCTGCATACAGTTCCAAGTGGGACCTAAATTCCAATGCCTTCCATATTGATTCAGTTCCTGTTGTTTGGAAATCTGCAAATACTACAGAAGGTAACCTAGAGCAACTGGCAAAAAGAAATGAAGACAGGAGTGAACAAAACAGGACAGCAAAGGAGAGCATGAGATCCACAAATACAAAGCTATTTTCAGACCAGTCACTGCATATTTTCTTAATGATCCTCCACAGTTGATACTGTCGAGTAACTCAGATGAAATCCATAGAAAGCATATTTTTCCTGTACAATTTAGAAAGTGTTCCATCAAATTGAAAATATTGCTGCAATCAAACCAGTGTATTTATTATTCTCACAATAGATGCTGTTAATTATCTGTGTGATTTTACTCCGTTCATGGTTTGTATATTACACTCAACCTTCACTAAATGCATGCAAGAATGAAAACAGGCTGCTTGTCATTTTTTTTGTCAGTGCACTGCTTTCAGACTGGGGATAACTGCTCCATCTCTTCCAGTGCTCGCCCCATAAGGAGGTACTCTTTAGTATCTCCCCATGGTGACAAGTTGAGGTTGGGAATTTATTAACATGATAAATTAAGCATGTCCCACCACTCAGTGGAAGCAGAACTGCTTGCTCCAAATTCAATACATCATTTCACTGCTGACTGTGTCTGTGCTTTTAGTTGATAGCAGTTGTCAAACACATCCTACAGATAAGCGCACAAAGATACAATGGATTGCCCCCGAAAACAGGAGTAAGGATTGGACTGCGATTAACCCATGCCCATGTGTTCTGGTTCAGACCCTACACAAAGGCTGTTCAATTAGCTCATTATAATGATCTTAACCTCCAGCCAGTGCAACCCACAAGGTTCCTTATCTTTTGCATCAACTAGTGGTTCACCTGAGTGTCTAGCACCAGTCCAAGTTAAAGCCAGGCAGGATGTCTTAAAGGGCAGTCTACCATGGCTGCAGAAGGTGGCAGAAGAGGTTGCACTTGCCAGGAGATACACAACACACAATGCAGAGAATGAACCCCACCATTTTCAGATGCCACATTTTGTTAGAGGAGGAGGAGAGGACCAGGAGACTCTCCAGATATTTGTTCAAAAGGCAGTGAGAGGCGAAAGCTGTGTTGGTCAATGAGAAAAACCAAACCTCAAGGATCTGGATGCAGTTCTGCAATACGTTCAATGGGCGGCTAAACATGGTCAAATGCAGGAAAATCTCATATTCCAACAGCTCCACCATTATCATCACACTTTGAGCTCAAACTCACATTCCAATAATCCCTAACAATCAGATCAGGGTCCTAACCGAGACATGAAGTTGCCCTCTCACTTAGCATCTCCAAGCCTTAAGTACACATCTTCAGAGTTTGCACATGTTAAAGCTATTCAACTTTGAAAGACACAACATTCAAGCCAACTTTCCCCGGCACTTCTGTGGACCATGGCAACACATGTATGGCAACAGCATGTAAGCTGTGGGGGAATAAATGCACTTTTATTACCTTATTCCATTGGAGGAGAGAATGCTCACCATCAGTGGAGCAATGAAGATGGCTTTGATGGCCAACAGCAGATATTAGACCATAGAGAGGATGACGGGCTTTTACCATTTCCTCTTTTCATATCCCACTTACTCCTCATCCCATCATCTCTTCTGATGGTGTGAATGTGAAGTCTTATTTTACTATCACATCCAACTCCTCTCATCATAACCTTGCTAGTCTCCCTTGTGGACAGCCAAGAACTGCAGCCTAGCCTGGCGGTAACAGAACAAGACGAAAGTGGACGTGAAACAAACACTCGCATTTGCAGCTCAGAAACTGATAATTTTGTAGAAGTTAGCTTATATATACAAAATATGTGTGGCAATCATTGTGAATAAAAGATCAACAGCTGGGGCACGAGGAAAAGAAATCTCTCCTGCCAACCTGTGTATGGATTCTACCTTCAAGAGCTGGAAGGGAACATCAATGGACTTTTCAAAAGGAGATGATTGAGAGATATGCCAGCTGAAATGTTTTGTGCATTGTTGGTTCTGCCAGAAAGCCAATGTGCAATGGCAAGGAGCTTGGAGGGTTCAGTTTCAAAGGACTTTTACAGAGCATTAAAGTGTTTGGCAATTCCATTAATACACTTGTCGATATAACCTGGCTTTCACTGCAACACAAGCAATAAGTGCTTGGGTTGTGCAGTGGGCTGCAACACCATCATAGCTTGAGACACTGGTGTAAAGAAGGGCTTGTTGAATCTCACAGCAGTCTACACCCTGACCTCCAAGGCTTGCCGAGACATCACCCCGAGAGGAGAGGCTGCAGCTTCATGGACCATAAATCTGCTGCTATGTCTCAAGATGGATGTGACTCCAGTTGATTGCAAAATCAGGATTGTGTTTATTGGCAGCGTAGTCCACTGAGCTTGAGAAAGGGGATGTCCAGATTACTTCCTTCCTTTTTCTCCCGCTCTTGCTGCTCCAGTAACGAGGTTGTGCAACCTACTGTGGGTCCCCTACAACACCTGAGATATGTTCTACCAATTACTGCAGACCTCCCCTCGGTAGCAGAATGATTGTTGGAGTGACTCAATAGTATCAGCCTGCATGTGGCAGCATGACATTCAATGGATGTACCCTCTCCTTATGTGCATTGGTGGAATGCTGAAATCGTGAGCCAATTGCCTTGTGGATTGGCTCTTTACTTGTGTGGATGCTGTGGATATGAAAAGCCAAGATATCACTCTGACACACCAGCTTGAGAATGGAGGTGTGGATTGTCTTGCAGTGATGGGACATCTAATTGGCATATGCTGTTGAAATGCAATACATGTGCAAGTCAATGGATCCAACATTATGAGAACCCCACAATCCCCACAAAACCATTCCACCGACTGTTATCTGGCGAGGGAAAATATTAAAGCAGAAAATACCTTAACACTCCCTCACACTTCAGTACATGAGAAAGTGGGATATCGTGTAGGTATCCACAGGTCCAACCTGGACAGAGTGGTGCCAAGAATTTCATGATCATTAGTTATTGGTGAGACTTCACTGCTGAGTTATGGCTGGAGCACATGGAATTTTTCAACAATGGCACCCTTACTGAAGACTCCACTTGTATTATTCTGCACTGAAGTTCAGGTATAAAAGCTGCTTCCTGAAGCCTGTGTGGATAAGCCCAATGACTGAGAAATCCCTCTCCTTGCTCCTCCTTCCTCTTCAACTTTTAACAGCCTGGAAGCTTCATTCAAAGAGTTGAAACAATGTTCTTTAATAATCAGATAGCAACCAGCCTATAAATAGTTGATGATTCCTTTCATGGGCAGAGGATACTTCCTGTTGTGGGAGGTTATCTCAGCCAGCTCCAGTGGGTGGACCAGTTCATTCAAATGTAAGTGAAAATCGAAAGCACTGCAGGTGCTGGAAATCTAAAATAAGAACAGAGAATGCTGAAAATACACAGTAGGTCAGGCCGTGTCTGTGGGAAGAGAAACAAAGTTAGTATTTCAGATTGAAGACTCTTTGACCTGAAATATTCACTCTGTTTCTCTTCCCACAGATGTAGCCTGATGTATTTCCAGCATTTTCTGTTTTTACTTTACACATCATTCACATGCCTGACACTACACTCCAAAACAGGCAGGCAGAGAGCCGTCATAGCAAGAGATTACCAGTTGGACAGAGGAGGAGACACATCAAAGATGTTCTCAAAGCCTCATTGAAAGTGTGCAGCAACTCCCCTGATTTTTTTAGATCCCTGCTCAAAATGGTGAAAGAGCATCCAGAATGGCACTGAGACCCTCCAGTCTCTTTCTGATTACCACACAAAAACCCAGTGAAAACAGCAATAGGGACACACCACCTTCTAAATTACACACCTGTCCACCCCATCAAGTAGTTCCTACCCCCATCTATGGTAGAGCCTGCCAATTCTACAGAGGATTCTTCAGCCATCTCAGGACCTGCAGAACTGGAGTGAAAGCCAGTTACCCTTGATAAAGGGGGACTGCCTCAGAAGAAAAGAAGCAGGTTAACACATGGACTTGGCTGGAATGTTAATTGGAACAAATGGGGAATGCTGTCATTCAATCAATGTTGAAATAATAGATGGCATACGATTGGTGAGCATTAACATCACTTGTACAAACATCTTTCCAATGTGGCAGCCTGCGCAACTCGTATTTAACTGCTGTGGACACAAATCTCCACTTGCTGCTTCCAAACAGTGGGCATTGTGCTGCTGAATTTTGTGACCACAAACTGATTTCTGGTGTGACTTTCTTTATTGCATGGAAAATTGTGTACACAGTCCTGCCAAGATTGTGCAAGGGATTGGTGGCTAGATGAGGAGGAATGGAAGACTGAATGATGTGAGGAAACCCCTTATTTTCAGGTACTGGAAATTAACAGGTTATACTTGGAGATCATACAAGAAGCCATTATTTTAATCTGAATGTTAATATGTAGAATAGGGTGAGGAGGTAGAGCATGAAGTTTCTTGAGGAGCAAGAACAAAAAGCTGGAAGAATGATGATCGAAGTATCAACAGTGCAAAGAGTGTTGGATTAAAGATAATTTCATAAGCTACATGGAAGAATA
Source organism: Pristis pectinata (assembly GCF_009764475.1). NCBI lineage: Eukaryota > Metazoa > Chordata > Chondrichthyes > Rhinopristiformes > Pristidae > Pristis > Pristis pectinata. The sequence goes on along the minus strand of NC_067431.1, from coordinate 10,893,394 downwards.
CAGCCTCCACTTAAGTGCAATTGATTTGTGACCTACAGAGAGCATTACAAGTAGCCATCTTCAATGACCCTCAGCATTGTTATGAAAAATTGTTTTTTTTAAATCAAAACTTAGCACCTCAAAGCCTGATGAATCTTTGTTTCTTTTCTTAAAGAAAATTCAACTGTCATTCTGATCATCTGTGCTCTATGAAGAACTTTCAACAAGTAGCTGTCATAATTGTTCATGGCAATGTAGAACCACATCATCAATTATTCAAGCAAATCTAAAGAGATTTGAAGTTTGTATGTTGTGTGAGTTCACAGAGAATTTGTGTGAGTTCACAGAGAAGGTCTGTTTTTTTTAAGGAGTGTGCGATGAGATTACACTTTTCATTTTTTAAGCATCTTGCACTGCTTTGTACATGTGATAAAGTTAACTACCAAAGTAATTTTACTCAACTTTCATCCCTCCCAACCCACTGTGAAAATCAGCAAAAATATAACCTCTCATGGACAGACCAAAACCGGGGACCATAAATATAAGATGGTTACTCACCCACAAAGGAATTCAGGAGGAATTTCTTCACCTGGAGAGTGATGAGATTGTGAAACTCTAGCATAAGGAGCAATTGAGGCAAATAACACAGATGAATTTAATGGAAAGATGGATAAAATGTTCATTTTACACTCAGATATTTGTATTTAGATACAAAGTATGAGAAGAGGTTTTGTGTGGTACATGGACAACTGGGCAGAACAGTTTATGTCTGCACAAGTTCAAGTTATCATTCATTTCATTTGAAGCTATTAAGAATAAAATCTGCCTGAACCATCACATTCCTCAAGACTGGCTTATTCGCAATGTGATTGTTCTTGCGGGTTGCATCACACTTCAAATCATACCACTGCAGTCCCTTCACCACTGGTGCACCATAACAGTATGATCTTCAAACTGCAGTGTCATTACTGGCCAAGAGTACTCTGACAGCATCTTCCAAGACCATAATACCCAGTTCAAAGAAGGACAAGGACAGAATTGTGCTGGAATATCATTGTCCGCATGTTTCATTCCAAGACACACACCATGCTGATGTGGAAATATGTTGCCATTCTTTCTACATTCACCAGAAGGATGACATTTGTTCGAGAACTTGGCTCAGTACCACCATCTCAAGGGTACTTAAACATGGGCAATAAATGCTGGCTTTGCCAGCAATATTCACATTCCAGAAATGAATAAAAAATGTTCTTACGATTCTAAGAGGGAAGATAGGGAAAAAGTAGAGTGAAAGAAATGACAAACCAGGTTACTCTGAGATATTTCCATTTACATTGTGTATATGGCAAAGAATGGTGGCCTGTTACTCTCTAATAAATATAAACCAGCTAATGAAGAATTAAAAAGGGATGCATATTATTTTCCTTCATGTGTCCCCTCCCAGTCAATGGCTATTAATTCTTGAAAGCAGACACTAGACTTCCCCCAGTTACTCATGCAAATGGCCAATATCATCTTGTATGAATCTAGACTGTGTTAGAAAACCAGCAGGGCATAGGCAGACAGGGGTGGCGAGGGAGAAGGAGGATGTGGGGAGGAAGGTGTTTGGGAAGTGGAGGAGGTGATAGCAGAGCCACGACAGAACTTTTGTTGCTCTAATACTGAAAGCCACTTATCCCCACTGTCCTTTCCAGTCTGAGTCTTCTATGAGGAGCCCAGCTCCCGGTGCTTTCAGTGTGACCCTGTACTGTTCAGGGGTTACCTCAACATAGGCACCAGCTGCACTCACAGAATGGTTTTGCCAGCTGGTAAGGCCCTGCCCCTGGGCTCATGGTTCATAAACACAAACATGAACAGTTCAGCCAAACAGTCTGTGCCTACACCAATTCAAGTTATCATTTGTAGTTGTCATAGAGCTATGGAATGCAAGTGAACATCTTTGACATTCTCAAGCCTGCAAAAACGCACAAAGGAAAACCTTGCTGCAATATTAATATAATTTTTACATTTATAATTATGAAAACCACACTAAAATAATTTAAACTAACCCAAATAAAAAAAACACAACTATTTACCTTTTTCATGCGAATGGGAGACTGCCATTCTTGCATCAGTTTAACCTTGCACAGTCTGAAAGGCAGATTAGAGGGAGGCTGAGAAGCCTGAGGAAGATCGCATCGTCATGTTGAACCTCATGAGAGCCCCAGTGAGGCAGCAGAGGAGAAGCTGCAGTCACCTCTACCGGGCTGGATGGAAAATTCTTTCAGCAATGACACAACAGTGCAAGAGGCTGAACTAACAATATACGCCTGGCATCGTACTGAATCGCAGTTATAGTCGTATTCACCTCCCTTCACACCTAGCATGTCTCACCTGTAAAACAATGCAATGAATACAGCGCTGGGGTCATACTATAACCCACCACAGCTCTTGTCTCCCTGAACTAACAGTTAATTTGTGCTTAAATTTCTCTGGTCTCTTCTCATCATGGAATGGAAAGCTGTGATTGAGCAGCTTGTTCCAAAGCGAGCAGTTGAATGAAAGTAACAAGGAAATTAGTTTTCCCCTTTTCCATTTGCTGGTGGTGTAATGTCCTGACAATTTGCTTTAAGGGATGCTCAGGGGTAAAAGATCTGGACTTCAAGTTTAGTAGAAGAGATGTGCTGGAGGTTAAATACAATATCCCTTCCAAAAATGCTCTTGTACATGCACAACTTTAATAGAATGTATCCTGAGAGCAGAGCACATGGGTTGATATTTCCGTAATGCACAATTAATGCTACTGGAAATGGATGAATTTTTAGACAACTACAATATACCACCATAAAGGTCTTCAAACAAGGAAGTGGCGTGTGGTTACCTGGTTTAGCCCCAGCATTAACACTGGTTTAAGAGCAGACAATCTTACCCCGTGTCCGCATTGTAGCAGAAGGCACTGGCTAACAATGCATATCTCATCCTCTCCAATCCCCTCCCAAGATCAATAAATTCATAACAAACTGAGAAATGAACCTAGAACTTTAAGATACATAGAGCATGGCTTTCTATAACTTCACCTCTGGTAAATGGCTCTTATCATGTCATTTTCTAATAGAACAAACATAATATAGAACTGTACAGTGCAGGAACAGGCCCTATAGCCCATGATGTTGTGCTGAACTAATTATGCTAATAACACCTAACCCCTTCTGCCAGCACATGGTCCATGTGCCTCCATTCTCTGCATATTCAGGTGCCTGTCTAAGAACCTCTTAAATGCCTGTATCATATCTGCCTCCATCACCACCACAGGCTGCGCATTCCAGGCACCCACCAATCTCTGTGTAAAATAACTAACCCCACAGATCTCCCTTGAACTTTCCCCCTCTCACCTTAAATATAAGCCCTCTAGTATAAGACATTTCCATCCTGGGAAAAAAGACTCTGACTGTCTACTCTATCTATGCCTCTCATAATTTTATAAAGTTCTGTCAGGTCTCCCCTCAACCTCTGCTGTCAACACACTGTACTCTGCTTTCAATCTTCATTCCACAAAAGTAGTACAAAAGGATTTTTACAAGTGATTTCAACATTAATTCTTCAATTATCTTTCAACAAATCTCCACTTCTAAACTTGACATCGAGATTTTCTACCTCAGAGCTCTACCTGCCTCTGAGAGGACACTGCACCACTGGCAAGTCTGAAAGCGGAGAACCCACTTCTTGGCTGCCTTCCCTCAGTTGTCTGATTTCCACCGCAGTTTTCCATCCCGTGCTCAAATAAGGCAGATGAAAGTTAAGCACAACTCAGCTGATAACTGAAGTTGCTGCAAAATGATACTATCAAGACTCCAAACTTCTAATGAAAATCAAAAAAAAATTTCTGGCAATCTGAAATTAGAACAAACACTCGGCAGGTCGGACAGCATCTGTGGAATGAGAAATAGAGTTAATGTTTCAAGTCAAAGACCTTTTGTTGGAACCAAACTTCTTAAATAGTTCAGATAAATGATTAGTTGTATACTTGAATGAAATTTCAATCATCACCGTCTGGTATGGAGGCTCCAATGCGTAGGATCGAAAGAGGCTGCAGAGGGTTGTAGACTCAGCCACCTCCATCACGGGCACAGCCCACCCTGCCATCGAGAACATCTTCAAGAGGCGGTGCCTCAAGAAGGTGGTATCCATCATTAAGGACCTTCACCACCCGGGACATGCCCTTTTCACTTTACTACCATTGAGGTGGAGGTACAGGAGCCTGAAGACTCACACTCAATGTTTCAGGAACAACTTTTTCCCCTTCGCCATCAGATTTCTGAATGGTCCATGAACCCACAAACACTACCTTGTTGTTCCTCTTTTGCACTATTTCTTTATTTTTGTAACTTATAGTAATTTTTACGTATTTATGTCTTGCACTGTACTGCTGCCACAAAACGACAAATTTCACGATATGTGTCAGTGATAATAAATCTGATTCTGATTCAGATTTTGTTTTAAATTTCAGCTGCAGGAAGAAATATACATATTGTCTCAGATAATTTTTTGTTGATGTAATTAATGCTGCACATAAATGGGGAACATTATTCATGAAATAATCCCAGGGAATTAACTGGAGACTGATAATCACAGAATAAAATTAATGTTCCTTTTTCATGTGTTTTGCTGCTGATTTATGAATATTTATTCTCAAAATTATTCTTTCATCTGAGGGTGGGTGGCATACAAGTTAACTATGAATGGTCGTTGAACCCTAAAATGTAACAAAAATGTATTAACATCGGTAGACATACTCATTAGCCATGAGTGCTTCAATGACATTGCCACTGTAAATATATGTGCTCAATAGAAATCTTTCAAGCAGGTCAGATCGGCAGCTCCACCCACTTAATTCCAAAAATGATAGCCAGCAGTGCTCACAGTTTGAAGATTAATAAAGAAAACAGTTAACAGAAATTACAAAAGAACATGAATGTTTACCCACTGTGTGTGTTTTTTTTAAAGAAGACATTAAATATAGAGGATCAGCAACAAGGATGACAGTCACTGCTTTTTTTAAAAGTCTGAACCACTACATATTAAATCTTTCAGTGCACATTTTGTCACACACTCTGTTACAATTCAAATGGTTCAAGGAAAGTTATAACGGGGTCTTTGTCTTCAGATGACATCTATAACAAATGCATTGGTGAAAACTTTCGCAGCTTATTAAGCCTTCGATAATCAATTTCATTTTCAATTACAAAACATGGTACATGTTGTATGTAATACAGAACATCATCTTCCATGTGGTTTCAGAGCAGAAACGTGAGTGGCATATTTGGACCCAATGCATCTACAAGTAGAAGGTTTGCACTGGTACAGGCCAAAGCAGTGAATTAACATCCTGTTTTTATTTACTTGGGAAGGAGGGCACATGAATTTCTGCAGTACTCCCCATGTCCACTTTGGGCTATAAGAATACTTGTTGTGTTATCAGCTGAAAACTTCACATGCAGTCCCCTCTGTAACATTTTGTTGCTCTTCTTATCTCCATCCACACATCTCCTCAGTGTTTTCTTCCTAATGTTTACATGTCATTATTAAAGGACATTGAATTTCTGGTTCCATTGCTCCTTTCGATCCCAAATTATTCAAAGCCCTTAATATGCATGATCAGCTCACACTTAAAACAAGTCACAGGGCTAAACTTTTCTGAGGTTCCTGTGACTTACTACTGAGTGTAAATGGCATGACAAGGGGGAGTTGATGAGCATGTGTGAGGGAGAATACTTTGAGGGGTACGAGGAAACAAGGAAAGGGGGAATGGGACTAATGGGATTGCTGCTCTGGCAGCCAGTGTGGATCTAATGGGCCCCTTTTGTGTCATTTGAAGTATAAAACATGAGATATAACAATTCTGCTTGGACATGCAGAAAGCTTAAGTCGACATTGTGTTTGGCGCAGGCATTGTGGGCCAAAGGGCCTGTTCCTCTGCTGTACTGTTCTATGAGACATGAGGGTGATACAAACAATACTTTAAAATCCTTGATGAGTGCTTAGTGACAAAATAATGGTGAGTTTTCTGATGCTCACCATTATAATGTGTAAATCCTAATTGGTGAGGATGAGATGTTCCGTGAATTATGAATCATCCCAAATTTGCTCGGAGATTTGCTCTGCCATACTTTTTTCTCCCTAAAGTAACAGTTCAGCCTCAACATCCCCATGAGTGTTTTGAAATTGCTGCATTCATGGCCAATTAAACACTGGAGGAAGTTAGGACTGGTAATTAAAATCATAAGCACCTTTATAATGAAGAGATTTATGTTGCTGCAGTGCCACTCAACCTTTCCAGTCCTGACAGGTTACCGTGTAAAGTGTAGAGTTACATCGCTTCATTAAATTGCTCTCGGAGACTTGCAACATTCATTTCTCTTTCTCCATTTTTCCTTCTCCAGTGTCTCCCTTCTCCTTCTCCTTCCCCTTAACTCTAATTCACACATCTTTCCCATTGTTTTTTCATCTCCTTCTCAATCCTTAAGTTTCATTGGTAAAAGACAAGAGACCTCTGATCCATTGTTCACTTCAATCCCAGGTTGTCTATTGCCCCTACCACACCATTTTCAGCTCAGACTTCCAACAAGTTGCAAAGCAAAACATCTTCAAGCTGAAGAACAACAGGGAAGTTTATAGGCTACACTGTGTGAAGCCTTCTCGAGCAAATGTAGAGCCACTGCATTAACGTGAACAGGATGCACACTGTGCAAGCACTGGGTGAGTGTCTTGTTCTCATACAAAACAGGAAGATCAAAGCTTGAATGTCTAATGCTGAGGTGTCGTGAGCTACTGTAGACTTCGAAAAGATATAAATTACGCAGTGCAATGTGTGCACATGTGGCAGATGAAATTTAACTAAGAAAATTACCTTTTGGTAGGAAGAACAGTGAGAAGAAATATAAACTGGAGGGCACAATTCCAGAATCGGTAGAGTGAGACCTGAGGGAATATATGTGCTTGAACCACTAGAAGTGTTCTGGCATGTTGAAAAAGCATACAGAAATCTGGGCTTTATAAATGAAAGCATCGAGTACAGAGCAAGTCATGACAAACCATGATAAAACAGTGTTCAGCTGCAATTAGAGTATTGTGAGCAGTTTTGGGCAACACACTTAAAGGGAAGGTATGAAGATCCTTGCAAGAGTGCAGAAGTGATTTACCAGAATGATTCCAGAGATGAAGAAGTTTAGTGGATAGACTGGAGAAGCTGAAGTTCTTCTCCTTGGTACTTAAAACTGTGAAGAGTTGAGATGGCACTGGTAAAGTGTTTAGTCAGACAAGCCGTTCCTATTAACCAAGAACCAGAGGACAAAGAATGAAGGAGATTATCAAAAGAATCAAAAAAAGAAACAGTATCTCTTTTTTTACACAGCAATATGTGAAGACAGGGGTGGAGGGGTATGGGTTGTGAAGATACAATCAGGGCTTGCAAAAAGTTATTTGATAAGTACTTGAAAGAAAAAAGATTGCAAGGCAAGATAGATTGCAAGATAGAAAGGATAACAGAAAGGGAATTATAGAAGCTGGACAACTGAAAACAAAAGCAAAAAATGCTGGACAAAGGGTCTTTGACCTGAAACATTAACTCTGTTTCTCTTTCCACAGTTTTCAGCATTTCCTGCTTTTGTTCACGTTTTTTTCCTGTTATGTCATTGCAATGCCTTCAAGAAAAAGGTTAAGATTAATAAAGTGCGTTTTGTGAAAAAAAAATCAGCAGTAGAGATGTATTTCTGTTTGTAGTACAGAAAGCAAATGATCAGATCAGGTATCTGCAATATGCAGAGTCTAATATTCAGTACTATTGCATTCAGATCTGATACCATCCATTTTGTTCCACAGCCTGAAGCAAGATTTTACCCCCCATTATCTTCAAGATGGCTCTCTAACAAGTTTCAAAAGATTGATTCAGATCCAAAGAAACCTATGTAGTTGGGTTACGACCTTGTTCTCACAGGTGAATGGTGGAATTTCATCTCTTCACACAAACAATTTTGTAGCTCTACATACTCATCACACAAGCATTGGCTGTTCAGGGGCAGTGAGCTGATAGAACCAGGATAGGCTGAATGGGGCCAAATGGTCTCCTTCTATGTTATAATGAGAAAGAAAATATAACATGAAATCTGAAATAATGGATAGTGGGTAGGGAGAAGGTATAATATTTGTTCATCTTACAGAGCATCGAATAGAGAGGGTCGAGCCAAAAACATGTAGATTGTTAGGTTAATTGCCTACTGTAAATTGCCCCCTGTGTGGAGATAAGTGGTGGAATCGGAGGGGAGTTGATGGGGATAGGTGAAGAATGAAATGGATTAGGCTAGGATCAGTGTTAAATAGGGTGCTTGGTGGTCAGCATGGACTCAATGGGCCAAAGGGCCTCTTTCTACACTAGATCTCTTTATGAATCCATGATCTTTTCCTGGTTCTGATGAAAGGTCATCAACCTGATGTGTAAATTCTATTTCACTCTACACGTATGCTTAATCTATTATTTTCAGCATTTAAAAAAAATATTTTAGATTTCCAGCATTAGCATTAGTTTTTTGCTTTCCATTTTCTTACCTGTATTTGCCACACAAACATGCTTTTGACATTTTGGAACAGTGATATTTCCTCCATTTCATGGATGTTTACCTCAATGTTGGTTTTGAGGACATAGAGGACAGAGTGTAAGTTAGTGCAAAATACATTTGCAGCAGAGTTGTCTGAGGTTTTACAGTAATAATGTTAGCAAAACTGTCAGCAATTTGTGGTTTTGTGCACTGGAAGCGTGGCGACACTTGCGGGCTGCCCCCAGAACACTACGCAAAAGATTCATTTCACTGTGTGTTTCGATGTACATGTGACTAATAAAGATATCTTATTTTATCTTACTGGCACAGTCCTACAGGAAAATCCCAAACTTGCTGTCAGTGATTCAGTGTGGCTTCATTGGCTCTGTTCCTTTGTAGCCTACTCTGGCATAGCCATGGGAAATCAGTGAATTGATGAGAACATCAGGTTGTTCTCTCAAATCAATCCCTCTGAAACATACCTTGAAAATTTTATGCTTTGTTGCATGAGACATAAGATGAATTTTCAATGGTGTAGTAATTGATAATTACTGCTTAGCGTAGTCTCTGGCACTGAAAATCTAATTGCTAAGTTTCTGGTTTGGAATTTTCTCAAATGCTTCAAAATGTGATATTTTTTTAAGTTTATTTCATTTGTGATGTTCAGCAGCTACCATAATCTTCAATATATGTTCCATTCTTCATGCTCTGTAGAATGTTAAATCATGTTAAAAGTTACGTCTTCTAAACACATGACTTTGATGGTTTGCTATCTGCAAAAGCTCTTCAAACTAGTGCAGCGTTTGCCCAGCTTGATGAGATCATAACTTTTGCCAGACACCCCTTGAACCAAAACGTAACAGCAATTGAATTGGTTACAGGAATGTGCTTGAATTGGTTACAGGAATTGGTTACAGTGATTGCTATATCTTAGTGCATATTTTTCTTTGAGTTCAAAATCAAAGTCAAGGTTGAGTTTGTTGCCATGTGCACAAGTACACGTATGCACAGGTGCAATGAAAAACATACTTGCAGCAGCAGCTCAGGCACACAGCATCAGATGAGCAGCATTCACAAGACAAACATAAATTAGACATAAATTACGTTCAACTTTTACAAGAAAGAACACAAGGTCAATGTTGAGGGCTGTTGATTCATCACTGACCACAAAATCTAGGAAAGTTAGAAGCTTGATTGTGTTATTATTCTGCATAATGTGTCTGTTACTCATATTTTCTGTGCATGGATGTGAAGCCTCCTCCAGGAATAATGAACATACCCAGGAGACACCAGTAAGTATCTCGGAAGGGTTTCTCCTTTAAATTTATTGCATTCATCGTGGAACATTCTGCTGTGCCTTCTGAACCAGTCATTTAGAATTCAAAAGCAGTGAGATTGGAACATGCGTGGTGCTATTCATCAGTGATGAGTGTTCCACAATACCATGTTGCCCCAGTAAAGCAGCTTAATATTACGGTGACATCTAAGGGAGAAGGTTCAAATGAATTTAATGACCATACCTCCTCCTACCACACCACTATTTTGAAGGGCGTAGTTTACTCTCTTTAATGTTATGCATTCCATTACATTGTTTTAAGACATGACTTGTATTGTTTGCCATCTGTGAACTCATCAGTGTGGCCATCTTGAAGACAATGTACCTGTTGCTAGGTACCCCCTTGAACTGATACCTATCAGTAACTGAATTATTAAGATAAATTGAATGAAAAGGCAAGTTCCTGCATTTCATCTCCAAAACATTCAGTGTTTCCATTGCTGAAAACATTATGTCCACCACAGTTAATGTCATTGTTCAAACATACATAAACTAAATGTTGTAGCTGCATTTACTGTACAAGTATTACAGCTCTTTCTTGTCTGGCAGGTGACCCAGTGGGATTGAGGCAGAGTTAATGGAACAGGGCTATTTACTGGCTTTCAAAACATAGTTCCTGTGAGAAACACTGTTCCGTAGATTTACCGAAGTGTGGTATGGAGCCACAATGGTGTGACAATGCCATCTAATTTTGCAAAAAAAGCAAAGCCCCTTTAAGTCAAACCAATTTCTCTGTTTAATAAATAGCATTGACTGCCTAGACTCCAGCTAAAAGTAATTCCACAATCGATAATTAGCTGATGTAATTTTGCTTTGCATTATTTGAAGCAATAATGTCATCAGCTTCTTTAAATAAGTGCCATTAATCAGATCTGTCTGTACTTGCTTCATCATCCTGCTTCAATTAGTTTGCAATTAGGATAGGCCAAGGAAGAATGCATTGGCATCCAGTCCAAATATTTCAGTGAAAGCTTGTCTGTCTTTCACTGTTCCTTTTTTTAGCTCTACTACTTGAAGCAAATAAAATCCATTAGATTTATGGATTTTGCATTTGGTAAAGCTGGGTTGTGTGCAAATACAAGTTTATACATCCCACTGGGCATCTGCACCTCTGGTTTATAGCTGATTTTCTCAGCTCTCTTGTGCTCGACATGGCACTAAGCTATTGTATTAGTGTCTTAAACAATAAGGAATGGCTCAATAAAAAAATAGAAACATGACACTCCAATCAGACAAATTGATCTTTTAATAAATTGCTTCAAGTATTTGTTCCAGGCATATTGGTAAATAATATCTGCTATGTAGAGCGTCAATTCCTGAAAAAAAACTGCATGCTCAATTCAACTAATGTTTTAAATCTGCCAGGACCTTCACAGCACCACCATATCCAAGGCAATTAAATCATGCAATTTCCATACAGAAGCAATTTTGTTGGGACTGCACCATTTAACATCAATGCTACAACATTGCCAACAATCCCAATAATGAGGTTGTTACTTGCTATTTATCAAACTGGTCAACTGAGCACACTCTCTAACAAGAGCACGGAAATATCAAACATACAAGAAAACATGTTTCCTTTACTTAAAATTAAACATAATGAGTGGGATTTAATGGACCATAAAATTATTTATCACCAATAATTTCATTATCCTTTATTTCATAGAATCATTAGAAGTAAAATTTGAAGCAGCTTCTTTGGTAAGTACACACGCATTTCAAAACATTGAAGAGCAGCACTGTAACTATCTTGAACACTGCCCATAGTAAATATGTTGGCTGTACATTACAAAGTGTGTGGCAAATGGAAGAATCATCACTCTTTTGCTTGCAAAATGTTGGAATGATTTATGACAGGAACTGAAAATCTAGTTTGCTCTGGTGGCTAGATAAGATTCGGGGACCAGCCATGATTAGTTTAGTTGTGTTCATTTGACTGCAATCATCAAAAGCTGGGCACCATTACTTTGTAAAATAAGTCAGTCACATTTTGTTCTGACAGCTACTACAAGCTTGCCAAGATTTTGATGACAGAGCTTATTTGGAACATTCACTCCTTTGGCACAGAATGCAGAAAATACATACGTGCAGAAAAGATTTTGTGCTTCATTTTATAAGTGATGATAAACAGTACTTGACAACGGAAAGTGACACTATGGGATAGAGGTGATTTGGAATTTGTATAAAATAAAAGCCACGATAAAAGGAATAGCAAATAAATGGACACCAGTTTACTTATTAATGCATCCTTCATAGTTTTCTGGTGGATATTTCCCCCCGAGAGGTTTGAATGAACTTTGCCTCGAAATTTATTGGGAACTCCAATGGTGCAATAATTGACTGCCAGTGATGCATCAACAACAACTGTTTTGGTCACAAGTAGGGAAATTCAGGAATACTTGAAGGCTAAAACACCAGGTGCGATTGAACCTCAAGATAGGAAAGGACTTTCTTTGACATACCGCATCCCAAGGGAAAACAGGTGTGTCCTGCCCCAGATCCGATGGGACAGAAGGTGAGAGTAGCTGGGTGTGCAGGTGTTGGTTCCAGATTGGAAGAGCGCAGGGATGGTGAGGTGTGGGCAATGATTGAATGCTGGTGATCGCTGGTCACCAGGGATTCTGTGTTGGGTAGGGGGTGTGGGGTTGGGCAGTGGCTTACAATGGGTGGCTTGTTTATGTGGTCAGTGTTGGGTGATTGGTGCAATGGGGTGTTAAGTGATCCATGGGTGGACTGTCAGGTAGTTGGAGTGTGGTGTTGAAGCATTGGCAATATTGGGTGCTTTGCACCTGGAGCAGAGAGGTGGTTGAATAAACATGTTATCAATAGACAAGGGTTTGTGTGCAGTGGAGGGGTCGGTAGTTGGATGAATGGAAAGGTTAGATGATTGATTGAAGGAAGCGGGTATCAGGCATGGGAGTGGTATCTGAGGATCAGTACTGTGGGTCAAAGCAGAGGGAGCAGTTAGTGGAAGATATTCATGTCGGGGAGTTGGTGCAACAGCAACTTAAAGGGGTCTTGCCTGAATCAGCTGTCAGTCACTTTCTTCGTGCCTGGCAGAGACCAATTGGGGAGGCCCCTTTAAATTACACAGATGTAGTGTAAGAAGCTCCATGAAAATCAAAACACCACAGATGTTGGAAATGCAAAATAAAAACAGAAGTGCTGGAAGCACTCAGCAGATCAGACAACATCTGTGCAAAGAGAAACAGAGCCTACGATTCAGGTCAGAGGTTTTCAGTTTAAAATATTTGCTCAGTTTCTCTTTCTTTAGATGCTGCCTGACCTACTGAATGTTTCTTGCAATTTTTTGCCTTAAATCAAGCTCTAAGAAAACGTAGTTCACTTGTGATACTCAACAAATGACATGCTTTGAACCAGCCGAACCTAAACTCTCCCTGAATATCTCTCGACTAGCATTGTACTGGGAATGATATCATTGCACATGTGCCTGACATGGGAAGTGACTGAAATACACAGGCATGAGTTGTGACAAGAAGCACATGAGTGAATTTTTGGTGCTGCACAATTCAATGTGGAAACTGGTGGTTCACATTGCAATGCAACCAGAAGTTTAGGTGCTGGTTTTTATTCAAGATTTTGGGCACCCTTAGTATTTCGTAGCTCCTGAGATACTTTTGAAGTGTGTTGTCATTGTGGTATGACCATCAGTAACATTAGGGAGTGGTAGTATGGTGCACATGTTATAGATTACAATTCATCTGCCCCATGAATGATCCAAAGATGTAAGTTCAAATCTCATCACAGCATCTGGGAAATTTAATCTGAAATTAGAAAAAGCAGTCCCAGCAACGGCGACCATGAAACTGTCAGACGATGGTTAAAAACACACCTTCTTCACTAATATCCTGTAAGAAAGGAATCTAGCCTCCTTGCCTGGTCTGATTTTATGTGATTCCAGGCATACAACATTGTGTCTGACTCTTAACTGTCCTCTAAAATGGATGAGTAAACCTATCAATTCAGGGGCAATTCAGGATGGGTAATAAAAAGTGACCATGCTCATACTCCAGAGTTGCTTGCATGAATGAAATAAAATGAAATGATATGTGAGCAGGTTTGGGAGGCACAGTCTGAGGGATAACTGTTGTGCATGGCAACTTGCCTCTTCTTTGAATTACACTTCAATTGAATAGGAAGGTTCAACTTTCCGATGGTTTAACCACTCTTTTGGAAACAATAAGATCTCTTACAAAGGCACAACAGTATTTTTCTCCAACCACTGAAAATTGCCTCTCAACCACAACATACCATTGGGACAAAGTTTGTTCATTGTACTTTGGGAGGGGGTCGGTTGGAGTGGCATAAAAATAGTAATTTCTAAATAGTTATAGCCCTGATGTGTACCACTTTAAGAAAGAAACAAAAAAAAACCCTTTGGCAAAGCTTCACTTGATGTCTTAGAATTGGTGACAGAAATTGTAAGTTATACATAATGACACTGAAGTGACTAAAATACAAAATTCCAGGTGAATCTTGGTGCATATTGTGTTCATTTCATATTCTTCCTTGCCTTTATGCTATAAGATTAGAGCTCCTCTGAGCATTAACTGTACTGTTCATGAATCTCAATGTAGACAGACCATAAATGATTGGGTGGAAGTATCATCAATTTGTATGGTGGCTATATGTAGTCACATTTATGGGAGCCAGCACGACACAATATATGTATTTCTGGTGCTTGAGCCAACATTTCATTTCCTTGTCAGAAACACATGACCTATTGCAGCTGCACATTATCAATCAATTCATAAAGTCTTTATTGATAACCAGCAAAGAAACTTCTGCCTGTGGAACAATTTCCCAACCCTTGTGCTTCAACAATTACTCTATCCATTGTAATGTAACAATTAGTTTCCTTGATGGGTTAGTGGTAAAGAAACTACCTGGAGTGACACAGAATCATACAAATGAGCAAGGCCTTAGTCGTTAGTAGGCTCTGTTGGGCAGTAATGGGATGCTATAAATAACATCAGCATGACCAGGCTAGATTAAAAAAAAACAGTATATCTGTAGCTGGCTGCAGGCCAGTCATTCCTATCGAGAGTACATGCATGCATAAGTTCGACAAAGCATTGACTTTGGTTGTTAATTCTCCACTATTTAACTGGACCACCAATACACATGGTGTGGAGTCACTGGCAATGACTGCCAGAATGTGTAAGATGCAAGGAAGACTGTTGTTTTCATTGCCTCTGAGCACAAGAACAACAAAAAATAGGATAAGGAATCGGCCACCTGCACTGCAGTTCCAGAAAAGGAGGAAAATGAACCACAAATGCAGGGAGAAAAGAAATCTTCTTGTGAGATTGCTGAGGGCCTGTTTTCCTGCTCATGGCCCCTCACAAGTTATTCACAGTGCTTAAACTATGGTGTGGGACATTAGCGGGATTGTCATACTAATCTGAAGTTCCTTTCTGCTATTTTCAGAGAAAGCTGATCCCATTTCAGGTAAATTGACAAACATTTTAATGAAATAGCTGAAAGATAATTGAGACAAATACATTTTTGTTGCATCCCACAGCATCCCAAGACTCTTCCTTTTTCATCCTCACAGCAAACACCAGAGTAAAATTGCAGTCTCTTCCAGATAGTCTTTCTACAGCAATGCAAAAGCTTTATAGTAACTTAAAACCCTGCCAGTCGAGTTAACTTTAAGTGCACAACTATATGAGTAATATCTGAAATGGATAGTAAAAGTTGCGAACACTCCATCATTCTGACAATTGAACAATATAGTTGTCACATCAGTGTCAACAAAGAAAGGGAGAAGTTAAAATTATCATATCTGTGGTGGTCAAACTTATCTTTGACCTTCCCAGTTCCAGGCATTTAACTTTGTCAGCAGGGACTTTTTGCAATTTTAGAAACTCTATTTCGGATGAGCATTTGGTGCAGCAGTATCACCCAAGTCATTATTTAACCTTGACTTGGTGCAAGAACAATCTTCCTTACATATTCAAAGCCCTATTTAGGTTTCAAGGTGCAAAGTCGCTCACTGAAAACAAGTCTGCAACTGAGATATGAATGGGATTATTGTTTTGCACCTGCAGAGATATGGTTTTATCTGTACTGCTACCTCTTTATATGAAAGCAATATAGGAAATGGCAACATGTGGAAGTTGCATCTTGTAGCAAATATGATCTGTGCAACAGGAATGGCTAAGGTACAAATTGCTTCTGTCCACTAATCCAATTTGTATTTCATCTCGACCACATGTGGAGCTCAGTATTTGCTTTTTTTTTTCCAAATGAAGAAAAATATTGGTTCATCTTCATAAAAGTTGCTGGCTGCAAAAAAGATTTTTGGATGAGGTTTAGGAGGATGATAGTTCACAATCACAATGAGGCCCATCGGTGTAGTACTTAACTTGACTGCTTGATTCGATCAGGGAGTTTTGTGGTTGCAAAAATGGCTCAAAGGAGGAGAGAAAAGGCAAAGGGAACATTCACAATGACCTGACAGAAATGCCTTTCAACTCCAACTTTTGCATGGACCATGGATATCCATAAGTAAAATGTCCATCCAAAAATATGAACCAAAACTGAAGCTTGGACCTACTGAGTGTAAAGTAAAGCTGAGAAGAGGGAAGGGAGAATGGACTAGATGGATGTTCAAGGCAAAGCAAGCAGCAGGGATGAAGTTTGCCTGTAGCTGATAGGCTAAAGCTTTTTCTATACTCATAGTTGAGATGCCCAACCTACAAGATGTAAACTAAAATTGATAAATCAGATTGAGCATAAACTGCTGCAAATTATTTCAAAAGGAATTTGAGTTTAGAAAACTAATGCTGGGCAAACATTCTTTTTTTTCACTGCTTTTAGTTCTTAAGCTTAAACACTCCTGCTAATGTTGTGACTTTTAATAAGGAACATAGGCCTGGAAATTCATCTGCACTCTCATGGACTGAATGGTGCACCAGCAAATGTAGTGTGCCTATTGCTTAAACTATCAGTTGTGTCAAGGACCAAAGGCATAAGACGTCACTGAATGGCACTTACACTAGTTTCTTTTGTGTGCTGTGAAATTACAGAGAGCATTAAGGAAAACAGCATGTCATCTGGGAGAGAGGCCAGGGCCAGGGTATTTTGGGGAAAGGAGACTGATGATCAAGGATTGGGTCACTGAATCTGACCCAGGTGTTTCGCAAAGTTGTTCAATTGGGCCCGGACAAAGAGTTTGCAACCTGGAGATCATGCAGCAGGGGTCAGGAGACGAGGGGTGTTGTGGATTGAAGTCTGGGCAGTGACAAGAGTCTAGGTAGGGGTTGAGAGATCAAAGGGAAGTTGAGAGTGCTGGCAGTGGAAGATCACTA
This sequence comes from Pristis pectinata, assembly GCF_009764475.1. Classification (NCBI taxonomy): domain Eukaryota; kingdom Metazoa; phylum Chordata; class Chondrichthyes; order Rhinopristiformes; family Pristidae; genus Pristis; species Pristis pectinata. The sequence goes on along the minus strand of NC_067431.1, from coordinate 10,876,172 downwards.
AGTTAGTAGGGGTGGTTGATGGCCAACGCTTGCAAAGTGGGTTGGGGGGGTGGGTGCAAGGATATGAGGGAGTACAGGTAACTAAATTAATTTGGAGGAAGCACACCTGAGTTGACTTCCCATCGCCATGTTGCGTCCTGCTTGGGGAAGCACCTTTAAATCATGCAGCTGCAAATCATCAGTGCCATTCAAAGCTTGAAAGTGTCCAGTGACGGATGCATTTCAGAAGTACGTGAGGGAATGCCCCTGGGATCACACTGCATGAGGAGTGACATCATTGGATGTACATCTGATGCGAGAAACGCATTACCACCACAAATACAATCCACCACGGAAAGTGCCTGAGAGATTTTACAGAGTGGTGGAATATGGCCCAAAAATGAGGAGAGTCGCATTCAGCTTCAGAGGAAAACAATCGATATTCATATGTGCTGTGCTGGGAAAATCAGCATTTACACATCCTTGGCTGCCCTCAACATGCTGATCAAATACTTTAACCTTGAATTTTGAGAAGAATAAAAATTTGCTAAGATTAAATAGATAAGCTTACAGAGGGCCTTTGTCAATTAATCTTCCAAATGATGCCTTTAAAATTGATGACAATCATTTCAATGGCATTTAACAGGCAAAAGTGAACAGGAGTTAATGATGGTTTGAGATGCAATCTGTCTTCCCAATCCATTACTGCAATGATAAGAATAACCTCATCAGTAATAATATAGTCAGCTTCCTCAAATTCACTAATCATTCTTTTCCACAAGAGATTGGAACAATTAATGAAGCTATTCCTCTTCCTTGAGATAGTCATTCTTGAGATATAACGCACATCTGCATTAATCTGCAGGGGCCCATTTTACTCAAAGATTCACTGTAGATTGGAAATTTGCTGTATTTTTGGAAGTGAATTTTGATCCGAATCCAACCTTTTCAAAAGAATTCCCCAAACGCAATGCTCTATTGCCATCCTGTACCTGAAAAGGTTTGCCAGTATTTGATTAATTTTGAAGCGGGCTCTATCCAACTTGATCGAGTGAACCTCACGTAATCTTAATGGTCAGAAAAACTACCCTTTCATCACTTTGCACCTTTAACTAACATCAGCTGGAATTCATTTTGCTCTGCCGCCCATTTCAGAATATTATGTCTGCCTTAAAGAGGATCAGGATTTGCAGCTGCACTCGACAGTCTACTTGGTTCACCCACAACGAGAATTACAACCACAGCAGCTTCACAGGTGTATTACTCTGTTGGAAATCAATAATTAAAAATAACTGCAATTATACGTTCTTAATTGACAAACCCCAGTGCTTCCTCTGCAGAAAAAAACCAGCAATTAAAGAATGTTGGCCTTTAAGGAGCCCATGTGAAACATACATTAACACGTATCAGTGCCAGCCTAATGGTCTTTGAAGGTCAAATGTCAAACTAAAAGAACCATTCAAATACGAAAACCACCATATTTAGTCCTTACCCATCAAAATCAGCAACAAATAGAACTGGAATGCACTCGGGTGGAAGACACCATCTGAGCTATTGCACAAGGCTTTGCACAACATGAACAGAGAGAAGGCCATTCTACAGCAGTCGACTTTGAATGGATTGCAGCTTATGGAATATAATGTGACCTCTTAATTAATATCACTTCATCTGCCATGTCCTCACATTTTCACCTAAACAAAATCATTTTTAAAAAATCAAAAATATAATGTGGAAAAGATATCCAGTTTAGAAGTCAAAATAGAAGTACTGCGTATTTTTTAAAAGGTGGGACTTTAGGTGTCCTTATACACAGGGCACTGAGAGCAAACATGCAAGTGCAGCAAGCAAGAAAGGAGGTAAATACTTTTATTGCAAGGGAATTGAATACAAAAGTACAGATGTCTTATGACAATTATATAGAGTCTTGGTGAGGCCACACCTGGAGTATTGTGTACAATTTTGTTCTTCTTACTCAAAAAAAGATATCCTTACCCTGGATAGACCAGACTGGTGCCTGTCTGTCCTAAAAGGAGTAACCAAGTAGGCTTGTTCTCTGGAATTTTGAAGAATCAGAGATGACTCGCTTCGAGGGCTATACAAGGTAGACACAGGAAGGATATTTCCCCTGGCTAAGGAGTTGATTCCAAAATAAAGGTTAGGCCATTTCAAACTAAAATGAAGAGTGATTTCTTAATTCAGCTGAAATTTTGGAATTTTCTCCCAGAGAACGCTGTAGGGGGTGCAGTCATTGATTGCATTCCAAACAGAGGTTGAACAATGTGGATAGTAAAGAGATCAAGGGATATGGGGATTATGCTGTTTGAGACTGAGTTATTAAAATCTTGCTGAATGGTGAAGCAAGCCAAATGATTTCCTGCTGCTCTTATTTCTTTTTATAATCTGTACATCTCTGATGACAAGGCTTTGTACAACATCCAGTCTCAGAGTCAGATATTGGAAGATGGCCGATGATTCAAATTAACAATAAATGCACTTAAAAGAAAAGAAAAACTTAGAATGGGGGACAGCATTCTTGCTGTGCCTCACTTCCATACAGGAAGATGTCTTCTCTACCATTATCTTGGTTGGACAATGAAATATTTGTAGCAAACTACAAAGAGTAGCTGGTCACAACCTGCAATTCAGATAGGGTAATCACATGATATTGTACAACTCACACCAGCTGTCCTCACCAGATGACCCTGAAGCTGATCACATTGTGAACCTCTTTGTAAAGCCATCCTTTGCATCAACCTGCATCCAATTCAGATGTCATAAGCAATGATTCTTCAATCCATGAAGCATTTTAAGAAACCATTTTTTCTTGCAAGTTTCAAGGATCCCTGACTTATAAGATTTACTGAGAAATTAATAAATACATTTCACCATCACTGGATGGTTGAGATGGTCCCTGTGTTATGAGATAATGACATCATCTCCATATTTCCCTCCAAGTCACACCTATCCTAATTTGACTTACAACCATTGTTCCTCCAGTGCTGTTGTGATAAGATCCTGTCAGCAACATCACTTCCCATGTATGAATATAAAAAGCTGCCTATCATCGTCTTCCTCAAACATGAAAGTATCCTGTGTTACATCCATTGAAAACCAGTCTCCTTTGAACCTTTAGTATTTATACAAAAAAATTGCACAAGTCTTCCATTTTACTTTACAAGTGTGCATTGAAAGTATTGGAAGGATTTATCTGAAACTTCAAAAATGCAATTATTGTATTTTGAGAATAAAACCCTCCAAATAAGTTGACAATAACGTATTGCATTGCACCTTTGACACAGCAAAACTTCACAGGATACTTCACAGGAACACTTGAACAAAAGCCAAAAGCTTTAGATGCTCGAAACCTGAAATAAAAATGGAAAATGCAGGAAATACCCAAAAAGTTGGAGAGCATTTGTATAGAGAGAGAAATGAGCCTGTGTTTCAGATCAATGATCTTTCATTATGTGATCTTCAGCTCTGATGAAAGGGCATTGACCTAAAACAAGTCTCCACAGATGCTGCCTAACCTGCTGAGCATTTTCAGCATTCTCTGTGATATTTCAGCATTCAGATGGCATTTGACTCTGAGATACATAAGAAGGTATTTAGCTAGCTGAACAAAATGGTTGATAGAAAGATAGAATTAGCAGTTGCAAAATCCGAAATTTCAAACAAATTAAAATTCCAAAGGTTTTTGTTCAAATAAGAACTTCCAGATCATTGATAATGCAGCTCACTCTGAGAACTCAATACTGCATTAGTTTCTTAGTGGGATCTAAAGATGTCATGTATTTGCAATCTACTAGAGACTCTAATCGCCAGTATAATTTGATAATCAGCAATCCTGTTGAACAGAATTATACTGAATCGTCTTTGAAGCCTTTGTTACAAAATGTGTCAATTGTCTATAAACTATTTGATATGCAGGTTGCTGGATAACTCAATTTAGAGCTACTTATTGCATGGACAGTTCATGGTTAGCTTCATTGTGCTTGTAACTAATAAGGAGCGCAAACCTTATTGTCTGATTTGGTAAGGAAGAGTTAGTTCATTTGGTAGATTGTGGAATTTTCCTTTGATTGTGGCAAAAGAATTTAAGTTAATTTCAACTAGCTGACATCGCAGTATTCCAAAGTGGAGCCTTTCATGTGCTTAGATCTATCACGGGCTAACCATTGCCTTCATCCTCGCGTATTAATTGCTCATAAGTGTTCATTGGCTTTCCAAGTTCTATCATTAAAGACCAACTAATCCGAAACCGTTTACCTCAAGTCTTCGTCTCCAGAAAGTCACCCATGCCTTTTACTCTGTCCCCATTTCGTGAACACTCTCTGTGCTCAATATGTCAATACTAAAATCATGATCCTAAATCTCACTCCAACTATTGGAACAATATTCTGATCCAAAACTGTTTACCTCAAGTCTTCATCTCCAGAAAGTCACCCATGCCTTTCACTCTATCCTAATTTCATGAACACTCTCTGTGCTTAATATGTCAATACCGAAATCATGATCCTAAATTTCACTGCAACTATTGGAACAATATTCTGTCAACATTTATTTCATTCCAAGCCCTCCATTCAGGTTTACCGTTCATTCCATTCCAAGTCTTAGTGGTGACTAGATCTTCAGTCATGATGAATTCCTCTGTTCAATCCCTAAAAATACTTTGTTTCAATATGTCCTAAGCTTTTCTCTGCTCCCTTCTCAATATCTTCATTTTTCCAACTTGGTGTCAGTCTTAATCTAGTGAAATGTGAAATTTTCCTTCACAACATTAAATCAATCTATTCTGACTAATTAAGTTTAAGTGATTAATTGCTATTCGACTTAAATTTATGAATGATTCAGACCCAAATATTCATCTCTATGAATGATTGGGCTGGATTAATTTGAAGGGCATTGTCATGGTAAATGTGAAGACTTATATCATATGCACTATTTGATTGTGTTTACCATGGAATTTGATTTTACACAACATACAATCTTTACCCTGATATATAAATACATAAAGTATCATGTAATCAGTTGTTGAGAGAAGAGTTCACAAGGGTTACAATGGAGGTATTGATTTCTTTTCTTATAGTTTTTCATCGAGCCACAGTAACTTGTTTATTCCAAATGTACATAAGATACCAATTAATGTGGATGAACAGGAAAACATTGCAGTAGTTACTCATGCTTACTGTCCCAAACTAATTTCATCAGGTTAAGTGTCTCGGGGGGAAAAAGGAACCAATGGAATCTGGAATACAGTGCCAGAGAACTGTGCTGTACATAGGACCGAGAATATTTATACTGTACCAGTGCTAACTCACCAAATTAATAAGAATCTTCCACTGACTGTATATCTTCAGCAAGACTACGAGTCATAACAGACCAAATAAATCATATTTAAAACATTGCCGAGAAATTCATCCTCATTTGTTCAATGATTTATATAGTAGAAGCTGTACATGGTATTCAGTTTCAGAAACTTGGTTCCATTGATACCACGATTAGCTGGTGGCTCTTCGTCGACTGCAGTGATTTATTTCCATACAGTTTTCTTTGAATAAATTATGTCCTGCAAGGAAACCACATATAGACCTTCCCCATGACGGGTTGCTTGGGTTTATGAAAAGAGGCACATAATATAAATTCAGGGACATCAAGCTAGATCTTTATAAATCACTGGTTAGGTATCAGCTGAAACATTGTGGACAGTCTTGGCCATCACACTTCAATAAAAATGTAAACGCTGCAGGAAAGGGAGACTTTGCAAGAAGTGATGAGGAAGAAGCCCAGTATGACGTAAATTTCTGCTTGTTGGAAGCCTTCTGGTATGAAGGAACAACCTGTTGCAATTGTCACGGGTCCTTCACACTGCCCACTTGACTTAAGCCTCCAACATCGTCAGTGGGCTTTGCTGGATTCTGCGTGTGGCCACCATTGGATTAACTGAGACAAACCACACTACAAGTGTGCAAAAACACAAAAGGTGTGGCATACTGGGGATAATTCCCTGCTGACTAAGTTCATTGTAGACTACATATTGCCATTGAAGTCACTACTACAGGACTTGGTGAAAAAGCACACACTGACTGACTCGGGATGAGGGAGCTCCGTTTGAGAAGAGGTTGTTAAAGTTAGGACAATTCTCCTTGGATAGGAAAGCTTTAACGGTGAGTGGAGGTTTTCAAGATGGTAAGAGACTTTGATAGCATGGATAAAAAAGTGCAGAGGCAAAACATGGAAGATGCTGGATTTCTGAAATTAAAATGTTGAAAATATTCAATTGGTCAAGCATCTGCAAAGAGAAATATAATCTTTGCTGTGTAATCAGTGGGCATAAGGAGAATTTGTTTTCATTATGAGTCAGAATCAGGAATGATCAACTTTTCAAGTAGGAAGAGATGTCATCATTTTAAAAAGGAGTTGGGCTGCAATTTGAGGATGGAACACTTTCAGGGTTACAGACAAACAGACAGGGGTGCAACTGAGGATGGCACTGGTTTCATGGAACCAGCACAGACACAACGGCATCCTGCATTTTAAGAAATGAAATAAGTAAAGAACTTATTCTACGGTTTTCAGTGATGAAGAGGTTGATGGCTTTGTATAATACATCAAAGTGTAATGTGACAGAATACATGACCTGTACTTCAGACAGAGATAAACATATGAAAGCTTGCAGTGGAGATCCAAATGATGGATAAAATACCTCTCAGAGAGATTCAGTGCTTCCTTTGAAGCTGAAGCACATTGTCAAGCAACATTTGAAAAGATTTAAAGTGGTGTAGAAACTGTGAAGAGCCAAGAAGAATATCAAGTCATTGTGAAAGTTAAGCAGCAAACATTGTTCTGCAGTTACATTTGTGATTTCATATATTGAGATGAATGCAAGTTGTTCTGTTTGACTTGATTTCAAATGTTATGAACGAGGTCCCTATGGATGAACTGTCGTCTTCCAAAACCGACAGATTCCAGAACATTTTCCACACATGTAACAGTTTCCACAGAAAATGTAACTCCAGTATTTCAGAGAGGGGGAGAGAAAACAGAACAGACCTTGAGCATCAAACAAAAAACTGCAGATGCTGGAAATTCAAAATAAATACAGAAAATGCAAGAAACACTCAGCAGGTCAGGCAGCATCTATGAAAAGAGAAATGGGGCTAATATTTTGGGTCTAAAACTCTTCTAACAAATCTGACAAAAGGTTTCAGACCTGACACATTAAATTTGTTTCCCTTTCCACAGATGCTACCTGACCAGCTGAGTCCTTCCAGTATTTTCTACTAATGCTTCAAAACTGAAGATCATGGGGCCTAACATTAGTAGTAGAAAAAAATGCTTGAAGCTATCATTAGAGAAGTTATAACAGAGTACTTAGAAAATAATAGAAGCATTAGGGAGCGTCAGATAGATTTATGACACAGAAAATCTGTTTGAGACACAAGAGAAGCAAACTGCTAGAAGAACTCAACAGGTTGAGCATCATCTGTGGAGGCAAAGGAATGGTTGATGTTGATGGCCCTGATGCAGGGTCTTGAATCTTTCATGGTTGTGACGAGCAGAATAGATAAGAGGGAGACAGCGAATGTGCTGTATTTGGACTCTGCAATAAGGTGCCACACTGGAGATTATTACACAAAATTAGAGCACATGGAATACTGGTATGGATTGAGGATTGGTTAACAGACAGAAAACAGAGTAGGGTCATTTTACGGAAGGAAGCTGTGACCAGTGGGGTACCAGAGGGATCAGTGCTAGATCCCAGCTGTTCACAAGCTATTACAATGATTTAGATAAAGGTCCAGAGCAAGGATCATAGTCTCAAAATAAATGGTCTGCATTCAGGACTGATGACAAGAAATTTCTCAACCAGAGAGTGTGAATCTTTGGGAGAGGGTTGTAAAGGCTCAGTCATTTACTATATTCAAGGAAGAAATGGGGAATGTTTTGCTATTGGCAGAAGAATCATGCGATATGGGGTTCATGGAGGAGAGTGGGACGAGGGTAAAAGGTAAGCTATGATCAGTCACATCTTTAGTATTAACAGCATCAGATCAAGCAATTAAAATGATGGTGCAGCATCTCACTTTCCTAATCTATTACATGTCCTGTGTAGCACCTTGAACTGTAAACACAGAAGAAAGGAATGGACATGCTTGCTTAAACTGTTCACTCTTTAAAACAATTTATTCAGTTTGAACCTTCTGCCAATCAAGTGCATTACTCTTAAGTACATAAAATACATATTTTGTTTACTAATGATATTATACTACATTCAACTTTATAATGAGGTTCATCAAGGTTCCTTCAAATATTTACATATATTAAAGCATTTCCAAATTATGCAATCCATTTTCAATTTTACAGTTAGAAATATATTATTTATTTATTAAATCACATATAAACTAAGCTGGTTTCTAATTTGTTTCTTTTTGTTTTTATTTTCCTTCAGACATGAGCTTTATGATAATAGAACATGAATCTTTGTTGAAGTTTGAACAGTTATCCATGACATCCACATATTTCAGTAGAAAAGAATCAGTTAAAATAGTAGTGTAGCACGAGACTGCACCAACCTGATAATGCATGAATGGGCATGTATCTGAGTAGTCAGGTGAAGATTAGGTCAGAATATGTGTTCTAATTGTGCAGAGAAATCCAGCTATTTTGATTGCATCAAAAATATCAGTAACAAACATTTCCTTTGCCTTGAACCGCTACGTAGAAAAGGACAGATTGGAAAAATGACCAAAAGCTGAAGAAGTGGGTTTTGATGATTACTTCAAAGAAGAAGCATTGAACGTGTGCAGTGAATGAGCTCTATGGGCACATTGTTTGTGATATGAACCACTTGAGCAAATTGGAACCCGCATCTGGTGTTGCCTAAAAAATTGAGTGTGAGCTTATAGTAGATAGATGATTTTCCTGGGATCATGAGAACTCATGATGGAATTTTCCTGGGAACATGAATGAACTTGAAGTTGACCTACACCAGACGTACTAATCAGTACCCTGGATCTCTCAACTCATTAAATCCTTAAACCATATCAATAAATAATGAACTTATAGACAATACACCTGCAATGCAACAATGAAAATGTAGAGGCAGGACTTATACATTTGCTCATTTTATTGGCCATAATAATAATAATAATCAGCAAGTTAACATTTTATAGTTAATATATTCATACACTGAACTAAATTATTGTAATAAAAGTTAAATTACAGTTTATCGCAAAGAAACTGAAAAATTAGTTCAGTTTAACTGTTTTAAAATAAAGTCTAAATGCTGAAGAGCCAATGAAATTCAGTCAGGCCTAGTGCAGGATATTCCCATGTGTTTTAATCTCCTTTCATCAGGTCGTGGGCAGTATTTTCCCAGTTGTGCTCTGGTCAAGAGAGGGTAGTGACTTTTTGTGGAAATGGAAAAAGAAGAATAGTTTGCAGAGAGCATCTGAAATTAGAACCAAATGGTAATAATGGCCTTTGCCTGCTGTACAGCAAGGGACCATAGGTACCAAGCAAAATGAAGAATGCTACCTGTGGTCATGTCCTTCAGTTGACATCCCCTTCTTAAATGCTCCACGCAGTGAACTGCCTGCATTTAATTCCTTGGCATGGTGGAGGTGGATCTCTCTTATTGTATCAATTAAAAGAAATATCAAGGGACACACCAAAGCTCAGCAGTTTCTTTGATCACCCACAACAGAAGATAGAAAACTACTGAAGTGATGAACTAATGCACAATCTCCTCCCCCATTTAAAAAATTAAGCACCGAACCTCTTAAAACATTTATAGCAATTGAATATTTGAACACTGAAGTTCATGTTTTCCTTTTTGTGGAAACCCAGAATGAGGCGGTATCGTTTAATGTCCTGAACTGCTGTGGAAAGATAAAAAGCCATGTGGTATTTAATGTTGCATCAAATATCTACCTTAATGTTCCTTCAGATTCTACCAAGCAATTGCAAAGTACTGCTCTGGTATTGCAGATGACAGGTGAAATTACATTATAAAAGACAATTTGCACCTGCATGTTGCTGACAAACCAGTTTAACAGACTTGTGTGTGCATTTAGTCATTTTGCCCTGAAATTACAGTTGAGCTATATGTGAAATTGTACTTAAGCAGCACACATAATGTGTGAAAACAGAAAGAATTATTATTTTCAAGAGATTTACTTGTCTTAGTGTTATGTTAGAATTTTGTATCACAGGTGTTGATGACAACACTTCATGCTGTCAGATACAAACATAAGATTCTTTTTTTATTCAAATGCAGGATGTGGGCCGCAAAGCCAGTGTTTGTTACTTATCCATCATTGCTCCCAAGGAGATGGTGATTTGATGCCTTCCTGTCCTGTTTGCTCCAAAACTTTCACGTGCCTTTTCATCCAAGGATTTTTGATGGCCAAACAACACTCAGAGATGTGACCAAGTAATTTGCTAACCTACAGCATATATAGATTTCATCAAGCAACAGCCTAGACCGCACTTAACCAGATACATATTGGTTCTGGCCAAAATGGCACTAATATAATCGGACTAGTTAAAGAACTCAACCCCCTTTATTCCTTAGTTGGAACGAACATTGATTTAGAGCCCATGTTATCTTCTCCCTGTTAAAGCAACCTCAAACAATTGCCAATCTCATCTCTCTAATTAAACAGAACTAATCTAGATTTCTACTCTACAGTATTGTCATCAGAATCAGAAACAACAACAACAGGAGGGCCTGCATTTTAAACCCTCAGGCATAGTGATAAACTTGCCAAGTTCTAAAGTGACACTCACAAGTGCTGTTAGGTAGGGAGTTCCAGGATTACAACCCAGTAATGTCAAAAGAATTGTGACTCTGTCTGCACTTCCTGCTGCCTCGGAAAGCAACCAACATTATTAAGGATGCCTCCTATCCGGCATTCTCTCTTCTCCCCCCTTCCATCAAGCAGAAGATACAAAAGCTTGAGAACATGTACCACCTGGCTCAAGGACAGCTTCTGTCCCAGTGTTATGGACTCTTGAACGGACTTCTTGTATGATAACGGTGATCTCTCAAACAACCTCATCATGGCCCCTGCACCTTAATTGTCTACCTGCACTGCAATTTCTCTGTAACTGTAACACGACATTCTGCATTTTGTATTTGTTTTTCCTTTTCTACTCCCTCAATGTACTTGTGCATGGAGTGGTCTGTCTGGATGGCATGCAAACAAAACTTTTCACTGTATCTCAGTACATTGTGACTATAATAAACCAATTACCAATATCCAAGAGAGGATGGTCCAATTCTTGGAAGAGGACCTGGGAGATGATAGTATTTCCATGCCCTCCCTGCTTTTGCGCTTCATGATGGTGAGGTAATGAAGATGAAGGTGCTGTTTAAGAAACCTTGCAGCAATACAGTCTGCAGATGGTAGACACTACATTCACCATGCTTCAGTAATGGAAGGGTGTTAATCAAGCTTTTTCACAAATGGTGTGAATATTTTTCAGTGTTGTTGAAGATGTACATGGAGACTATGCCATCCCTTTGAGGAGTCATTCGTAAATTCACTTGGCCAGAACACCAAGCCACTCACCTGTTTTGCAGTCACAATTTTTGAGTCTCCTCCAGTGAAATATCAGGTCAATCTGGGCCTCCAAGCAGAACTCCATGGAACCAACTAACAGATTTAGTCCAGGATTTACATAATTAACTGAATGCTTGTGGTTCTACTTGTAATCACCAGCAGTACCACAAGATCCAGCCCACTAAATCATGTTGGATAAATGCATGGATAAATACACAAAGTACAGATGATCCATGATCCAATTGAGAGACAAACAGACTGGAGGGGATAAGCAGTCTACCTTTTTTTACTCTGAACCCAAACTTTTCTTAGATCTGATTCTTATCACCAAAAAGACTGAGGAGATGTTCAAGCCATCACTTAGGGCTTGATCTGCATCCAGGCCTTGGAAATAAAAGGCCAGCTGATATGTGATGGACTCTTTGCCCTGCTGTGTCACTGCATTTGCAAGAATTCAGATGATGACATGTCAATTCCAATCCTTCTGAGTATACCATGACAAAAAAAATGTCAGGAATAACTATATTACTTGTTATCACTAAACTACAAAAGTAATATTTAATTCAAAATGTTTTAATTCTGATTACCAGAGTTTTTTTTCTCTAATTTACCCTGCCTTTTTATTCTGATGTCTTTTGAATTTTTTTCTATTATCTACTTCATCTATCCTTTCCATCCTTCTTTATGTCTTCAACCATATTAGTTGTTTCCATTGGTAACAGAGCTGTTGGTTGGACCATCTCTCATGGTTTTTCCTACTTTCACTTGAACAGTTGGCTGAAAACTAGCATGTTCACACAATTCATTACCCACATATGTCACTCCTGACTCCCAGTTTACTGACTAATCTTGTTTGCTAGTAGCCTCCTACTAAATTATTGCTTTATTGTTAGACACTGATACTTCATTTTTTTATAGTTCTGTCATAATTTCATGGAATCTTAGAAATGACAACAGAAAAAGGCCACCAACCTTCCAGGTCTTTTCAAGCACTCTGAAAGCACAAAGCATCTAGTCATACTTCTCTAACTCTTCCCTCGAATCTTTGCAATTTTTGTTTCATTTCATGTTCCAATTTTCTTTTGAGAGTTATTCCATTCAAAAATCAAAAATTATTTTTACAAAATGTTTCCACTGTGCCTGCAATGAAATGTCAAACTTCAAGAAAATCAGTGTTCAGACAGACTACCCTTTCACTGATAACCTTTATGTAACATGTTCCATTCACATTAGAATCCATTGACTCACCAACCACTTTATTTTGCATGAACACAAACAAGGCACTTGACTGGCTTCTCAACCTCAGCTTCCTTAATAGAGACACAAGGGACTGCAGATGCTGGAATATGGAGCAAAAAACAAGCATCTTCTCTCTCCACTCTCAGTCCTGATGCAGGGTCTTGAATTCAGCAATTCCTTTACCCCTCATAGATGCTGTTCGACTCAAGAGTTCCTCCAGCAGTTTGCTTTTTTGCCCCAGCTTCCTTAGCATCACTGTTATCCTTTCCTTCTTTGAGTTCTCCTAATCTATTATATTATTTTATATTAAGTTGCAAGTATACATAAAACCTACTTTCATTATTTTTTACTCAAAAGCATATTTTGCCAAGAATCTCACTGCCTTGACACATTTGTGGAGGTTTATGTGGTTCTTAGAGAACTGCAGTGTACTGCCACAATTCTATTCCCCACAGTGGCCATTCCGTAGCCAATGAAAATAAAAAGTGCTGGTGCCATAAGTCTGAAATAAAAACAGAAACTGCTGCAAACACTCAGCAGGTCAGGCAGCAACTACGGAAAGAGAAACGGGATAGAATCTTCAAATTGCGACATTAACTCTTTTCACAGGTTATGTGTGTTTTGCTGTTTTCTTTTTTATCTTCACATCCATGACCATTCCATTCAAAATAAGCATGAAACCCCATCACATTAAAGATCCTTTTGTGTCAAGCATCCATCTGCACCTCCATTTACTTAAAAACCTCCAATGGAATGCTATTGCAGGACTTCCAACTGTGGATAATAGTGGACTTTCCAGCGCATTATGGAGGACAATAACCAGCCTTAATTAGTTGCCAAGAACACTAACTTAAAAGAAAGTTACCAAGATTTTTCAGTTATTTGCTTCCTTACGTGATCCACTATTTGACATTTATTTCACTTTGGGTTCTTTAAATTCCAACAATAATTTCTCTCAATGAATGTATTTATTGGGATGATTCCGATAGAGCACAGAATCAAGAATTCCTAATACAGAATAAAATGATTCATCTCACTGCACATGTGCTGATATGAATTCACATTTGAACTATTAATCTTATCACAGCTCCAATTTTCAACATCACTGTTCATTTCTGGTTATCTTGGCTTGCTCCACTGATAATGTGAACTGATAAAATGCCAAACTCTTGCTGAACTGATAAAATGCCGAAATCAGACAAACTTTAATATCTGTTCTATCAACATTGTTGGCCACATTTATAATAACAATAAGCAAAACAAAAACAATTGCATATTCCTAATCCAATCCACCTTCTGGAGAAGAAGGCTTTTCCAACAGCTGCTTATCTCTACAGCACAATAAATTAAATCAATAGGTCTTGTCATTATCTTGCCTGGAACTGGATTTAATAGGATTCCAAATGAATAACTGTGTTTCAAGATCTAGGAGTGCTGCCAGCTCCTAGGGGCATGAGCCCAGCGTACAAACTACCCCATAATTCAACACTAATTGGCACTCTTACTGAGAGTGAGACAAAATGGATGGTGTGTACAATGAAAATGTCAAATAAGTGCAGTAAGTGGTGCTCCTCTGATATTGGGAATTAAAAGAAGGAACTCTGCAGATAAGTGGTATCAAAATACCATATATGACTTTGAAAAGAAAAAAATCGTAGCAGGCATTATTTTAGAACATTAATAATTATAGGTCAAAGTCCCTCCCAAGCTCTAAAATGAACCGAAATCCAACAAGTTCTAAGATAAGCTTTCTCCCATGTTCCTACTGAATTCTAACTGTTGGTGGGTTACTGAAATAGGTTAGAATTTGTACCTACATATTATTGGAGTGGATTTGATTATTTTCTCCTTAATTATGGGAAAATGTGAACAGATATTACCCTCACTAAAATGGAAATTTTATGATTTGAGTGTCTTTGATCTGTGGTTAGATATATCGAAACACAGGTACAAAAGCATAATTATGTGCATCTCCATAGTTAATAAGGGATTTTGGAAACCAACTTATCCAGGAATATGGTGCCCTTCGGTGAACAGCAAACATTCATACGATAACCAGGGAAGCAAACTATATTGTAATGCCTTCATATTTGTACTGATCCTATGTTCTACATTTGTTCATGCTGGTCAGAGCAGAGTCTCACTAATGTTTTTCTTAACCCCAAAATGGAAAAAGCAATTTCAAATATTTAGTTTGGCTTGAGGCAAATTCATACAGTTGTTACTTTGAACAGAAATTTGACAAATGGCAAATGTTTTGAAAGTAATAACAAGTAGGTTTTCACAAGTTCCCCCAAGACTCATAACAGATTTGGTTTTTAAACATTACAGAACTGTCTGCTAATAAATGGGAATCAGAATTGACCTGAACACAGCAAACTAGGCATACTTGACCCAATCTGGTGTTCTAATGTGGCATAATGCTCGGTTTTATTCCAACACAAAAGGGCAGAAACAACAGTCTGGTCAAACTATGGAAATACTGATGCTTTGAAAAGAAACGCTTACATTCTTTGCTTTACAAAGAAAGATAGCACCTCAGTAGCACTTGCTTGTAGAACTACCTTTGTTTTTAATCTTCTTTAGACAAGCTCCATTCACTACACTCATCTGACATGCTCATTTTTCACTCTATCCATTTTTGTAGCAATTGAGCATACTAGGATACAACAGGATATTTATTCTGACAAGAAATGCCCATCATGCTTTCCCTGTGTTGACCTGAAATTCTTGAGTTAAATGACGGCATTCTTTCAGACTTTCCTACCCGACAAAGCACTTTGAAAGCCTGGTGATAATACAAAAAGAAAAGAGACACAAGAGACTTCAGATGCTGGAACCTGGAGCAAAATATGAGCTGCTGGAGAAACTCAGTGGGTCAGGCAGCATCTGCAGAGGGACATGACTGGTCCAAATGAAGGGTCTTGACCTGAAACATCGACTGTCCATTTTCCTCCACCGGGTGGAACCCAGTGAGGCAGGCAGCATCAGCAGAGGGAAATGGACAGTCGATGTTTCGAGTCAAGACCCTTCATCTGGACCAGACAGTTTCCATTACAGATGCTGCCTGGCCCGCTGAGTCCTTCCAGCAATTCATTTTTTCTGTTAAAGAAGTAAAGAAAGCCTTGCATTTATGGTGCCTTTCATGTACTCTTCAGACCCTCACTATCTGGGACATGCTCTCTTCACGTTACTATCATCAGGGAGGAGGTGCAGGAGCCTGAAGACCCACACTCAACGTTTCAGGAACAGCTTCTTCCCCTCCGCCATCAGATTTCTGAATGGTCCATGAACCCATGAACACTACCTCATTATTCCTCTTTTGCACTATTTATTTTTGTAACTCATGGCAATTTTTTTCTGCATTGAACTGTACTGCTGCCGCAAAATACAAAATTTCACGACACATGTCAGTAATAATAAACCTGATTCTGATTCTGATGAATTTGCCAAAAGTTGGTGCAAGCAACAAATTACTTTTGAAGTGTCGATACAGATGCAATATAAACAGCCAGTTTGTGCACAGCATGTTCCTTCAAGCAGCTTTGTTAAATAACCAACTAATCTTTTTCTCAGAAATGTTTGATATATAGATATTGACCAGTCCTTGAAACTGTACTATGGTATCATTTACATCCGGCGAGTGTAATGTTAAATCTAAAGAGCAAAACTTCCAACAATTAATCCTTCTCGGTAGTGCATTGAAGTGTTAGCCTGTATTTCCATGCTAATCTCTGCTGGGAAACTTAACTGAAACCAGAGACTTAGTTCCTTTAATCTCTTGAGCATTCAGTTAGACTGTGTCTACCTATGCCTTCCCTTCATTAACCCTACCTTGCTCCATGTGCATTGATGCCTTTTTCTACCTGGAAATCTATTTAACTCAGTCTTGAAAATTGACCTAATGGTCAGTCTTTTGGGATTAAGAGTTCCAGATTCCCCTTATTCTTTGTCCGAGAGAGAGATTTATAATTTCACTCTTAGCTCTAATTTTAAGGTCAGACAGATCTTTTTAAATAAGGCTCTTTTTTGGTGCCACCTTGAACTTGAAGCCAACATGCTGCACTAAAGAAATCCCATTTGTCATGAAACTTGACTCCAGATATTAATCAAATTAACAATAATGTGAAAAGCAAATCAGTTTGTGGCTAACACTATCTGAAGAAACAATTCCCTCTGAGGCCCTGTTAAATTTATCACAGCCTAAAATGTTCCTGCAGCAGGTAGTGCGTGACTGACAAATACTTCCGCAGGCTTACCAGATATCCCATAATGTCAAGGTAGCAAAGACAGCTTAATATTCACAGAATTGAAAAGGACATCTTAAAGGTAGCCAAGCAGCTATAACACAGTTTGCACGGCCCTCTGTAAGTTGAGCTGTGGATTGATGCTACCGAACATGTAGTCAGCATTTTGAGGTGACTGAGCAGAAACTAGAGAATCCCTTTCAGGAAAAGAGAAAATTGTGCTGGGGAAGAATCACAGTCCTCTTCCCAGACATTTGCAGAACAGCACTGGTAGAAATATGCAGATCTGTTCCTTGAGGCTCAGCAACAAGTGTATTTGGAGAAAATTGACACCAGGAGGGAAAATTGGCAGGAACTAGTCTACTTTTTTTTGTAAGAAAACATATATTGGAAGCCAAGCAGCTAAGAATTTGGAACTGAAACTAGAATTTTACGCTTTCACAAAAAGTTGCAGCGAGAATTGTTAAAGTCATACAAACGTAATTCCACCACCTATGTTTAAACTTTATCTCAAACAGTATTATCAAGTGGCATGCACTTTTTAATGCCAATTTTGGGTTTTGCTCAGCCTACTTAGCTCTAGATCTCATCACAATCTTGGTCCAAACATGGTGAGGTGGGGTGATGCCCCTGAGCTCAAGGCTACATTTCACCAAGCATGGCCTCAAGACACTCTGGTGAAATGGAAGTCAATGGGCATCAAGGGGAAAACATTCTAAGAATTGGTGTGATGTTTGTGCTTGTTGGAGATTATCCCAGGACATCACTGCAGGGGTTCCTCGAGGTAATATCTCAATCATCTCCAACTGCTCCATCAGTGTTTTTCAGAAGTTCAGAAGTGGGGATGTTCACCAATGATTGTGTAACATTCAATTCCATTTTCAGCTCCTTAGAAAATTAAGCAATCCATGCCTGTCTTGGTATTGGTTTATTATTGTCAATTGTACCAAGGTGCAGTGAAAAACTTGTCTTGCATACCGATCGTACAGGTCAATTCATTACACAATGCAGTTACATTGAGTTAGTACAGAGTGCAGTGAGGTAGTACAGGTAAAAACAATAACAGTGCAGAGTAAAGTGTCACAGCTACAGGTAGACAATAAGGTGCAAGGTCACAACAAGGTAGATTGTGAGGTCAAGAGCCCACCTCATCGTATAAGGGAACCGTTCAATAGTCTTATCACAGTGGGATGGAGGCAGTCCTTGAGCCTGGTGGTATGTGCCCTCAAGCTCCTGTGTATGGATGAGCTGGACAAAATTTGAGCATGGGCTGATAAGTGGTCAGCAATGCTTGCTCCACAAAAGTGCCAGGCAATGGCCACCTCCAAGGAAAAACCCAAACCACTTACCCTTAACATTCAACTGTACTGTCATTGTCAAGTTACTGCTATCAACATCCTCACATCACTTCTGAATAGAAACTCAACTGTACCAGACAAGTAAACATTATAGCTACAGGTGCAAATCAGAGCTTGAGTACCCTACAGTGAGTGATTCACCTCCTGACACCCCAAAGCTTCCACCATCTCCAAGGTACTAGCTAAGAATGTGATGGACTGCTCTCCACTTGCCTGGTTATGTACAGTTCCAAAATCATTCTGAAAGCTCAATACCACTTGATTGATACCCAAGCTACCACCCTTAACATTTATTCCCTTCCCCACTGGTGTATGGTGTCTGCCATGGCCACCATCTACAGTATTGAGGCTACCCTAAACAAAACTGCAAATGCCATCACCAAGAAGGGCAAGGGCAAAAGGTGTATCTGAGCACTGCCACCCACAGGTTCCACTGACTTAGAAATAACAAACCATGTGGGTTTAAATCCTGTAACTTCCTCTCCAGAAGCGTTTTTGGAGTATCTTCACTTGGAGGACTGCTGCCAATCAAGGAAGTGCTTCACCACCATGCTACAAAGAGCAATTAGGGATGGGTGAGAAATATTCACCAAGACAGTGATGATCAGTAACCAAAAGAATGAATAAATAGATTAACAAAACCACAGAAACTGCAAATGGTTCCTTGGCTTAAAGGGAGAGGGCCGGGGGTGGGGGGGAATCTTTTTTTGCATTTGCACCAGAAGGAAAATTGTGGGAGTGGATTTTTTTTATTATCATTCTTTTCTTCTCATTTTCACTTGTGGAAAGCCTTCAATAAATATTGAATTGACAAGATGTGGGAGATAATTTGCAAAGGCTCACTAGGAAGATGCAGCTTGGGAGGCTGAACAGTTTAATTATTTATCCATATTGTACCATATTCAAGTTGCCAGATCTATTTATATCCTAAATTTCAGCCCTGTGACTACACAGGCTCCACAAATGTAATTCCAGTATATTGACGAGTATGTTTACTGCTGAATTCCCTTCACAGAGTGTACAAGAATTAAGTGCAAAAGATGGCAGACAATACCTTTTTACAGGTATAGCTTCTTGTAATGGAACTTAATGTTAAAAAAAATGTTTAAATGACATGGTGCATCGTAAGACAAAAGCTTGGTCTAAAGTGTCAAAGTCTGTCTCCTTAAGGTTTTCACTTCCTCATGTATAGTACTGAATCGCCAACCAGTTATTATTCCTTATCCACTGCCTGCTGCTTTTAAACTATACCCAATCCTTTCGTTAATCAACACACAAAAAGCAGGAGGAACTCAAGGGGTCAGGCAACATCTGTGGAAGGAAATGGACAGTCAATGTTTCGGGTCAAGACCTTTCATCAGTTCAGTCAACTGGACATCTCCCTTCACAGATGCTGCCTGATCCGCTGAGTTTTTCCTGCTTTTTTTTTGTTGCTTCAGATTCCAGCATCTGCAGTCTCGTGTCTTTCTCATTAACCAATTACTGGATGTCAGCTTTCTAGAAGCAAGAGTCAAGGAAGTCAATTCAATCTAGAACTAACAAGAGGGGAGAATAAAACATAGAATTGAAACAAAAGATTTGCCATCTGATATTGTTTCTTAAAAAAATAATAATTTTAACAGAAGTTGACCAGATAGAATTATCAAGGGGAGTTTTGCGGGCTATCAAGTGCTTGGAGTTTATAGCCATTTTAACATAATAAAACATGTTGAAAGATTCACAGAAATGGGAATTAAATTCTTGGGAAGATAAGCAGAACTGAAGCCTTATTGTGGGCAACACATTGTTCTGAAGGTGGGGCGTAAAGCAACTAAGAGTTGGCAGGGAGGTAACTGTAAACTGATTTTGCATGTTGCTGGGCAGTGCTAAAGGGTGGAAAGGGTGCCAAGAGATCAGGGTTGGAGTCTGATAACGGAGCCAGGGAGACTGGGGCCACAGAGATGGCCCATTGGGAAGTCCTTGGAGGAAGGTTTGCCTGAGGAGACCATGTAAGGCATGAAACTGAAGGGGACTGACCTAGGCACTGGGTCATGACCTGTACCAATTTAGATTATGCTCCTACGGAAACTCACTTATTTTTTGAGTGCCCAGTGATGTGCCCTTATTTTCTGAGAAACGTTCCAAAGCAGTGATGCATGATGAATGACATTACCTGACTGACACACAAATCATACTTTCAACACAAGGGTAATCTGGAATTGGAAGTGCTGGATTAGTGTGATTCAACCCAGAAATGAATACTATCACTCTGGAAATAAGTGCAATGCTGAGGACATAAAGCCTTGTATTTCCCTGGTCATCCAGTGAAGCAAATATACCTGACTGTTAAAATGTGCCTACTGACAGCTGCTTTCATGACTACACATGAGCAACCGTCACAATCAATACCCAATAACAAATAAAATAACATTAACATCAGGATGTAGTGATTTACAATGGTTGAATCATGAGACCATAAAAAAAATCATGGCTACTTACACACAATCTGCTGAAGAGGGAACAAGATTTTTAGTATGTAGCGCATGTGATCCTCTTCCCCGAACAGTGCATCTGGCAACTGACTGTATAACAACATGAGAGCTCCACAAGGGGTGGAAATAAAATACCACGTTGGGTGTCTGAAATGCACTTATTGAATTTAGTCTACCAACTCTTCTAAAAGTTCTTAGATCAATAGGAGAGTGAATACCCAAAATTCATCAACTGAATAGAGGTGTAAATGAAAGTATTTCTGAAGTGTCTTGCCTCTGAGAACAAACTAAACAGACATACGAAAGAGTGATAAAGTAATATCAAAGTGTGAAGAGGTAACGCTCCTCACAGGTTTTGTGTTAAAAGCTTTAGAATGCTTTGCTGGTTGATGGAAGGTTCATCATAATATTGCACACAGCTTCACATGTTTCTTGGGAAAAATATATCTGCAAGTGTTCTAAAAGGTGAGATTCAACATTGGCGGGTTAACATGACTTAAGCCATGTTTCCTCTGGACCACTGCTTATAGAAAAGATTGGGGCAGGAGAAGACTAAACACAGAGCTGAATACACTTGTGCCTGCGTAAATACAACTGATCAATCTGCCCAATAGATAAATCCCTGAATGTCTTCATCACACAAACCCTGCCATCCTTCTTCATCAGCTTTCTGATCAACTTGTTATTTCTTTCTCCTTCTCGTAATTATCCAACTTCATCTTTAATGCAAATTTTTTTTATGTTTCATCCATTGCTTGGCACTGGGATGCCTTCCAAAGCAATGCTTTAGAAACTAACACAAAAGAGTACAGAACTTCAAATCGTACTGATTGTAATTTCCACTGAAAATCTTACAATCTTTTGGACTGGTTTGGCTGATTTCAGGCAAATTGCATTTTAAAAAAAGCACAACTGAGCAGTAGTAGTATTTATTACAAACAAGTTAAAAATAAAATTCTGCTTCACAGAAACCCTAATTGCTAGGCACATTGACATGCTCTTAAATAAAACATGCCAACTTTTTAATATTTCCGTGGAATTCTAAATAACCTAATAAACATTCCAATCCATTCAGAGAGATGAGAATTCTAAATGAACTCAAATCCTCTGAGTCAGATCCTTGTGAGAACCAGTCTGCAGGCTATGAGATGCTTGCAGACTACACTGGCTGAAATTTGTGGAGTGCACATCTCAAGGTGTCTGCTAAAAATTCTCCTCCATGGTCAACTCAAAATCTCAGAGGGAGTGAAAAGGAAAATGAAGATCTCAAGCAGTTTAGCTTTTGCACTGGGAGATACCTGCCCATAACCATTCAGTCTGAAGAACCTAAGATAGGGCTGATAGTGGCACCAGATAGAGCCAGCAGAGAGCCCAGAATGGAGCCTGCAGGCAAGCTTGGAAGCAGTGTGTGCTGCAACCTTAATCTTGTAGTGATGTTGAACCCACTGTGAGAAAGTTGGCCTCGTGCGTCAGGCGCTTCTCCTGTACAACTACCGAGCATCACAGAATGACTAACTCTGTTGTGTATCCTATCATCTGTCAAATTGTTAAAGAATCTTCAGATCCATATAAACTTCAAATAGTTATCCATGAATCAGAATTTCCAGGTATAACTTGCCTATATTCCTTGGAAGTTGAAAAGGGATAGGGTTGTATTTGAGGAGTAAATAAGAGACATTGATCCAGACCTGAGGAAGTTGAAACAACAAGGTTATCAATTATCACTAATTAAATCCGAGAGAAATACACTGCTTCTCTACAGGGTGTGTGTCCTGTTGCAGTGAACTGATGTAGATATCATTTGGTTTCTCAAGCAACTTTCAACTCATTTTCATTATTCTCATTGCAAAGACTGATAAATTAAAGTTAAATCTTTTTAAAAGCTCTTGTTGATTGAACAAACTTGTATGTTACACTAAGTTATAATTTTGGCCAACATCATATCTGGCCTTCAACTCTTTACAAGATTGGAGTCTCACTCTTCAAGTTAAGCAGAGGAGATTTACCAGGATGCTGCCTGGATTGGAGAGCATGTCTTATGAGGATAGGTTGAGCGAGCTAAGGCTTTTCTCTTTGGAGAGAAGGAGGATGAGAGGTGACTTGCTAGAGGTGTACAAGATGATAAGAGGCATAGATCAAGTGGACAGTCAGAGACTCTTTCCCAGGGCGACAATGGTTAACACAAGGGGGCATAATTTTAAGATGATTAGAGGAAGATATAAGGGAGACGTTAGGGGTAAATTTTTTACACAGAGCGTGGTGGGTGCGTGGAACACACTGCCAGCAGAGGTTGTGGGGGCAGATACATTAGGGACATTTAAGAGACTCTCAGATGAGACACATGAATGATGGAGGAATGGAGGGCTAAGTGGGAGAGAAGGGTTAGCTAGATCTTAGAGCAGAATAAAATGTTGGCACAACATTGTGGGCCAAAGGACCTGTACTGTGCTGTAATGTTCTATGTTCTAAATATCACAGATGTTTTAATTTGGTATTTAAGCTTCATGTTTTATATAAACAATACAAATTTAATTTTCATTTCAAGACAATTAGCTAACTATGTTTTAGCATCATAGATCTGTACATCACAGAAACAGGCATTTCAGTCCCCCAATTCCATGCTGAACTTTTTGCCCATCTGCACTCATTCCATTTGCCATAGTACAACTATATCCCATACTTCCCACAGTGGGACCATATCCTACCATATTTTGCCTCTTTATATGTCTGTCTAAATGCCTCTTAATGCGGTAATTGTATCTGATTCCATGACCTCCTCTGGCAGTGCATTCTAGATATCAACCATTCTGTAAAAAAAACTTGCCCCTAAGATCCCCTTTCAATCTCTTACCTCTCACCTTAAAACTCTGCCCTCTTCTTTTTGGTTCTGCTGCCATGGAAAAAAGAATTTGACTATCTCTCCTGTCTCTGCCTCTCATAATCTTATAAACTTCTGCCATGGTCCTTGCTTTTCACTGCTTATTGCTTTAACTACTTATTAATTCTGTGACTATGTTTGATCATCCTTTCTGTTGTCTACCCATCTCCAGATGCCACAGTTTTGCTGCAGAGTGTGACTAATGTAATCAAAATGACATTGAAAGAGAATCTCCTCAAACTTTGTGGGAAGTTTTTTTAAAAATCAAACTTGCCTCAAGTTTTTTTTTTATTAAACTTGTCGCTAACTATAAAATCCAAGCAAACATTTTCAAGCAGGTTAATTAGAGGGTGAATTAATTAGTGCTTCCTTACTCATGCAATTCTCAGGGACTTTGTGGAATGGGAGGAATACAGCCATTTGAAAATTCTAATCAGGAAAATAAAGGAACAAAATAACCCAGATGGAGAAGAAAAGTAATTCTTTGCTTTATCATCAACCCATAAATACTTCTGGCTTCTCTGCAAACAGCATGCTCTTAATTGAAATAACTTATTCTCCCCTGTTGGCTGCAGTGTAAATGAAAAACAATCGACATGGATGTATTTAGCAATGAAGTAGCTGATTCCCTTAGATAATACAGAGCTAGACAACACAGCTGTGACCTACTTCAGCAAACATTACACTCTATTATGCAGAGAAGCCAGATTCCATCATCTCCAGACTGAGGAAAGCGCAGATTGTAAGAGTCTAACAGAGATGGGACAGCTTAACTCCTCAGCTAATAATTCCTTGCTTTTCATTGTTGTTTAATGGCTTTATTGGAAACACATCACATGCTTCCAAATATTGTACTTGCAAAAAAATGGATTTAAGTAAAATATATCCTGTGCAGTGAATAATCATGTATTTCCATGGAGATGTACAAATCAAATGTGCTGAGGTTCACAACTAAGTCTCTAATGTATTTCTTTAATTTGTCTATCAGGATAAGGGCACTGCTGGCAACGCCAGCATTTATTCTCCTTGCCTAACTGCCCTTGAGAAATTGGCAGTGAGCCATTCAGGTGAACTTCTGTGGTCCTTGAGCGATGTTACTCTCCAAGTGCTGTTGGAAAGGGATCTCCAGGATTTAGACACAGTGACAATGAAGCATCAGCAATAAATCACCATGTCGGGATGGCGTGTGGCTTTGAGATGAATCTGCAGGTGCTGGTGTGGCAACTTCTCTGCTGTCCCTATTGTTCTTGGTTGCAAATTTAGGAGGTGCTGTCAAAGTAACTGAGGTGAGTAACTGCAGTGCATTTTGAAGAAAGCCTACACTGCAGCATTGGTCGACCTGTGGTGGAGGGAGTGAACGTTTTGGTTGCTGGAGGGGTGCCAATCAGGCTGGTTGTTTTGTCCTGGGTGGTGTTAAACTTTGTAAGTGTTGTTCGACCTCCACTCACCCAGGGAAATGGAGAATATTCCATCACCCTCCTGACTTATTACTTGTAGATGGTGGAAAGGCTTTGTAGATAAGATATGATGCGACAAGATATCTTTTTTAGTCACATGTACATCGAAACACACAGTGAAATGCATCTTTTGCATAGAGTGTCTTCTAGGGGCAGCCTGCGAGTGTCGCCACACTTCCGGCACCAACATAGCATGCCCACAACTTCCTAACCTGTACGTCTTTGGAATGTGGGAGGAAAACGGAGCACCCGGAGGAAACCCATGCAGACACGGGGAGAACGTACAAACTCCTTTCAGACAGCAGCCAGAATTGAACCCAGGTCGCTGGCGCTGTGATAGCGTTAGTGCCTGCAAATCACTTGGCAAAGAATACCCAGCCTCTAACATTAGCAGTGACACACAACTGTGTTCTTTGTGAAGATGGAACTGCACAAGCTAACCTTCAGATTTTGCTCCCATGACTGGTAGCCGTGTTTTCTTTAATTGGGAGAAAGCGGAGATCCAAACATGAAGGTACAACAGAAGGTGAAGCAACGATCATCCCTGCAACAGCAGTAATCAGAGTAGATTTCCCTTGCCCGTGTCTCTCCTCACTATTACCACCTCCTTTCTCACCTTCACCAATTTGTAAAGCAACACCAGGAGATTGCAACAGGCCAGCATTGATATGTCACTCATTAAACTGGCTGTAATTTCAAGAACAGATGTGAAGAGTTAATCATCGTGGAGGGTTTCAAATGAAGAGGGATCTATAGAAATTCAAGTTATTATTGAAACAATCATGGTTTTCTTATTGCAAATCTCATCTACAATGGAGATTCTCTCAGTTTAATGCAACTAGTCTCTGCTTTAAGTGTTCTTTTTGATCAAACAGTTACTTTTGAAACTCAATGTCTAGATATAGTTTGGACCAACCCAGAAGGAAGGTTCATAAGAATTAGTCCTCTTCCACCATGGGTGTTCCTCACCTCCACCATGGATGTTCCTCACTTTTACCCTCGAATGTCTTCCTCCAATCGGAGGTTGTTTATCATAGGTTCATTGATAAGAGAGACCTGAAGTTAGCAGTCACTGAAAGACTAATAAACATTTTTTTGTGAGGAGGTGAAGGATGAATCATTTAAACTGCTTTACCTTACCTTCTGCAAGTCAAGGCAGAGAGTAACAATCACAGCAATACTCTCCCTGTTACAATTTGTGTTGAACCCTGCTTCATTAATAATGTAAATATGGCAACCTTTCCCTTTACAATCACCTCCCTCACATATGACATCAAGATTTGCTCAGTTGCATTGAACTTGGTTGGTTCCTATTTCAAGGTTAAATGCTAAGTGACCAGTAACTTGCCAACAGACTCATCATGTGTCTCTCACTTCTTTTTGTAGCCTTTTGGTGGACAGAAAGTTGAAGGTTTAGCTTCCAGCCCATCTCTGTCTGAGTTTTGATCAATGCAGGTGCCAATTAAACAAGACATTGCTTCCCCTGTAGGTTAAAATTTCCTGAACCTTAACCTATGCAGTGCTCAGAAAGATAATCCATTCTAACCTTCAGTTTGGGAAGTCAGAAGCCTTCTGCAGAAATACATCTGCTGACTTCTTCTCAGTATTCTGAGCATGTGGTTATCTAGAAACCTGCTTCCTTAAAAGCAACTATTACAGAATGATTTTAACATGCAATCTGTATTGTACTGATTGTACAATCAGTATTGTACTGTCTGTATTGTACTGATCTGTACTGTCT